>NC_138373.1:101509982-101546060 GCF_054177405.1 Leptonychotes weddellii
CCACTCCCCCTGCTTGTGTTCCCTCTCTCGCTGTCTCTCTCTCTGTCAAATAAATAAATAAAATCTTTAAAAAAAAAAAACAACTGTCATCATCAAATGAAATTTACTTGATAAACTTGCCTACTGTAGAAGATGTTTTGGGAAAAGAGCATAAAAATAAGAAGAATCAACAATTAAAAACAAATGCCTGAAGCCCTATCACACCTGCTAAGATGGTTATAATAAAAACGCAGATAATAACAAGTGTTGATGAAGATGTGGAGAAATCGGAACCCTCATACACTGCTGATGGGACTGTTAAATGGTGCAGCCACTTTGGAAAACAGTTTGGCCATTCCTCACAATGTTAAACACAGAGTTAGCATATGACTCAGCAATTCCACTCTGTTATATACCCAAGAAAAGAAAACATGTGCCCACATAAAAGCTTGTAGACTAATGTTCATAACCACATTATCCATAACAGCCAAAAAGTAGAAACAACCCAAATGTTCATCAACTGATGAATGAACAAATAAATTATGGCATATCCTTACAAAGGAATGTTATTCAACAATAAAAAGGAATGATGTGTATGTTACAATAGAGATGAACTTTTTTTTGAGTCTGTCGACACTGATTTATTTATTCAACAAGCATCTTGAACCATTTCCACACATTACCCTCCCCTCTTAGCCCTTATTCATATTCTTTTTTTTTTGAGATTTATTTATTGGGGCGCCTGGGTGGCTCAGTCATTAAGCATCTGCCTTCGGCTCAGGTCATGATCCCGGGGTCCTGGGACCAAGCCCCGCATCGGGCTCCCAGCTCTGCGGGAAGCCTGCTTCTCCCTCTCCCACTCCCCCTGCTTGTGTTCCCTCTCTCTCTATGTCTCTCTCTGTCAAATAAATAAATAAAATCTTTAAAAAAAAAAGATTTTATTTATTTATTTGAGTGTGTGCACGTGTGAGTGGGGAAGAGGGGCAGAAGGAGAGAGAGTCTTAAGCAGACTCTGCGCTGAGTGTGGAGCCGGATACCACGCTCAACCTCACAACACTGAGATCATGAAATGAGCCAAAACCGAGGCTTAACTTATTGAGCCACCCAGGCGCCCTTTAATCATATTCTTATATAGCATTTACAGCCACCTGAAGGTTATCTATCTACAGGTAGTTTGTGACTCCACACGAATATAGGGTTTTTTAAATTGTTTTTAATCTTAATTTCAGTATAGTTAACATACAGTGTTTTATTAGTTTCAGGTGTATAATTTAGTGATTCAACAATTCTGTGCATTACTCAGTGCTCATCATAATAATTTTACTCTCAATCCTCCTCTCCTATTTCACCCATCCCTTTATCCACCTCCCCTCTGGTAACCATCAGTTTGTTCTCTATAGTTAAGAGTCTGTCTCTTGGTTTGCCTCTAGAGATGAACTTTGAAAGCATGTTGCTAAGTGAAAGAAGCTGGACATAAAAGGCCACATATTGTATGATTTCATTTATGTAAAATGTCCAGAATAGGCAAATTCCTAGAGACATAAGTAAATTAGTGGTTGCCTGGAGCTGGCAGGGAGAGGGTATGTGGCAAGAAGTTGGAGAAAAATGGGGAGTGACTGCTAATGTGTATAGGATTTTTTTTTTTTTTAAGATTTTACTTATTTATATGACAGAGAGAGACACAGAGAGAGAGGGAACACAAGCAGGGGGAGTGGGAGAGGGAGAAGCAGGCTTCCTGCCAAGCAGAGCCTGATGTGGGGCTCGATCCCAGGACCCCGGGATCATGATCCAAGCCAAAGGCAGACGCTTAACGACTAAGCCACTCAGGCGCCCCTAATGTGTATAAGATTTCTTAGTGGGGTGATGAAAGTCATCTAAAATTGATACATATAGTTGCACAACTCTATGAATATACTCACAACCATTAAATTGTGCATTTTTAAAAAGATTTTATTTATTTATTTGACAGAGAGAGAGACAGCGAGAGAGGGAACACAAGCAGGGGGAGTGGGAGAGGGAGAAGCAGGCTTTCCGTGGAGCAGGGAGCCCGATGCGGCGCTCGATCCCGGGACTCCGGGACCATGACCTGAGCCGAAGGCAGACGCTTAACGACTGAGCCACCCAGGCACCCCTAAATTGTGCATTTTAACTGGGTGAATTGTATGGTACATTAATTACATGTAAACAAAGCTTCTTAAAAAAAAGATTATAGTCATGAAAAAAAAATTATTGCCTGGTTCTGTTCACTGAATAGAAATAATATCCCAGTAGCAAAGAGCTCCCTTAGCACCAAGATAATGAATTTTAAAACCTATTCCCAAGTCATTTAGGAGGTTAGGGTATCTCAGAATAGAATGTGATAAAAGAATCTAACTGCATTACAAATATATGAAAAACTTCACTGAAGAGGATAGGAAGAAAAAGTGCTGATCCAAGTAACTTTGGGAAATGTTTGGAATCTGTAAGACTAAAAGCAAAAAGAACTGAAGATAAGTCCTGCACTCTAGGCAATAAAGTTGTTTCCCCCAAGGGTACAAGTTATCAATTCTGAAACCACTATGTATCTATACTGGAACTGAACAATTAAGTATATGGATGGTGTATGGTGGGAGCCAAATTTATTTCCTAAGCTGGAGTTGCAGGTTACAGACAAGCAAGAGGAGAAAGTTAAAATATGGTAATGGATTAAAGTTGGAGGCATTAGTAAAAGCCCCTCTTTAGCTTAATATACACTTAAGAGTTACATATAAAATATTGATGAATATGTGTGTATATACATGACTGGTATACAAAATATATTTCTTTTCTGTGCACGCTGAAAATGTGTAGAACCAGTGACACCCCAACAGTAACAGCACCCCTATCTTCTGTTTCTTTCTTTCTTTTTTTTTTAAGTAAACTCTGCCTCCAATGTGGGGCTTGAACTCATGACTCTGAGATGGAGAGTCACATGCTCTACTGACAGCCAGCCAAGTGCCGCCTAATCTTGTGTTTCTTTCTTTCCTTTTTTTTTTTTAGGATTTTATTCTTAAGTAATCTCTACACCCAGTGGGGCTCGAACTCACAACCCTGAGATCAAGAGTTGCACGCTCCACCAACTAAGTCAGCCAGGCTCCCTGACCTATCTTGTGTTTCTAATAACATTTTCCAATAAAAGGAACCAGAGCTCCTTGGAGAAGTGACTGCTTCTAGAACTAAGGCAAGACATATACAAGATGATCCTGGAGCATCTTATAGTGCCAGAAAGTAATGAATTGCTCAAAAAACCCCAGAATGATGAGGTATGTCAAGGGGACCCAGGAGCCAATTGAAAAGAACCCAATGGTCAAAGCTGGAGCGATTTCAGCAACAAATAAATGAAGTAGTACTAAATTAAAACCCGGAATATGAAATATTTATGAGTACATACTGATATCAATTAATTAATTAATTGACAAAGCTCCCATGCAGAAGAATTTCAAATAATTTATATAGAAACACAGCCTTAAGGAGATGGAGTGTAATTTACCACTCCTTAAGTGTGGGTTGTGCGTAACAGCTTCCTTCCAAGGAATACAGTATGAAAAGGGAGGAGAAGAATAACTTTTTTTAAATTATATTTTTAATTTTAATTCCAGTATAGTTAACATGAAGTGTTATATTAGTGTCCGGTGTGTAATATAATAATTCAACAACTCTATATATTACTCAGTGCTCATCATGACAAGTGTGCTCTTTAATCCCCATCCCATATTTCCCCCATCCCCTCACCCACCTCCCCTCTGGTAACCATCAATTTGCTCTCTATAGTTAAGAGTGTGTTTCGGGATGCCTGGGTGGCTCAGTTGGTTAAGTGTCTGCCTTCGGCTCGGGTCATGATCCCAGGGTCCTGGGATTGAGTCCCTCATCGGGCTCCCTGCTCAGGAGAGGAGTCGGCTTCTCCTTCTCCCTATGCCTGCCGCTCCCCCTGCTTGTGGGCTCTCTCTCTGTCTGACAAATAAATAGAAAAAAATCTTAAAAAAAAAAAAAGAGTCTGTTTCTCGGTTTGTCTGTATGTCTCTCTCTTTTTTCTTTTGCTTATTTGTTTTGTTTCTTAAATTCCACATGTGAGTGAAATCATATGGTATTTGTCTTTCTCTGACTGATTTAACTTAACTTAGCATTATATTCTCTAGCTCCATCCATGTTGTTGCAAATGGCAAGATTGCATTCCTTTTTGTGGCTGAATAATATTCCATTGTGTATATATACCACATCTTTATCCATTCATCTACTGATGAACACTTGGGCTGTTTCCATAAATTGGCTATTGTAAATAATGCTGCTATAAACATAGGGGTGCATTTATCCCTTTGAATTAGCGTTTTTGTATTTTGGGGGTATATATCCAGTAGTGTGATTACTGGATCATGGGGTAGTTCTATTTTTAACTTTTTGAGGAACCTCCATGCTCTTTTTCACAGTGGTTGTACCAGTTTGCATTCCCACCACAGTGCAAAACAGTTCATTTTTCTCCACATCCTCACCAACACTTTTATTTTAGCCATTGATAGGTGTAAGGTAATATCTCATTGTGGTTTTGATTTGCATTTTCCAGATAATGAGGGATGTTGAGTATCTTTTCATGTGTCTGTTGGCCATCTGTGTGTCTTCTTTGGAGAAATGTCTGTTTATGCTTCTGCCCATTTTTTATTTGGATTATTTGTTTTTGGGGTGTTGAGTTATATCAGCTTTTTAAATATATTTTAGATATGAACCCTTTATTAGACATGTCATTTGCAAATATCGTCTTCCATTCAGTAGGTTTTCTAGTTTTGTTGATTGTTCCCTTTCCTCTGCAGACTCTTTTTATTTTGATGTAGTCCCAATAGTCTGGTTTGCTTTTATTTCCCTTGCTTCAGGAGACATCTAGAAAAATGTTGCAATGGCTGATGTCAGAGAAATCACTGCTTGTGCTCTCTTCTAGGATTTTTATGATGTCAAGTCTCACATTTAGGTCTTTAATCCATTTTGAGTTTCTTCTTTTGTATGATGTAAGAAAGTGGTCCAGTTTCATTCTTTTGCATGTGGCTGTCCAGTTTTCCCAACACCATTTGTTGAAGAGACTGTCTTTTTCCCATTGGATAACCTTTCCTCCTTTGTCGAAGATTACTTGGCCATATAATTACGGGTTCATTTCTGAGTTTTCTATTTTGTTCCATTGATCTCTGTGTCTATTTTTGCAGTACCATAGTTTTTTGATTACTACAGCTTTATAATATAACTTGAAGTCCAGATTTGTGGTACCTCCAGTTTTGTTTTTCTTTTTCAAGATTATTTTGGCTATTCAGGGTCTTTTCTGTTTCACACAAATTTTAGGATTGTTTGTTCTGGTTCTGTGAAAAATGCTGTTGGTATTTTGATACAGATTGCATTAAATCTGTAGATTGCTTTGGGTAGTATAGACATTTTAACAACATTGTTTTCTTCCAACCCATGAGCATGGAATGTCTTTCCATTTCTTTGTGTCATCTTCAGTTTCTTTCATCTGTGTTTTATAGTTTCAGAGTATAGGTCTTTCACCTCTTTGGTTAAGTTTATTCCTAGGTACTTTACTACTTTTGGTGTAATTATAAATGGGATTGTTTTCTTAATTTCTCTTTCTGCTGCTTGTTATTAATGTATAAAAATGCAATAGATTTCTATACACTGATTTTATATCCTATGATTTTACTGAATTCATTTATCAGTTCTAGTAGTTTTTTAGTGGAGTCTTTAGGGTTTTCTATATGGAGTATCATGTCACCTGCAGATAGTGAAAGTGTTACTTCTTCCTTACCAATTTGGAATGCCTTTTTATTTATTTATGTTATTGGATTTCCATGGCTAGGACTTCCAGTACTATGTTGAGTAAAAGTGGTGAGAGTGGACATCCTCAGTTTTTCCCTATTGAGTATGATGTTCTCTATGGGTTTTTCATATATGGCCTTTATTATGTTGAGATATGTTCCCTCTAGGCCTACTTCATTGAGGATTTTTATCATGAATGGATGTGGTACTTTGTCAAATGCTTTTTCTGCATCTATTGAAATGATCATATGATCTTTTATCCTTTCTCTCAGTGATGTGATGTATCAAATTGATTGATTTGTGAATATTGAACCACCCTTGCATCCTAGGAATAAATCCCACTTGATCATGATGAATGATTTTCTTTTTAGAGATGGAAAGGGGGTGGGAGGGGCAGAGGGAGAGAATCTTAAGCAGGCTCCACACCCAGAGCAGAGCCCAACATGAGGCTGGATCTTATAACCCATGAGATCATGACCTGAGCCAAAATGAAGAGTCAGATGCTTAACTGACTAAGCCATCCAGGCGCCCTAAGTTTTTTTTTTGATGAATGATTTTTTAAAATATATTGTTGGATTTGGATTGCTAGTATTTTGTTGAGGATTTTTGCATCTATGTTCATCAGAGATATTGGCCTGTAGTTCTCTCTTTGTGGTGTCTTTATCTGGCTTTGGTATCAGAGTGATAGTGGCCTCATAGAATGAATTTCAAAGTTTTCCTTCCTCTTGTATTATTTAGAATAGTTAGAGAGGAATAGATATTAACCCTTCTTTAAACATTTGGTAGAATTCACCTGTGAAGCCATTTGATCCTCGACTTTCGTGACAAAAAAAATATAAGTTAAGCTGTCAACCCATCCATGAATTTTAGCATCAGTAAGATAAGTTTGGATAGCCAACAATTGTGCCTTCTGATGTGATACAGTATGAAGCATACAGTGCTACTTATGACATGGATCCTTGAACCTGAATCTAATCAAGCATTAGAGCTAACTTCTAATTTATAGGAAATATGGAGAATAGAGGAGTAAGTTAAATAAACCATTAAGAAGCAAATAAAGAATGGTCCAGGGGCTCCTGGATGGCTCAGTTGGCTAAGCATCTGATTCTTAATTTTGGCTCAGGTCATGACCTTAGGGTTGTGAGATCTAGCCCTGTGTGGGGCTAAGTGCTGAGAGTGGAGCCTGCTTAAGATTCTCTCTCTCTGCCCCTTCCCATCCACTTGAGAGCATGTACATAAGTTCTCTCTCTCTCTCAAAAAAAAAAAAAAGAGGTCCATACTCTTAATTTATTTTTCTTTTAATTATTCAGCAATACAATGGCATGGGGATAAAAGAGAAAGGGAATAAGGGAATAGTTTTAGGTTAAAAGAGATAAGAGACATAACCAAAATAATGTGTTCCTTTTGTCTGGATCCTAATTAAAACAAACCAATTATAAAAATAAAATTTTTGAGATAATTAGGGAAATCTGAATATGGACCAAGGAATTGTTGTTAATTTATTAGTTATGATAATGACATTGAGGTTATGTAAGAAAATGTCCGTATTTGTTAGAGATGGATACTGATGTGTGCAGAGGTAAAATGACATGAAGTCTGCTTTAAAATAATAAAGAGGGCTGCCTGGGTGGCTCAGTCGGTTGAGCGTCCAACTCTTGATTTCGGCTCAGGTCACAATCTCAGGGTCGTGGGATCCAGCCCGCGTTGGGCTCCATGCTCAGCGTGGAGTCTGCTTGTCTCTCTCCCTCTGCTCCTCCCCACCCCCCCACCCTCACATGCACATGATCTCTCTCTCTCAAATAAATAAAATTTAAAAAATAATAATAATAAAGAAAGAGAAAGGGATAGATGAAGCAAGTGTTACAAAATCTTGATAATTGATATATCTAGGTGATAGGAGTTAATTATAGTATTCTCTCTACTTTTGAATATGTTTGAAAATATTCATTAAAATTTTTGAAAAGCAAGTTGCAGCAAACATACAACATATTTCATTTTGATAGAATTCAAAGCCAGTGTGGTGGGCTCTGTGATGCGTTGCCCAGATCTCCCTTTAGTGGGGGTTATTGCTCTCGCTGCTGGGAGAGGCCCTCAGCTGTTAGCCCCTTCAGAGACTGCTTCAGCTGCAGAGAGCTGCCCGCCCAAGGTCATGCCCCTTCCTCAGGCGGCTAGGTCCAGGGACATTGATGTGGCGGTACAAAGCCCTGGCCATCTCGGCCCAACGTGAGACAACTCTGAAAGGCCATTGTTGCTCCAGAGCAACCCCAGCCTGTGGGGTTGGCTACGGCAGCTGTTAGGCCTGTATCACAACTTAGTTTATCCCTTTGCCTAATTCTGCTTCCTTGCCCTCCCTTCCCTAGATGTTGATCCCCAATATGTTAATAAATATTAATAAATATCATACTTGCTAAACTCCATCTCAGAGTCGGCTTCCCTGGGAACCCTATTTGTGATAGTCTAGGGGGGTTAATTGTGTCCCCCCACTAAAATTTATATGTTGAAGTCCTAACCTCCAGGACTTCAGAATGTGATCTTATTTGGAGACAGGGTCTCTAAAGAGATAATCAAGTTAAAGTAAGGCCGCTAGGGTGGGCCCCAATCCAATATGACTGGTATCCTTATAAAAAAGGAAAATTTGGACACAGAAACAGAAACACATAGAAGGAAGATGATGTAATGGACACTGGGAGAAGACAGCCATCTACAGTCAAGGAGAGAGCCTAAAAGAGCTCCTTCTCTCACAGCCCTGGGAAGGAACCAACCCTGCCCACACCTTGATCTCAGTCTTCTAGCTTCCAGAACTGTGCGACAATAAATTACTATTGTTTAAGGCACCCAATGTGTGCTACTTTGTTATGACAGTCTTAGCAAACGTATAGAGACAACAAGCAGAACGAAATACTTTTGTCTAGAAATGTGTATGTATGTAGGAAAACTATCAAAAAAAGCAAGAGAATAAGAGCACACTCTTCTGTGGGGGAGTCAGGGGTGCCATGCAGGGAAAACAGGGAGCTTCATCAGTTTGTGGGGGTCTGCTTCTTGAGATGGTAGTGGTTTCATGAATACTGGTTGGTTGTTTTTTGTTTTTTTTTTAATAGGCTCCACACCCAACGTGGGGCTTGAACTCACAATCCCCAAATCATGAGTTGCACGTTTCACCGCCCGAGCCAGTCAGGCACCCCTCATGAATACTCATTTCATTATTATGCTTTAAAATAAATTCTTATGTTTATATAAAATATTTCATAACCTTAAAAAATGTCATAGATAACTGGTCTGAATTGTAGAACATGTGCGAAGTTCTCTTGCAAGTTTGGCATTATAAGAGAAGGAAGTAGGGACAAATACAGAAATCTCTTTCTCCTCATAGGGACCAAAGTGTGGATAGGAGACTTTCTTTCATAATATTCACTTCTGGTCCTTCTGGATCTCTTTCATGGCCAGTGGAATGTGACAGAAGGGGGAAAAAATCCATACTTCCATTTTTCATGCCCAGGAAACATGTTGTTCATTTGAACTCAACAATGGATCAGCTGAAGTGACTAATTTCTGTAGTTTTGAGAATGGAGTCAGCAGATTTCTATAATTCCAACATTTACTGCAGTAGGAAATAATGTGCTTGACCTCATTCTACATCTTGCCGGAAAATAGGATTAATGTTCACCTCAGAACAGTAGTATGAGACTTAATGTTTCAGAGGAGGTTTTGGATGAGAGGTGTTTAAGGAATCCGACCTGTTTGGGCTGTAAGTGAGATTGGCTGTTTTCTCTTTTCACTAAACAGAAATTCTATTTTGTTCTTCCTTTAGTATCGGCCTGGTGCCTGGTACACCCTCAGAGGCCCACAGACCTAGCACTCTCACCTTTCAGGGAAAGTTATTAGGGTGTCTGAAGCCACACTCAGGTAAACCATTGCCCTGCTGCTCCCCTGGAGGGCATGCCTTCCCTGGGGCTCAGGTAACGAGCCCTTCGGCTGGTTGCAGCTATTTAGACTGTAGAGTATTTGAGGGGGAGGGGCATGCATGGTAATTGGTATAATATAAAATATAATAACAGTGTGTGTCTAGAGCTCAGCCTCGGGTCTTTAATTACCTTCTTCTCGCCTTTATCATTGTCTTGCGCTCCACTAGACATACTGTCGCCTCAACTACCAACAGGCCAATACAGAAATGTGTATGTTTGTTTCCTTGAGGTGTACACAACCAAACCCAGAAAACTACATCTATGGGGACTCTAGTATGGATTCTTAGCAGATGACTGGTACTTGGCACCCAGAATACTCCAGGCATCTGAGTTCTGTCTTGCCATCCAATGTTCATTCTCTGTTTCCTTGGGAGATGAGGGAGATTATTCTCTTGATTTCCTCACTGGGACACCAGGACCCAGGCAAGGGAATACATGCAGGGCAATGATGAGATGCTCCCCTCAAATTTGGGAGGTAAAATTATCTTGATAAATGTTTAAAAATAATTATTGTCTGTACAAATACACACTTTTTTTTGTCTCAAGACAAGAGATTCTGCATCTCCTAGGCATCTAAAAGAGATTTATATGCAACCCACTAAATCAGCAAAAATTAATTTTGGGGCATCTACTCAGTGTTCAGTGATATGCTAAGCAATGTGGGGGATAATAGTATTAGCTAATGTTTATTGAGTTCTTATAACATGCCAGGTATCTGCTGAGCACTGTATAATATGAGTTGCTGCATCTAGCAGTACATCCACTCCTATGAGATAGGTATTATTAGCTCCATTTTAAATTTAGTAATTAAGGCGTAGAGAAGGTAAGCCATTTGCCTGATGTCCCATAGCTGACAAGCAGGAGAGCCAGGATTTGAGCATAGTCTGCTTCCAGAACTTATGATTTTTTTTTAAAGATTTTATTTATTTATTATTTATTTGACAGAGAGAGACACAGCGAGAGAGGGAACACAAGCAGGGGGAGTGGGAGAGGGAGAAGCAGGTTCCCCGCAGAGCAGGGAGCCCGATGTGGGACTCGATCCCAGGACCCTGGGATCATGACCTGAGCCGAAGGCAGTCGCTCAACCGACTGAGCCACCCAGGTGCCCCAGAACTTATGATTTTAAAGAAGGATAAATCATGGTTCCTATCCCCAATAAATTTATAATCTAGTTGGGGGAAACATGACTAACACATATTAAAACAATAGTAAATTATGTTAGATGGGCATATATAATTAAATGCTAAATTGGATGCTATTAACTATGAATGTTTCAGGAGATCAGAGGGCACAGGGGCATGGACGAGGCAGGCAGGATTTCATGAAGCTGAGCATTGAATGGTCCCTGAGATGTGCGTGGGGAAAGGATGGCCTCAGGCAAGAAGGTGGCCTGAGTGCTCAAAGCCAGAGTGGGCAAGATCTGTGTAGGAGGATGAGGCAGCCCGCCTGGCCACAGGTGGGTGGAGCTGATGGGAAGGGCTGGACCAGCTATAAAAGCCTTTAAAGCAAGCAGAGTTTAGGCTTGGTGCATTAGCAAGGAGAGAGTCATTAAAGGCTCTGGATCAATAAAGCAATATTAGAAAAGAGATGTTTAAAAGGAAGACGTGTTTGGCAGGACAGAGAGAGAGAATCTGTCTTATTAAAACTGCAGATGACATAAAGCTTGGAAAAACATATGAAATCACTCTAAATTGTTACCAGTTCTTATTCTCCCGTTCAGTGTTTATTCCGTTTGAGCTTTATGATTTATGTTTGCATTTATTTCGCATTAGCAAGTTCTATCAATTCTGCCTCCTTAACACTTTTCAAATTTGTCCGTATTTCTACACTTCCTTGCCATTACTTTAGTTTGGCCACCATCCTAAGGATGAGGGGCGGTGTCAGAGGCCTTTCTGGAAGAGATGGCATGTTTCCAGAGTCCTGAATATTTAACGAGAGTTAGCCAGGAATGAAGGGCAGAGATAGAAAGGGGGGATGGGAGGGGCGCCTGGGTGGCTCAGTCGGTGGAGCATCTGCCTTCAGCTTGGGTCATGATCCTGGGGTCCTGAGATTGAGCCCTGAGCCCTGCGTCGGGCTCTGTTCACTGGGGAGCCTGTGTCTGCCTGCCGCTCTGCCTACTTGTGCTCTCTGTGTGTCAAATAAATAAATAAAATCTTAAAAAAAAAAAAGAAAGGGGGTGGGAGTGAGGAGGTGGGAAAAAGAGCAGGGAAGGATAGCATAATGGGCAGAAGAAAGCAACAAACAAACAATTGACACGGAATTTGGTGCTAGACGTGGGGTGCTATAGTAAGGAAAACGAAATTAGTGAAGGACCCCTGGCGGGTGGTAAGGGCCCAGAGTCCAGGCTGGAAGGCTGCTGAGCTTTGTTACATGCTATCAAAACATTTGGTCAGAATTTTATACCCTGGAAGGCAAACCACCTCCAGTGGGGTGGGAGGAAGACCCTTGAGGAGGTGACATCTGAGCTAGGTAGGCCTTGAACACACAAATTAGCCTTCTCAGTGGAGGGAATGATCTTGGCAAAGGCACAGAGTCTGAGAGTTTAAAGGACAAGGATCCTGAATACCATACAAGCTCTAGGAAGATTAATCTCTTGTTGGGGGTACAGCGCACTGGGAAATGGACCTAAGTAGGGATAACCTAAATTTAAGGAAAAAACCTATCTGGAAACCGCTTATAATTTTAGAGAAATGTTGATGAATGAAATAAGTAAAAAATTTTAAATTATCTTTCAGAATCCAGTGAGAAGTTAGTGTTAGATTTTTAATAGCTTTATTGAGATACAATTCATATACCATACAGCTTCCCCTTTTGAAAGTATTACGATTCAATGACTTTTAGTATATTCACAGAGCTGGGCAACGATCACCACAATTAATTTTAGAACATTTTCGTCACCGCAGGAAGAAATCCTGCAGCTATTTGCACCCCCTCCCTGCAGCTCCTGGTAATCTACTAATCTACTGCTATCTCTGTGGAGTGTCCTGTTCTGGACATTTCGTGTAAGTGGAATCATATAATATACGGTCTTTTGTGACTGGCTTCTTTCATAAATGCTAGATTTTGCAACTCTTTGATTTTGTTATTAAATGGCCAGTGGTTGAATTTTACATTTTCATATGTATTAGGAAGGAATAATAGTAAAAATTTAGAACACAATCAGTGGGGCAGGATGCTAGTGTAAGAATAAAGACCCTAGGCCAGAAATCAGGAGGTTTGAGTTCTAGTCTCGATTCTGTTTTTTTTTTTTTTTTTTTAAGAATTTATTTATTTTTTAGAGAGCGAGAAACAGCATGAGAGGGGCAAGGGTCAGAGGGAGAAGCAGGCTCCCCGCTGAGCCGGGAGCCCGATGTGGGACTCGATCCCAGGACCCTGGGATCATGACCTGAGCCGAAGGCAGACGCTTAACCATCTGAGCCACCCAGGCGCCCTCGATTCTGTTTTTAACCAGGTAGGTGATCTGGGGCAAGCCAGCAACCTGTCTGGGCCCCAGGTTACCATCTGTAAAATGAGAGGAATAGGATTTGAACAGTGATTCTCAGCTTTTAATGTCCCACAATTGCCTGTGAAGCTTTTTTGGAAAATATACAAAATATTCAAAATATCTTGGTGAGTGTGTTGTTTACCAAAGGTTAGGAAATTCAGGGCTGACATGTTTTTCAGGTTTCCTAGTAAATCTGACATTCTATGAGGTAAATTTGTTTACCAAGACATTTTTGCCTAGAGCCATACCTGTGGCTCTTGGTCGAATCCCTTTGTCTGTGATCAGTAATTACATCAAATGGAGCAACTCTATGATGAGGCTATGGATGCAGCAGTTGCTGGTGGCTGGGATCCTGGGTGCCTGACTTGAACTCACTGTGAGTCAGAGTAATAACTAAGAGTAATTTGCCTTCCCCAATGCTTCCCACTTTACAGAGGACAGAAATAACAGAATATAAGGAACAAGCTATGTCAGTAAATAACATATATGGTGTATTGCTAAGCGCTGAAGTCTGAATGTGTAGGGTGTGTGTGTGTGTGAGAGAGAGAGAGAAGATGCTTGACATTTTTTTAGTCTACTTCCCCATGGACAGCTGGTCAAATTCCTGACTTGTGAGACTGCTTGGATAGAAGTAGTTGAATTTAATGACAGAATAATGCTTACTGGAAGTTTTTTAACAACATGGGAAGAGATACAGAAGACTCTAGGGGAAGTCTTGATTTCCCTTTATTCTGTTAACATGAAAAATGTAGACTTTTGATCCTTCTCCTCAACTACTAGCAATTCGTTACTTCCATGCCTTTTTATCTCTCTTCAGCTGCCAAACCCCTTCTTAAAACAGGGGAGGGGGGAAGCTAAAATTACAAGCCTGGCAGGGGGGCCTGGCTGGCTCAGTAGGTTGAGCCTGTGACTTGATTTTGGGGTTGTAAGTTCAAGCCCCATGTTGGGTGTAGGGATTACTTAAAAATAAAATCTTTTTTTTTTAAGATTTATTTATTTATTTTATTTTATTTATTTTTTTTTTTTAAAGATTTTATTTATTTATCTGAGAGAATGGGAGACAGAGCATGAGAGGGGAAGGGTCAGAGGGAGAAGCAGACCCCCCGCTGAGCAGGGAGCCCAATGTGGGACTCGATCCCGGGACTCCAGAATCATGACCTGAGCCGAAGGCAGTTGCTTAACCAACTGAGCCACCCAGGCGCCCTATTTATTTATTTTAGACAGCGCGAGAGCAAGAGCTCAAACGCGCACGAGCGAGCTGGGGGAGGGGCAGAGGGAGAGACTCTTCAGGCAGACTCCCCTCTGAGCATAGAGCCTGTCTCAGGGCTCAGTCCCATGAGAGCACGACCTGAGGTGAAAGCGAGTCAAGGGATGCCTGGATGGCTCAGTCGGTTGGGTGTCTGCCTTGGGCTCAGGCTGTGATCCCAGGGTCATGAGATCGAGTCCCACATCAGGCTCCCCGCTCAGTGGGGAGCCTTCTTCTCCCTCTGCCTGTCTCTCCCCCTGTTTGTGCTCTCTCTCTCTGACAAATAAATAAATAAAATCCTTAAAAAAAGAGAGAGAAGGTGCCAGGTGGCTCATTCAGTTAAGTGTCTGCTTTTGGTTCAGGTCATGATCCCAAGGTCCTGGGATTGAGTCCCCCATCGGGCTCCCTGCTCTGCAGGGAACCTGCCTCTCTCTCTCTTTCTCTCTCTCTGTCTCTCTGTGTCTCATGAATAAATAAATAAAATTAAAAAAAAAAAAAGAGCAAAACCAAGAGTCCAACGACTGAGTCACCCAGGCGCCCCAAAAATAAAATCTTAAAAAAAGTAGGGGCGCCTGGGTGGCTCAGTTGGTTAAGCGACTGCCTTCGGCTCAGGTCATGATCCTGGAGTCCCAGGATCGAGTCCCGCATCGGGCTCCCTGCTCAGCGGGGAGTCTGCTTCTCCCTCTGACCCTCCTCCCTCTCATGCTCTCTTTCATTCTCTCTCTCTCAAATAAATAAATAAAATCTTTAAAAAAAAAAAAAAGTAATTAAAGCCTGGCCTCTACCTGAGACTAAGTAGAGAAAGAAACCTCACAAATGTAAATGAGGTAACATTCATTGTTACCTATTGTACAGTGTCCAAATTAGCAGGGATAGTTGCTTGCTTTCTTTAGCTTAGTTACAAAATTAACCTTCAGGGCATGCTTTTGTGGCCATCTTCTACCTCTTCTCAAAGCCTTTCATTCGCTTTTCACTTGGTATAAAATAATTTTATTCTATAAACCCGAAAACACTTCCTCTCTTGAGTTCACTTTATGTAATGATTTTCATGTCCCCTTTCCCCATCCCAATCATCAACATGTACAATTTCCTGTGCCTAAACGAATTGTATTTGGTCAATTCTAGATATATGCTTTTTCACATTTTAACATCTCTGAGGTCAGGAAGTATCTTACAACTAATGATATCTGAAATTCAATGAAGTACAATAAGTTCTTTCTGAGTGAGCACTTTACTTCCCACCACTTACTGAATGATGTTCTTCCATCCAGTCATTCGGCTCCAATTCATAAATCTTATAAGAAGTCTTGCCTTATTTTTGTGAAACTATTTGATATTAATATAATTCCAACATTTCTAGCATTCTGATATGTATGTTCCTAAGTAGCATATGAATCTACTTTATCAATTTAATGACTGTATAATATTCTATTCTTTGAATATATCAAGATTTTATTACCCAGCCCCTACTGAGGTTATCAGTAATGCTCAGATAAACCAACTTTATATATTTCTCTATTTCCCTATGATGCATTTTCCAGAAGTAGAGAATGATTACTAGTTTTACTGGTACAGTACAACAAGCTTTCCCGTCCCTATGTTTTCCTTTGTTAACTGGTCTACCAGCCTTTATTTCTAGTCTAATGATTTTTTTTTTGTCTTTTATTCCTTTTTTATTGTGGTAAAGTATATAACGTAAAGTTTACCATTTTACCCATCCTTCAGTGTACAGTTCAGGGCCATTAAGCATATTCACGTGGTTGTGCAGCCGTCACCGCCATCCATCTCCAGAAGAATGATCTTTTTTAAGGTTGTAAATACGTATTGCCAAATTGCCCTATAGAAATAAATAACTGCTGGGCGCCTGGGTGGCTCAGTTGGTTGAGCGACTGCCTTCGGCTCAGGTCATGATCCTGGAGTCCCGGGATCGAGTCCCGCATCGGGCTCCCTGCTCGGCAGGGAGCCTGCTTCTCCCTCTGACCCTCCCCCCTCTCATGTGCTCTCTCTCTCTCATTCTCTCTGTCTCAAATAAATAAACAAAATCTTTAAAAAAAAAAAAAGAAAGAAATAACTGCTGTACCTCACAACAACTTATTTATCGATTAAACACACATTTATTAAAGAGTCTTATGTGTCAAGCAGTGTACTAGATACATAATATAAATAATTGTATCAGTTACATAAATAAGTTATATCTAAATATTATATCAGTTAAGATGGTTTTGCTGCAGGGGCGCCTGGGTGGTTCAGTCGGTTAAGCGTCTGCCTTCGGCTCAGGTCATGATCCCAGGATCCTGGGATCACGTCCCTGCTTGGCGTAGGGGAGCCTGCTTCTCCCTCTGCCCCTCCCCCTGCTTGTGCTCTCTCACTCTCTTTCTCTCAAATAAATAAATAAAATCTTAAAAAAAAAAAAAGATGGTTTTGTTGCAAATAACAGAAAACCCAACACAAACGGACAAGCAATAGTTTTCTTTCCAAGCATGGCTGAATTCAGTTCTTGCTTCCATCACCAGGACTCTCTTTCTCTTGGTTGTGTTCTCTCCAAGTATTACCTTCATTCTCAAGAACAGGCTTGTCGCTTGTGGTATCAAAATGACTACAGCAGCCTTGCACCCTATTGACTCCATGTCCAGCAGAGAAAGAGAGAGAGAGGGAGAGCGCACCCCTCTTCCACTAACTCGAAAGATTAAAATCCTGAGATCTACTTTGATTGGAAGGCTTAGAGCATACGCTCACTCAAACCAATCAGGAAGACCATAGGACTAGGACAATAACTGGCTAATTTAGACCTGTGACTTGTCCTCCACCCTAACCCCAGGGGTAGGGGGAGCCCCATCTGGATCACAAAGACTAAGAGCAGAGAATTCACAACCAAAATCAAGCCTGTTGCCAGAAGAACAGGAAGGGACACTGGGGTGGCAAAAAACTGCCCTCCAAGAACAGAGTGAGGATATCATATAAGAAACCATACCATATAGCATGTAAAAACGCAGTTTTAAAAAGGAGGAAAGGAAAAAAGAAAAAAGAGGAAAGGGAGCAAAGTTTTGTTCAACACCTTTTTTTTTTGTATGTATAGTACCATGTACTGTGCTATGTACCAATGCTCTAAATATGTTAAAAAAATATATATATATTTATATGGCTTTGGCCTTCTGGAAACTTATATTCTAATGAGAGAAACAGACATTCAAGCAGATCTAACAGGCTGAGTGTCAAGAGAGGTAGAGAGGTGTGTGCTGCAGACCCAGGAAAGGCTTCCTAGAATAGATGACACCTGAGCTGAAACTTGCTCTGTAACGTAAAGAAAGGTGGAAAGACACTTCAGTGAAGAGAGAACTGCATGAAATGGTTACAGGGGAATTATAAATAGGTTAGTATACAAAAACTAACATCTGTCGAATGCCGTTATATGCTAGACACTTCTCAGCGCTTTTTCTATAATATTTTATGTAATTAATAGATTCAGAGAATAGTGAATAGCCTGGCATTCTGGAAGGAAGTTTCGTGAAAAGGAAGACAAAACAAAACAAATAAAAACAAGCAAGCCCAAAAAGATCAGGCTGAGAAAAGCAGGTCAGGATCAGATTATGGAAGGGCTATATTATACCTAATACCTAATGCAGTAGGTATTGGAGCTAATAAAAGTTTTGGGGCAAGGGTTTGACATGATCAAGGTCATGTTTTATAAACATTTTCCAGATTTGATACCTGCAAGATGGTGTGGGGTGGAGAGAATTGTATTTGGGGAATCATTGAAGAGGTTGCTAAGACACGCCAGCCAGAGGTCAAAAGAATCCCCTTGTGCTCTCCTGACTCTCAGACACTGCTGACCTCGTAAACTCTCTCCACAGTGCCCTCTGGGATCTTTGTTTCATTGAACTGTCCCCTATATTCTTAATCTCTTTATAGAATGCACCCTCCTCCTCCTTGCTTCACCTAAAACTTGTTCTTTTTTTTCCTCTCAGGAATCCACTTCTACTGAGCCCCTTGAGCAGAGGTTATTGATTGGACCCAGACCTTGCCCATTTGCAAACCATTTCTAGGCACCCCCTCTTCCTGTGATCACCATGCAATCCAGCCCACCCCATCTTTCAGATTTCACTTACTCTCCCGATTTACTTTTCAACACATTAGTTTCTCCTGAAAGGTCTTTGACAGTTGTCAC
Source organism: Leptonychotes weddellii (assembly GCF_054177405.1). Lineage (NCBI taxonomy): Eukaryota > Metazoa > Chordata > Mammalia > Carnivora > Phocidae > Leptonychotes > Leptonychotes weddellii. Next base: position 101,528,627 of record NC_138373.1, read on the forward strand.
TTAGATGCTAAATTCAGTGGGTTTCACATTTTAACCTGGGGTATTTGATTCTGTTGACCCCTTATTTCTTGACAGATTCTCCAGAAATTATTTTTTTCCTGTTTCTTCTCATACTTATCCTCTGGCCATTTTTCTTTTTTGAAAGTTCTTCCTCTCCCCACTTCTTAAATATAAGTGTGCCTTGGGCTTCTTCCTCAGCCATCTTACCTTCTCGTCCGCCATGCTTTCCCAATGGTTTGAATCACTACCCAAGTGTTGGTGAGTAGACAGCTCACAAATCCACACCACCAGCCCTAGCTTCTCTCCTAATCTTTAGATCTATGTGTCCAACTGCCTACCAGATGGCACTAACTCGGTGTTTCTCTGAAACTCCAATTCCGCATGCCTGAAAGAGTGGGTTCTTTCCTGTCTTCCCAGGCACCTAAGCAAAAGCCTGGAAGTCATGTCAACTCTTCAATTTCAGTAACCACTTTTGAGGGCACCTGGGTGGCTCAGTGAGTTGAGCGTCTGCCTTCGGCTCAGGTCATGGTCCCAGGATCCTGGGATCTAGCCCCTCATCAGGCTCCTTGTTCAACGGGAGCCTGCTTTTCCCTCTCCTCCCAGCTCAGTGCTCTCTCTCTCTCTCTCTCAAAAAAACAAAAAAAAACCCCAAAACCAAAAAAACCTCAATAACCACTTTTAACCAGTCACTGAGCATTGTTAATTTGTTAATTCTGTCATTTAGCTATCTCTACAGCTCTCTCCTCTCCATTTTCACTCTAATTTCTTTCATTTGGGATCTCATTTTCCTTTGCCTAATGTATTAGCTTTTCATTTTGATAATTTTCAAATATACATAGAGCATAATGAACCCTGACATATCCATCATCTGGATTTAATAATTATTAACTTTTCATCATAGTTACTTCATCTATTATTTCTACAGTGTTTTAGGGCAAATCCAGACATCATGACATCTCGCCCATTAAACACTTCGGTATGCTGTTTTGTTACACTACCAGGGTAACATTATCACACCTAACAAAATGCACAAGAATACCTTAATATTAACTAAGACTCTATTTGTCTTCCACATTTTCTCTTTACAGTTGATCTAGCTGAGTCAGGACCCAAAGTGGCTGAAGTCTTTTGGAAACAAAAACTAAAACAGTGCCCTCCCTTGGTTCTTCCCGCTGACTTTTTGAAGAGACTGAGAGAGCTGTCTTATGTCACCTAAATTGTTGCAGTTGTGTCCTGAGGTCTCTTTGCCTTGGGTCTTGCTCCTTCCCAGTCCTCCCCCAATGTCTTCCACACTGGCCATCAATGCCATCTTTACAAAATGCAATCGGAACCGCGTTACTTCCCTGCTTGGAACTTTTCAGTGGGTCCCCTGAACTGCCACGATAAAATGCAAACTTATTCCTCTGTGATATAGTGTTTTCACTGATCTCTACCTAAATGTCCAATCTCATCTTTGGTCGATGCTTCCTCATACTACGCAAGCCAAAAACATTTTTTTCGCCAAAAACAGCAGGCTCATGCTCTGTCTGATGCTACGTACCTTCCTCACTTCCACCTGGAAAATAGCCTTCATTTCCTGAAGTTCAGCTCAAGTATCACCTCCTCTATGACGGCTTTTTAACATTTATTTTTATTTTTATTCTTTTTCTCTATGAAGTTTTTTAATTCCTTAAACCCCAATCAAGGAAAATCGGCTGTCTCCTCCTTCCCCCCTCTTCCCACAATGCTCCCACGCACATCAGTGTTTACACTGCTTGCTCCTTCTGAGGCTCCTTGAGGCTGGATCCTACTCATTGTACTAGTCTTGCCAGCCCTCAGGGGCTTAATAAAAAAATGGGCTTTTAGGGGTGCCTGGGTGGCTCAGTTGGTTAAGTGACTGCCTTCTGCTCAGGTCATGATCCTGGAGTCCCAGGATGGAGTCCTGCATCGGGCTCCCTGCTCAGCAGGGAGTCTGCTTCTCCCTCTGACCCTCCCCCCTCTCATGCTCTCTCTATCTCATTTTCTCTCTCAAATAAATAAATAAAAATCTTTTTAAAAAAATGGGCTTTTAATAAATACTTGTAGATGGGTGAGTGAACCATAAATGAATCTGTTTACATTACAAACTGGGAAACACTAGATTTGTTCCAAGGAGAAATTTCTAACAAGTCTCTCCTGCTCACAGCTCTTGAGGCAATGGGCATAGCCAGACTTAGGTCAAGGAGGGGGTCACTCCTATTTGACAGCAGGGCCCCAGATCCGAAGTCTGTTGAATTCCATTCTGCACCCCAGTAAGAGGCATGTGGCACTGGGTGAGTCAGGATCTATTTATTACAAGGTCATTGGATTCTCAGTAAAGGGAAGCATTTCTGAAAACACAGTCCTTGGGTGAGGAGAATTCCTTCCTCAGAGAAAGAAAGTTGCCTGCCTGGCCAATATGATTTATTATCAAGCATAGGATAAACTAGGAAATGGCAGGGTAGAGACAAAGCTAATTAGCAAGCTGTTGTTCAGTGCCAGGTGTTTAAAGTTTAAGAACTAATTTCATGACCCTGTGCATGTCCCCTCCTTCTTTTGTCCTCTGTTTTTTATTTTATTTTTTATCTTCCAAATGAAGATATTGGACTAGATGATCTCTAAGATCATTTCCAGCTCTACCATTTTATGATCTAATTTTTATTTAACACCAGTATAACATGTTTTTGATACGACAAAGGTTCAAGAAGTCTTGATGGCATTTTACAGATATGGCCACTGAGGGCAGCGGGGCCAGGGATTTGCTTCCGACACATGAGATAGTGTCAGGGCCCGAATCCTTCCACAGCTCTGTTTCATTAAGCAATCAGTATTTCCTGGCTCCCGGGAGGAACTGCAGTATCTTTCCCTTCAGAAAGGCCGGTCTGTTTTTTCCCTACCAGGCCTGAAGGAAAAAACAAAACAAAAACAAGGGTCAGAGTATTAATGTGAAAAATATTAGAGTACACTTATTCCCCTCACGCAGACAATGAGGGTTTGAATCTTACAGTACGGAAAGACAAGTCCGAGGCGCCGGGACTGCCCAGGGTCTGGAAAAGGGGCACAGATCTGAGCCGTGGTGGGGTACATTTCACTCTTGGTGGACTAGGTTGGGGGGTGGGGCACTGATTCTAAGGGCAGAGTGACAAGGTCAGCCTCACCTCTTATCTCCGTTCTTGGCAATAGCCAGTCTAGCTAGAAAGAGCAATCTGTCAAGTCTAATTAGAGTAGAACAAAGTGAACAATGGGCGCCCAGCTCTAAACTGACAGCCCAGTTGAATGGGGTGGAGGAGCCCGGGTGGGATGTGTGCTTTGTGTGTTTGGTATTGGTTCCTTCAGATGGATCCTTTCCGAACTCAAACGCAAAACAACTTAAACTGGATTCTTCTTTGCTTCACCAGAGATCTTCAGGTCCCTGCGCTTTTTAATACAGGCACATCCAGCAAAAGTAGAGAACCTGGCTCTGTTTCAAAGGTGAGGCTGTGATTGAACATAGTTACATCCTGCCTGGTTGGCATGGTGCTGTGTGCATGCAACTGATATTTATTCATCCGCTCATGTTTCTCTTTTGTGTCTGATTATATTGGTGGTACTAGTGTTTCTTTGATTATTTTTGAAACCCTTTTTCTTATAAGGCATGTAATTGGATTCTGGAAATTTCAGAACAGCTTGAAATTTTAGTAGGACCACAAATAAGCACATTTAAGGTGCAAAAAAAATGTTAATGATATTTTTGACTTGTACTTTAAATGGTCTCTCTGATTTAGGTATTTTAGTTCTTGCATCAAAAGTAGGTTTCACAGGAAAAGAGTATGTTGTATACACAAATCAAATGAATATATTCTTTAAAATAAATACATGAATGCAGGTTATTGAAGCTTAAAAACTATGCATGTTCATAATCTAAAGGCTCAAATAATGGAGGCCTGTGATCAGCAAATATTATATTGAAGACTGATGGCTTGTTCATTTAACTCTGCCTCAGTGTGGGGCATACTTAAAGGTGTGAGAAAACATAATTCTCTAAAGTGGGAGGGAAAGAATGGGAAGACAGTCAACACAAACATAAGTTATAAATTCTAAGTCTCAGTCTGCATGATTTTGCTCTTATTTCCTGTGTGTAATCTCAGTCCTCGAAACATCCTATGAAGTATGTTACTGTTATCTTAACTCTGCAGATAAGGAAAGTAAGGCCTTGAGACATTAGCCCAAGGTTACAGAGAAATGCAGAGTCAGGCCTTGAACTTTGGCTGTCTGGCTCCAGGTGTAATGTACTTCTCAGCACCGTGTTTCTCGTAGAGTAAGGAGACATTACATCTTAAAACTCACCCAATTCATAATAATAATGCCAATATGAGAACTCTCTGCTTATCCCCTGGTCTCTTATGGACATGAGCAAGGCAGTGGATTTTTGTCTGGAGGGTTTTGTACCAATTACGGTACTTTACCGTGCGTTGCTAATCTTTTCTTTTCCAGCAGCAACACTTGTTTCTTTTCTGTTCTTTCCTTTTTTTTTTTCTTTTACACGTATGTTATTTGAATAAATAATCTTGTAAAAGATAAAGTGAGCCAATGTTATCCACCTCACCCCAAGCCTCGGCCTCTCCCCAGGAAAATCAGTTATCAATTTGGGGTATAACCAACTGTTTGCTACGTGTTTTTGCATAGATGTGTGTGTGTGTGCGTGTGCGTGTGCGTGTGTGTGTGTGTAACATTGTTTTGTGTCTTTTAAAAACATACATGGTACCATGCTGTATTTTTTTATTCCGCTGTTTGCTCTTATTATTTTTGTCAACCCACTATGCCTGTGGAGATCACTTCCTGGCAATATGTTTTAATGTAATTCATTCTTTTTAATTGTTACATAGCATTCCATGCATTGTCACTCTTATTGTTTCCTCTCTACCTTGCCTCTGCTTTTGAAATGACTTAGTGGCACATCAGGTCAACATTAACCATATTTGGATTTATGGCGCAGGTAGGGACAGCCATAAGCTTTATGGTTCATGGAGCATTAATAAGTAAGAAAGGAAGGGAGTGAAGGAAGCCCCTACACCAGCCCTCTGGGCTGAGGTGAGAGGCTGAGGCAGGCTTGGTGTTACCGACCAGTACATTTGTTACCTCTTGGCTTGGAATTTTAGCATTTTGTTGTTGTTGTTCTAAACCCACCTGTTCCCCGGAGATACATTCCTTATCTATACGAGCTAATAGTAACATACTGGACAGAGTACTGTGAGGATTAAATGAGATAACACAGAGAAAAGAACATCAAAACCGTGAAGACTGAGACATGTCAGTTATGAATTGTGTTTGCTTATTACCCGCTTCCCTCTTTCCCTCCCACCTCAGATATGATGTCGTGAGGCAATTCTGCAAGGAAGGGTAGTTAGGGAATGGAGCTATAAATGGTGTTATTTGATATTCTGGAGCATGAGTGGGCCTCAAGGCGTGGATTCTGAAGACTGACTTATCTCTGGACTCAAGTCCTGATGAGGCTATTTATTGGTTGTGTGGCCCACAACATTGTGTGGTAATGTTTTGTCATATGTAAAATAAGGGCAGTAATAATAGTAAACTTAGCCGGGGGTGAGGTATAAATGAGATAACATATGTAAAGTACGCCTATGGTTTCTGGCATATGGGAAAGCCAGCCACTGTCATCATTTGATCAGCCGGAGAAGCTGCGATATCTCCACTTCTATTTTCTGTCCATGAAGTGTCACTCTCCAGTTTCCTCAGATGTGACGATAAAGGCAGGCCTAATCCCAGGATTAAAGCACAACCATTCATCGCTCCTTTAGTCCATACTCTTTTTGTTGTTTTTTGTTTTTTTTTTCTTAAAGCAGCTCTTTCCTGAGCACCTACTGCATATCTAATATTTTGCTGGGTACTGCATGAAACATAAAGGGCAAGGGCATGACAGGGCTCTTGCCCTCCAAATGCTTCTGGCTATTAAATTGAAGTGCCTTAATATACAAGGTTAACACAGGAAAGGACCTGTCAGATGAAAGGCATTCTGTAATATGCTGTCTGGGTAACAGATAGTAATATAAACACAGGGTAGTAGTATGAATATACATGCCCAGTGACTATCAAAATTTTCTGTTAATTACAAAGGCATATATACTCCCTTAACACCTGCTTATTCGTTCCTTATCTAGCTTCAGAATTATTTTAGAAGCTCATCTGGGCCTCACCTGTAGAACTTGAGCCATTAAATTAGCTGCTAACGTGGGGCTGGTTTCTGGCTGGGGGTTGCTCTCACCTCCTCTTGGAGAGTGCTAGAAAGAATGAAGTCACCAGGAACTGGCAGAGAGGAGCTGCTCTCTACTCAGCCTAAGTCCTGACTGAGTAAAAACATGCAGATTTTCTGTTATTCTGGACCAAATAGCCAATATTTAGTGAGCAGATAAAATCCCCCCGAAGTAGGAACTGTCGTAAAGAGCCTGAGGATGCCACATAAAGGGACTGAAAGTACTTACTTTGGGGGGGGGGAGGGGAATTCCCAAGAAGTAAACCAACAGTATTTCCAACACATCACCCTAGTCCTTCTCAGCCCAGTAAGCTTTCTCTTGACCCAAAGAGCCCATTTTCTGTTGTGCGTGTGAACCCATTCCAGCTGGCCCACACTGGACATCGAAGGCCACCTCAGCTGTCAAGCACAGAAGTCATGTGTGACTTTTGATTTAAGAATCAGTTCAGGCAGCAGATGCTCTGAGGGCTCAGGGAGTGGCATGCCTATTCCCCAGACAAGCACCCTTTGTCTTCATTCCACGCTTGAATCTGGGATAGAAAATTCTGAATGTTTCTACTTTGAAAGGAGCTATGTTAAATCATTCTTATTAGAAAAAAGTCACTTATGGTATAAAAAGGTGTGATTTGTCAGAGAGGCCTTTGCTACTGCTTAAGGGATTGCTTAGCAGACAAAGAATTTGCTCACTAAAATCATAACCCCGGTGAGAAAGAGATTCTGAAGCATAAGGTGCAGGACATGTAGTTATTAGGTTAAGTGGGATTCAAAACACTCTGTCTCCATTATCCCTTTCTGAAGGCAATATTTTTATTTTTATTCGATAAAGAGGGGCCCCTCTCTGAAATTTTTGCCTCAAAACCCAGAATAAAATTTACAGCATGTTAGAATTCTAAAAGTAATTTGATCCTGCATTTCACTGAGTTCAGGGCTCCAGAAATACACTGTCCAAATCATTATTGGTGATTACTTTATTTTGCCCTTGTACAAGAGGTGAAAGCAGCTGGTGTATGAGACTTGAGAGAGAGCCCGTTTTCCAAAGAAGAACAAAGAGAACTGAGGGAGAAGCTGCTTTGCTTTGTCTGAGCCAACTCCCTCTGAGGATTGCAGCAGGAAAGGCTCAGAGCTGTATCCCTGCCCGTAACACTTGGTTCAGCAGTCCTGGAGATGTGAGAGACCTACCTGCACAGTATTAATGTTATCAGCTGCCCTGTTCATGTATTGTCTCCCTGAAGGACATTTTTATAACACAGTAACACTTAAGGAGACATTCCCGCCTTTACTTCCGTTTCTCTGCTGATAAACAAATGTCAGGCTTCCTCTTGGATCTTGTCCCTGATTCACTAAGTTACTATATATTCATCGCTCTCCTTTGTGTTCCAAACACTGAGCTCTCAGTGCTCATCTGGTTGGATCCAGGTTGTGAAGGCTGCAGCCCAAGTCATCAGTACAGGACTTGGGGGCCCAACTTCCCTCTCCAGGACCCTCAAGAAGCCTTGTGTTCCAATTAGGTCCCTAATTAGTGTGCTTCTGGTGCCACTGGACAAAAGAGAGGGCCCTGTTTTGAACCAGAGCCCATAATTTATGCCTACAACTACACCCTGATGGGAGATGGGAATTTTCATGTCAGAGAACAGGGACCTGATGATAAACAGCATGACTAATCCAAAGGACACCGTCCACCTATGGGTCTTTACTCCCTTACTGGAAGAAAAACAGAGATGTGCGATTTTTACACTTAATGCACTGAATCTCTGCAAGTGGAAGGGATGTACTGCATCATTTGGGCAACTGAAGGACAGGGCTCTACTGGAGAATGCATCAGCTAACGAAGGGCAACATAAAGTTCCTTGCAGCATCAAAAAAGGGGAAGCTGCCCTTTGGCATCATCTTGCAGGTTACAATTCCTGGCAATTGCGCCGGATCAAGAGCAGAAGCACAACCCGTCATCTTCTTTCTGTGGGCTGCAGCCATAGGGGGAGAAAGGTGGTGCCACAACTCTCTCCCAGTGGATGATGATGACGTGTTCTAAGCAGATGATTGCGGAGGCTCCTGTCAAATGAGTGAAGAGAAAAGGGAAGTGGGGAGAGGAGGAGGGACTCAAGAAACACCACTGCAACAATCCTGGAATAAAAATGAGGGGCCGTTATGGGAAATGATAAAGAGCATTCACCTTGAAACACAGTGCCTTGCCCGGTTTTTCCAATTTGCTTCTGAAACCACTTACAATATTTTGTAAATAATTTAAGGAAGGTTGGGATAAACGAAAGAGAGCTCCTATCGGGTTCTATTTTCCCTCTTCTTTAGGATTGTCTTAAATAACAATTATCCTTTTTAGCTTTAGGAAGCATTAAAAACAGTCAAGCCCTTTGAAACATTGTTCCCCAAAACCATAACGGGCCTGCACGTTTCCCTTCTCGACAGAAAGGCTGCTCGGGTTGTGCCCATCACTTTCGGTTTCGTTGGGTAGGGGGTATATCGTGCAGCATCCTGAGTGCAATGGACTTTGGAATGTCGGCTCGGTCTAAGCGGACCGGGTAGCGACGCCACAGCCCCCGGGCCAGATCGGCGCACTCTCCCTTTTCACCGGCAGGCGGCGCTGTTTTTCGCGGCGCCCGGAGCCACCGCCCCGCCCCGCCCCTCACGGAGCTCACTTCCGCCGCGGCCTGGGGAGGCTGCCTTGCTCCTCTCCTTTATGGTGTTTTCTCGAGGCCGACTTTCTTTATGCTGCGCTGCCCGCTAACGTTTCTGAACCACCATGCCCTTGTGACAGTTAATACTACTAAAAACTTGTTTCTTGGGTCCCTTGAAAGAATGGAAATCCTAAAAAAACATGTATTGGGGATTGCGTAATCACTGATTTTTTTAAAACTTCACATGCGTTTCAACTTAGTCAAATAAAAAGAGCCTCTGACCCGACATAGAAGGCAATATATGTTAAAAATTAGAATGTTTTAAAAAAAAAAAATCCCCTTCCTGTTTATTCCAGACTCTTCTACCGTGTAGAGAGCGGCTCGCGAAAATTCAGCTGCGGCTCCATCTGCTGGACGCGCCGCGCCGCTGCAAGGCCCTGCCCGGGAAGGAGAGGTGGTCGGCTGCAGGTGGAGAAGGCCCGGCCTTTTGCCCAGGAAAGGCCCTGGCACCAAGGTAGCGTTCACATGCAGGTCTGCTTATCTAAAAAGAGACTAAACTGACCCTCTGCAAGAAAAGGGGCTCCGTTTTGAGGAGCCCTCAGGCCTAAATATACTGGCATGTGTTATATGGGTGTTGTCTTAGGAAAACCTGGGGCTTCAGGGAAAAGAGGAGGCATAATTCATTTCATTACACCCCCACCTCTCTCAGGTGCAGGGCTGAAAACTAAAACTGTATTTTTCATCAAGGCACACAGGGAGGTATCAGGGACAGAAGTCAAAATGTATTTGTTCTCCTGAATTTTGCTTAATGGAAGGAATTTCAAAGGTGAAGAGGGTGACAGAAATAAAATTAATCTGGGAGTGGGGACGTGTTAAAATGTGGCCTTGGCTGTGGTTTGATATAAGGTCACTAAGCACTGTACCATTTCCAAACTCTTGAGTCAGTTCTGATTTACTTGAAGATTTTTCTATTTAGGAGACTTCAGGCCCTTTTCACCCAAAGGTCTAAACCCATTTGCAAATGCATCTATATACATATTTCAGCACACACCTGCATTCACCATTGTTGCAAACTTTGTTAAAGGCCATAATCAGAAAATGCTGAGGGGTCTGATAGAAAGCAGAGTTTTAGAGCAGAATTACAGTTGGCCCACCCATCTGGAAAAACATGGTATCACTGATAGGAAACATTTCTAATGGAAAAATGTTAGCAAACATACTTTTGACCCTCCTGAGATTGATAATAACTTCCTAGCAAAAATGAATTTTTGTATTCTGAAATAAGTTTATAATGGCTTTCCTGAAAGATGAAGTAGCTTTACCAACAATATCATCTGTGGGAACATAGCTGGTTAGGTAATCCTTGGGGTCCATGTCATGTGACTTGCACAGTCAGTCAGTGTTTTATGATGACATCCTTTGGTGCTTCGATAACTAAGCCCTCGTGGATGAAACTTCCCTGATTCTACTGCCACAGTGAATAGTTTCATCGAGAAAATGTTAACCCTCCACATGGGCACTTGAAGAAGATACACAACTAAGAAAACAGATGAGAAGTAAAATAAAAATCCATTGCAATGATGCGTGGGTGGACTGTATCAGAGAACTAGCAGGCTGAGTATATTTTCTGTTTTGAATGAACAAAGAGTTATTGGATACCAGATTGTGACCAGTATAGGAAAGATTTGATGGCTGATGGCTATATCTATCATATCTCTCTTCTACAAATGTATTTATAAAGGAGAGTCTTTCATAGACATAAATTGCTTGATAACACATCAGCACCGTGAGTGGCGGAGAAGCGGAGAATTGAACATCCATCCCTCAGTGAAGGTGCTTTTGTGGCCTCTGGCTCAGGACAGTGAGGGAGAGGATCAGAGGTGGAGCAGTGAGGAACCAGATACCTTAAGCCCTCACAGTCTTTCCTCTGCTGTGGCACAAGGCAGTCCCTGAAAACAATGTTGTATCTTCTGTGCTTCTCCTTATTTCCTTATTTGTTTAGAGGGTGCCTCCATACTTAGAACAGAGCCACATAGATAAACCAGACTTCCCAGACTTCCCAAGAGTATTCATTTAGCACTATTTCTGGTGAACCTAGTATAAAAAGTCTGTCCGTTCCCCAAGCAGTTGAGCCTGGGGTTCAAATATTTTGTTTTTGGAAAAAAAGCAAGGGAAAATTTTTATAGAGATGACCTCTCCCTTGACTTTCAGTCTATTCTAAATTGGGCTTTTGAGAGAATGTGACCAGTATCTCAAGAATATAAAACAGATTCAACTTGGTAGAAATTTCTGTCTGGACCCCACAGTTAAGTAAGCATGTCTCTCCTGGTCAAAATCCTGACTTCCCAGAGGGATTGCTTTGACACTGTCAATTAAACTCACTTTTGTTCTCTCAGTATAGATCAGTCCTCTTCTTTCCCCTTCCTGTAAAATGTCAGGCCAACTCCTGCTCATCAGTGGGTTTTGGCTTTCTGGTCACTTCCCCTGAGACTTCCTTGACCTCCAGGGGAAGAGAGGGTGGCCCTGCTGAGTTCCCAGAACCTCATGGCTCCCCGTCATAGCTCTGCAATACTGTATTGTCACTGCTTATCTGTCTCCCATAGTAGACTCTGACATCCTATGAAAATGGGGCCACGGTTATCATTATGTTCATTTTCCATCCTCAGTACCTAATTAGTGCCTCAGATCAAGCAGCTGTTAGGTAGGAATTCAACACACGGAGGTGGGAGGGAAGGGTATTTCCGAGGGAGGAACTGACATGAACACATACATAGGTGTAGATCTGGGAGAGTGCCTAGGAGCATGACTGGTTTGGCTGAAGCTTGAGGGGGACTGACAGGAGAGACAGGAAAGCGTGGTTGTGAATATTGTGAATGTTAGTTTAAGGCAGTGGTCATCAGAAGATGAAATAGTTGCAAATGTTGAAATTTCTGGTGTATTGTGTATCGGATAAGTGCTTTGCATATTTTCATCAAAAACATGGAGCCATAGATCTAGCCCATTCCACTTGTGGAATATCACTTAATTGGCAAAACCAACCTACATGGCTAAACCACTCAGTTAAACACTCATTTTCTGTCAGAAAAAGTTTAGCTTCATTTTCTAATTAAAACACTATATTCCGGGGATGCCTGGGTGGTGTAGTTGGTTGAACAAGACTCTTGGTTTCCAGACTCTTGGTTTCAGCTCAGGTTGTGATCTCAGGGTTGTGAGATTGAGCGCCGCATCAGGCTCTGCACTCAGCATGGAGTCGGCTTGGGATTCTCTCTCCCTCTACTCCTCCCCCGTCTCTAAAATACATAAATAAATGGTACAAGAAGATTTTTAAAACACTATATTCCTACAAGTCTTCCACCACCTCACTTGTGACTTCTTTTTTTTTTTTTTTTTAAGATTTTATTTATTTATTTTAGAGAGAGATAGCGAGAGCAAGAACACAAGCAGGGGGAGAGGGAGAGGGAGAAGCAGGCTTCCTGCCGAGCTGGGAGCCCGATGTGGGACTCGATCCCGGGACCCTGGGATCATGACCTGAGCTGAAGGCAGACGCTTAACGGCTGAGCCACCCAGGCACCCGTGACTCCTAATTCTAAGATAGCCATGGTCCGCAGCCCAGAGGCTTGCCAGTATTTGTCCAGGGAATGAAATAAAGTGCTGCCCTGTTGGTGTTTCTTACTTGGCTCTCAGGAAATTCTCCCTCAAGTATACTGCATTCTCAGATTATACCTTCATCTGGGGACAAAGCACAGTTCAGATGGCTCAGGGGTGGCTTTCTGCTGTGAAGGGCCAGAGCAATTGGGAAAGGGGAGGTAGAAAAAAGAAATCAGCTCAATGCCAGCCATTCCTAGGCAGATCACTTTCAGGAGAGGGTACATTTTGTAGTTTGGAATCTGGAAATTGACCCTTAGTGTATACACTTGGCCCTATACTTGTGACCAGTATAGGAAAGATTTGATGGCTGATGGCTACATCTATCATATCTCTCTTCTACTAATGTATTTATAAAGGAGAGTCTTTCATAGACATAAATTGCTTGATAACACATCAGCACTGTGAGTGGCGGTGTGAAGCAGAGAACTGAACATCTTAGCCCTTGAACAAGGCAGGGTTAGGAGCGCCAACTCTGAACGCCCCCAGAACTTAACTACTAATAGCCTACTGTTGACCAGAAGCCTGACTGATAACATAAAGCACTGACTGACACACATTTTGTATGTTATATGTATTATGTACTGTATTCTTACAATAAAGTTAGCTAGAGAAAACAAAGTATTATTAAGAAAACCATAAGGAAGGGCAAATACATTTACAGTACTGTACTGAGACAAAATTCACATATAAGTGGACCTGTGCAGTTCAAACCCATGTTATTCAAGGATCAACAAACCCCAGTTTGAAAGCTGTGTTTTAAAGAAGCTGGATTTTATCCTACAGACCAGTGGTCTCCAGAGTGGAGTATGCAAGGTACAGAGAGAAGATATTACAAATTCTATTTATACTTTTTTTTATGTCATCCTCTTAAACTTCCTATATTGGTAGATGCTTATAATTTATATAAGATAGAAGTACAGTTTTGTTTTTTTTAAGATTTTGTTTATTCATTTGACAGAGAGACAGCGAGAGAGGGAACACAAGCAGGGGGAGTGAGAGAGGGAGAAGCAGGCTTCCTGCTGGGCAGGGAGCCCGATGCGGGGCTTGATCCCAGGACCCTGGGATCATGACCTGAGCTGAAGGCAGACCCCTAACTGACTGAGCCACCCAGGCACCCTGATAGGAGTACAGTTTTGAAATAAATTACATGTGTGTCTATTAGAGGATATGTAAGCATTAGTTTGCTGATAAGAACATGCAATCAAAAAGAAAAAAAATCTGAGGACCACATTTTAAGTACAGGGGAGAATCACTGAAGGTTTCTGAGTAAGGGGGTGAACGTAGTGTAATCATTGACTGTAGGTGATAGCAAGGAACAGGACCGAGCATGGAGGCGGATACACAGAAGTACCATCCCTGCCTTTGCAGAGCTGGCAGCCTGGCCAACACAGGAAGAAACAAATAACAGGAGTGAATAATAATAGCGAATAGTGCACCGCTAATTAAAGGAAGGCCAAAAAGGGAGAAATTTTATTTTATTTTATTATTTATTATTTTTTTTAAGGAAGAAATGTTAAAGAAGACAGAAAGACATTTGTTTTTTATTCTGTTTTTAAACATGCATTTCCTGCAGAAAGAACCAGACTTTCAGCAAGGCCCTAAATGGTGATGGCCTCACCACACTATTTTTATTTCAAATTCCAAGCATTCTGTTTGGTCATGTTCCCTCTTCTCCATCCTTAACCACCAAATTGATGCTTTATTTCTGATTTGGGGGGCCATGTCCTTTAGTTCTTAGAAGAATAAACACCTAAAAATGTGAGAGTTTCTCATTAAGAAGGATTTATATCTGAGGTGCTTGTCTTTCAGAAACCCTCAACAGTATCATGGTTAAAATGTCCAGGATAAAAGAAGTCAGAGAAGTAATTTCAGTAGCTTCCCTATTTTTAGAAATTCTACTATACCCAAAATTTCCCAGAGAGGGATTTTAAAAAGTTCCCGAAGAACATCGTAATAAGGCATAATAATACCTTAGAATTGTGTATAATAGATCCAGTCTCAAAGGATTTTCATGATCTTATCCTTGCATTCCCACCACCTATGTGTCCATCGAGTGTAAGGGCTATGAAAAGGTCAAGAGGCGTCCCAGACTCACATTCTGTACAGGAGCTCAGGTCTCCTGACAAACACTGTTGGAAAGAACCCTGCAGTGTCCACCCAGATGCTTACTCACATCCCACTGTCCTCACAATAACACCATCGGCATGATTTTAGCCATTGAGCAGAAGAGAAAACAAAAACTTGGAGAATATAAGCACCCTTGCCAAGTGCACAATTTCTAAGTGGCAGAACTGGAATTCAACCCAGGTCAGTCTTACCCAGAACCTGTTTCAGTGACTGGGAGGCAACTGATCGTTTTTGATGGGACAGTTTCAGTAGAGTGGTAGAGGTAGCAGACGGATTACGCAGTGTTTAGTCACTTATTATTCATCAAATATTTGTTGAGGAGGGTGGGACTTCCAGCTATGGCAGAGTGAAGGGGTAGGCAAATCCTCTTCCCTTTTTTAAAATTTTTTTATTTTTATTTTTTAAGATTATTTATTTATTTATTTATTTATTTATTTGACAGAGACACAGCAAGAGAGGGAACACAAGCAAGGGGAGTGGGGGAGGGAGAAGCAGGCTTCCCACTGAGCAGGGAGCCCAATTCGGGGCTCGATCCCAGGACCCTGGGATCATGACCTGAGCCGAAGGCAGATGCTTAAGAACTGAGCCACCCAGGCGCCCCGCAAATCGTCTTCTCTTAAAAAGCCATTACAAAGCTGGAAAAAATGGATGAAAACAACCATTTTTAGCACTCTGGAGATAGATCAAAGGTATATAACAATATGAGGAGTGCTTTTGCTTGAACAACTGCTAAAATTCAGTACTAACAGTGGGAATCTGTGGCACCCTCACCTGGGGAGGCTCCCATTTTCCAGCCCTCTGCCCAGCCCAGTCACCTGGAGATTTTGCCAAGGTGGGGAGATGCTGTAGGACCGGCAGCTTTGCTGCCCCAGCCAGAGAGGGCTCACTGGATTTGGACCAGGAGCAGGCCAATGGTTCTACTACCCTGAAGTTACAGTGGTGGTGGGGTGAGTGCGTTCTTGGATGATACTGCACACATTTACAGCTGAGAACAGAAGGTCCAAGATCATCACATACTCCTAGCTGACCTTGAGGATTCATGCATAAAGGAACTGTGAAACGGCCCAATGGAAAATAAAAGTAAAAACCTGAACTTTGAATGGGCTCCCCTAACCGGCACCCCCCAACAAATTCATTATCAGAGGACAGAAGCCTTATTGGTTTGAGGTGTTTGAGTGTAATTTCCATCCCATGATTGGCTGACCATGGGGCTAATTAGACACAGAGGTGACCCCTATGAAGCCAGACAAAAATAAAAACAAGAAAAAAGCCGAGATAGGAGCAGCCACACCCTTCAGAGAGAGATATTTCATAGGTTTAACCTAGGCAAATTACTAAATGCATGACACAAAAGACAGCCTTGAGAGAGAAAATCAGGATCCAGAGTTGCTACAATATATTATTTTTAAAAATGCAGTTTTCAATAAAATATGCAAAAAAATAGGAAAGTATGACTCATTCTCAGGAAAAGTAAAAGTCAATAGAAACTATTTCTAGGGGCGCCTGGGTGGCTCAGTCGTTAAGCGTCTGCCTTGGGCTCAGGTCATGATCCCAGGGTCCTGGGATCAAGCCCCGCATCGGGCTCCGCCCCGCGGGAAGCCTGCTTCCCCCTCTCCCACTCCCCCTGCTTGTGTTCCCTCTTTCACTGTCTCTCTCTGTCAAATAAATAAATCTTTAAGAAAAAAAAAAAAGAAACTATTTCTAAGTGTCCCCAGGAGTTGGATTTAGCAGGCAAAGACATCAAAGCAGTTATTGTAAGTATGTTCAAAGAACTAAAAGAAATCATGTTTAAAGAATCAAAAGAAGTAGGACAATAATGAATCAATAAAGATGCTTAATAAGGAAAGTGTTAAGAATTTTTTTTTTTTAGGGGCGCCTGGGTGGCTGAGTCGGCTAAGCGTCTGCCTTCGGCTCAGGTCATGATCCCAGGGTCCTGGGATCAAGTCCTGCATGGGGCTCCTTGCTCAGCAGAGAGCCTGCTTCTCCCTCTCCCTCTGCCTGCCTGCCGCTCCCCGGCTTGTGCTCTCTCTCTCTCACTATGTCTCCCTCTGTGTCAAATAAAGAAAGAATTTTTTTTTTAAAGATTTTATTTATTTATTTGAGAGAGAATGAGAGAGAGCAAGCACATGAGAGGGGGGAGGGTCAGAGGGAGAAGCAGACTCCCTGCCGAGCAGGGAGCCCGATGCGGGACTCGATCCAGGGACTCCAGGATCATGACCTGAGCCGAAGGCAGTCGCTTAACCAACTGAGCCACCCAGGCGCCCAGAAAAAATTTTTTTTTAAAGATTTTATTTATTTGATAGAAAGAGACACAGAGAGGGAACACAAGTAGGGGGAGTGGGAGAGGGAGAAGCAGGCTCCCCGCCGAGCAGGGATCCCGATGTGGGGCTCAATCCCAGGACCCTGGGATCCTGACCTGAGACATCTTACATACCAACATATGTGTGATGGGGGGTGCCTGGGTGGCGCGGTCAGTTAACGGCCAACTCTTGGTTTTGGCTCAGGTCATGATCTCAGGCTCATGAGACTGAGCCCCACTTGGGCTCAGCCCTCAGCAGGGAGTCTGCTTAAGACTTTCCCTCTCACGAACCATGAGAGACGATGGACTCTGAAAAACAAACAGGGTTCTAGAGGGGAGGGGGGTGGGAGGATGGGTTAGCCTGGTGGTGGGTATTGAGGAGGGCACATTCTGCATGGAGCACTGGGTGTTATGCACAAACAATGAATCATGGAACACTTCATCTAAAACTAATGATGTAATGTATGGGGATTAACATAAGAA
>NC_138373.1:101546160-101567406 GCF_054177405.1 Leptonychotes weddellii
AAAAAAAAAAAGACTTTCCCTCTCCCGGGGCACCTGGGTGGCTCAGACTTTCCCTCTCCCTTTGCCCCTCCCCATCACATGTACACACTCTCTCTCTCCCAAATAAATAAATCTTTAAAACAACTAGGGGCGCCTGGGTGGCTCAGTTGGTTAAGCGACTGCCTTCGGCTCAGGTCATGATCCTGGAGTCCCTGGATCCAGTCCCGCATCGGGCTCCCTGCTCGGCGGGGAGTCTGCTTCTCCCTCTGACCCTCCCCCCTCTCATGTGCTTGCTCTCTCTCATTCTCTCTCTCTCAAATAAATAAATAAAATCTTAAAAAAAAATAAAAATAAAAATAAAACAACAACAACAAAAACAAAATATGTGTAAAGGGAGAAGAGAGAAAGAGTCAGGAAAATTTTGAAGAAATAATGTCCTCAAACTAGGCAAATTTGATGAAAAACATTAATTTACATATCCAAGTAGCTCAACAAACCCAATTAGGGTAACTACAAAGAGATCCACACCTAAATACAAGATACAAACTGTTGAAAGCCAGCAACAAAAAGAAAATCTTAAGGGGTGCCTGGCTGGCTCAGTCGTTAAGCGTCTGCCTTTGGCTCTGGTCATGATCTCAGGATCCTGGGATTGAGCCCCACATTGGGCTCCATGCTCCGCCGGAAGCCTGCTTCTCCCTCACCCACTCCCCCTGCTTATGTTCCCTCTCTTGCTGTGTCTCTCTCTGTCGAATAAAGAAATAAAATCTTAAAAAAAAAAAAAAGAAAATCTTAAAAAGCATCAAGAAAAAACCACCATCATGTACAATGGGGCATCTATCTATCTATCTATCTATCAATCTATCATCTATTTATAGATATATCTATATGCCAAAAATATATATGGCTAATTTCTCATTTGAAACAATGGAGGCTGGAAGGCAGTGGAATTGCATATTCAACGTGTGAGGAAAAAAACTATCACTCAAGAATTCTATATCCGACAAAAATTCCCAGATAAAGAAATCTGAGGGAGTCTGTCTGTCTCTAGTAGAGCTGCCCTACAAGAAATGCTACAGGGGTCCTTCAGGCTGATAGGAAAGGACACCAGATGGTAACTCAAATCCACAGAAGGAAATGAAAAGCACTGGAAATGGTACATTTGTGGGTTAGTATAGAGACTCTATAAATATATATTTTATTTCTTCCCAAAATTTCTTTAAAAGATATGAAATTGTATAAGGCAATAATTATAACACTATATTGGTGGGTTATAACATATATGCATGTGATATATATGACAATGAACAATTATAATATAAATATAACTAATTTTTTTTTTTAAAGATTTATTTATTTGACAGAGAGAGACAGCGAGAGCAGGAACACAAGCAGGGGGAGTGGGAGAGGGAGAAGCAGGCTTCCCACAGAGCAGGGAGCCCGATGCGGGGCTTGATCCCAGGACCCTGGGATCATGACCTGAGCCGAAGGCAGACGCTTAGGCGCCCCTAAATATAACTAATATTAATTATTATAAAGATATATGTGAGATATATAATAGCACAAAGGAGGGGAAGAGAGAGAGTTATATTGGGACCATTTCTATATTTTACTGAAATTAAGTTAGTATTAATCTGAAATAGATAATATTAAGATGTATATTATAATCCCTATAGTAACCATTAAGAAAATAACTAAAAAAAATATTTTAAAAATCTACGTAAGAATTAAGTGGCACACTAAAAATATTTATTTAACACAAAAAGTGGCAGTCAAGGAGGAAGAGAGACATATACCAAAATAGTAAATATAAGTCAAGTCACATCAATAATGTAATTAATTGTGAAAGGTCTAAACAACTCAATCAAAAGCAGAAATTGGCAGACTGGATAAAAAAGTAAAATCCAAATACAAGATGTCTACAAGAGACACCTTAGATTCTAAGACATGAATAGATTAAAAGTAAAAGGCGGGTGCCTGGGTGGCTCAGTCATTAAGTGTCTGCCTTTTTTTTTTTTTTTTAAGATTTTAGTTTATTTATTCAACAGAGAGAGAGAATGTGAGAGAGGGAACACAAGCAGGGGGAGTGGGAGAGGGAGAAGCAGGCTTCCCGCGAAGCAGGGAGCCCGATGTGGGGCTTTATGTGGGCCTCGATCCCAGGACCCTGGAATCATGACCTGAGCCGAAGGCAGACACTTAACAACTGAGTCATCCAGGCGCCCAAGCATCTGCCTTTCGCTCAGGTCATGGTCCCAGGGTCCTGGGATCGAGCCCCACATCGGGCTTCCTGCTCGGTGGGGAGCCTGCTTCTCCCTCTTCCACTCCCCCTGCTTCTGTTCCCTCTCTTACTGTGTCTTTCTCTCTGTCAAATAAATAAAATCTTTAAAAAAAATTAAAAGATTAAAAGTAAAAGGATGAAAAAAGATTTTACTAGGATATAGTAACTATAGGTGAGCCAAAGTAACTATAATAAAATCAGACAAAATAGACTTAAGACAAAAAAAAAAAAAAATGCTACTAGAGACAAAGAGGGATGTTTAGTAATGATTAAGAGATCAATTCATCAAGAAGATATAATAATTATACATATGTACATAACAGATCTGCAAAATACATGAAAGAAAAACAGGAGACTTCAATACCCCACTCTCAATTATGGATGGAACAACTACATAGAAAATCAGTGAGGATCTAGGAGACTTGAACAGCACTATCAACGAACTTGGCCTAATTGTCATCTATAGAACTGTGATTGACAACTGCAGAGACTAGACATCCTTTTTTTTTTTTTTTAAAGATTTTATTTATTTATTTGAGACAGAGAGAATGAGAGAGAGCACATGAGAAGGGGGAAGGTCAGAGGGAGAAGCAGACTCCCTGCCAAGCAGGGAGCCCGATGCGGGACTGGATCCAGGGACTCCAGGATCATGACCTGAGCCGAAGGCAGTCGCTTTAACCAACTGAGCCACCCAGGCGCCCGGACTAGACATCCTTTTGAAGCACACATGGAACATTCTCCAGAATAGATCATATGTTAGGACATAAAATAAGTGTTCAATAAATTTAAAGTAATTCAAATTTAAAAAGTTCACATCATGCAAACTATGTTCTCTGACTACAGTAGAATTAAATTAGAAATCAACAACAGAGAGAGTGCCTGGGTGGCTCAGTCACTTAAGTATCTGCCTTCCTCAGGTCATGATCCCAGGGTCCTGGGATAGAGCCCCACAATGGACTCCCTGCTTGACGGGAGGCCTGCTTCTCCCTCTTACACTCCCCCTGCTTGTGTTCCTGCTCTCACTATCTCTCTCTCTGTCAAATAAATAAAATCTTAAAAAAAAAAAAACAACAGAGAGAAATATGGGAAATCCCAAAATATTTGGAAATTAAGCAGATTTCTAAATAGTCCGTGGGTTGAAGAAGATACCACCAAGGAAACTTAAAAATATTTTCAACTGAGTAAAAGTGAAAACGCAACATACCAAAATTTATGGAATGCAGCTAAGAAATGCTTTGAGGAAGACCTATGTCAGAAAAGAAGAAAGTTTCAAATCCATAACCTAAGCTTCTACCTTAAGAAAGTAAAAAATTAAGAATAAAAAAAAGAAAGTAAAATATAAGAAGAGCAGCTAAACCCAAGGCAAGCAGAAAAGGAAATAAAGGTTAGAGCAAAAATAAAAATAAAAAACAGGAAAAACAATACAGAAAATCAATGAGCCAAATGTTGGTTCTTTGAAAAGAGCTACAAACTTTTAGGTAGATTTACCAAGGAAAAAGGGAGAGAGGATACACAAATTACCAATATCTGGAATAAAAAACATCAGTGTCTACCCTTTAAGAATTAAAATATTGTAAGGGTATATTATGAACAACTTTATAGCAAAAAGACAATTTAGAGGAAATGGAAAAATTCCTAGGAAGACAAAAATTACCAGTACCAATTCAAAAGAAAGAGAAAATCTGAGTAAGACTTATATCAAGTAAAAAAAATGATTTAATGTTCCAAAATCTTTCCACAAGGAAGAGCCCAGTCCCAGATGGTTTCACTTGTGAATCCTATTAAATGTTAAAAAAAGAAATAATACCAATACTTGACAATTCCAGAAAACAGAGTAAGGAATACTTCCTAGTTCCTTTTATAAGGCTAGTATTATCCTGATACCAAAGACTACAAGAAAAGAAAACTACACTTCAGTATATTTTATGAATATTGATGTAAAAATCCTCAACAAAATATTAGCAAACTGAATCCAGCAACATATGAAAAGGATTATGTACCATTGCCAAATAGGACTTATCCCAGGAACTCACTGTTGGTGGAAAATCCTAAAATCAATTAATGTAATACATCATATTAATAGGATAAAGGACAAAACCCACTTGATCATCTTAATACATGAACAAAAAATATTTGACAAAATCCAACCCATTCATGATAAAAACTCTCACAAACTAAGAATAGAAGGGAACTTCCTCAACCTGATAAAGAACATCTACCAAAAACCCACAGTTAGGGGTGCCTGGGAGGCTCAGTCGTTAAGCATCTGCCTTCAGCTCAGGTCATGATCCCAGGGTCCTGGGATTGAGCCCCACATTGGGCTCCCTGCTCTGCGGGAGGCCTGCTTCTCCCTCTCCCACTCCCCCTGCTTGTGTTCCTGTTCTCGCTGTGTCTCTCTCTGTCAAATAAATAAACAAAATCTTTAAAACAACAAACAAAAAACCCCACAGTTAACATCCTGTGTCCATCAGCTGATGCATGGCTAAACAAAATATGTTATAATCATATAGTGGAATATTGTTCAGCAATAAAAGAATGTAATACTGATACATCTGCAACATGGATTAACCTCAAATACATGCTAAGGGAAAGAAGCCAGATGCAAAAGGCTACATATATGACTCTGTCGATATGAAATGTCCAGAAAAGGAAAATTTATAGAGATGGAAAACAGATCAGTGGTTACATTGGGTAGAGAGCAAGCTTGACTGGGCTGTATGTCCATGATGGGCTGGCAGTTGATGAAGGAAATGATGGCAGCCATCACAGAGATAGCTACCATAGATGGGAAGCCATGAGAAGGCTTTAAGTAGAGAAGTGTTATTTTTTTTTTTTAAGATTTTATTTAATTATTTCTCAGAGAGAGAGCACAAGCAGGGGGGAGAGGCAGGCAGAGGGAGAAGCAGGCTCCCCGCTGAGCAAGGAGCCTGATGCGGGACTGGATCCGAGGACCCTGAGATCATGACCTGAGCTGAAGGCAGCCATACTTGGATATAAAGGTCTGGAATTCTGGAAAGCATTCCAAGTTGGAGACATATGTATGTATCAGCGTATGGAGAGTATATAAACCAAGAGACTGGATGAGATCAACAAAGGAGCTGGTGGATAGGAATGAGACCTTGAGCCCCTGACATTAAGAATTTAGGAGAACCAATAGGAAACAACAGTGGAGACTGAGAAAGGGCAACCAGAAAGAAAAAACCAGAAGAGTCCTGGAAACCTAGTGAAGAAAGTGAAGAAGTGCTTCACAGTGATCAGCAGTGTCAAATGATGCTGATAGGTTCAATAAGATGAGAACTTGAGAACTGACCCTTGGATTTGGGGATGTGGAGGTCATGGACAACCTCAACAAGAGCAGTGTTGGAGAAGGGGTGAGGGTTAAAGGCTGATTCCAGTGGGTTCAAGGAATGGGGGGAGAGAAACTAGAGGCAGTGATTGTAGATATTTCTTTGCTTTCAAGATGAGGAGAAAAATGGGATGGTAGCCACAGGCAGAAGTGAAATCAAAGGAGGTTTTGGAGATGGAAGAATATGTCTTTATACTAAAAGAAAACAATGAATAGAGGGGGGAAATTGATGCAGGAGACAGAAAAGAGAATCACTAGACTACTATCTTTGGATGGGCAAAGATGGGACATAATATCCAAGTGGAAAGACTGGCCTCGAATAAGAACATGGACAGGTTAGTAGCTAGAAGACAGGCAAGATTACATGGGTTAAGTCACAAACAGGTAGCTTGTTAAGAAAAGTCATCCCAAATTTGGAAATAGGCAGCCAGGATTACTGGGTATCTTTTTTAGCTGTACTCCTGTGAGCTCGAGCAGGCCTTCTGGGGATTACCTGATTTTAGTGGGGCAGATACCTTTGCTTCACTTTCTATTTACTATTGATGAGGATATTTTGCAATTCTGTTTCTACAGAACGCTTATAACGGTGCAAACAGTTCTTGTGTGACAGAAATGCAAATTACTTCTGTCCTGGGGAATAGAGAACCTCATAGGTCCTGGGATTTTGTTTTTTGTTGTTGTTGTTTGTTTTGTTTTTTGCCTTGTAGGGTATTAACCACTTTTACATCTAACCTAGCAGTCTTATTCGAATATTTATAAACACGTTTCCTGATGAAATAGATCAACTCCTATTCCTCAAATGTTCTTTGCAACAGCTTTATCTTTCTTTCTTTCTTTTTTTTTGTTTCTTAGTTAATAAATCATAGCCATATGTTTATTCTATATTTGTATGAGTCATAATTTTAACTTTTTGAAAGTTATATTTTAACAGTTGGTGAGGGTTTGTGGACAGTCTCTTCTGATTGCATTTATTTTCTCAGGATGCAAAGTTATGAACTGAGAGTGGGAATGGGGAGGAAATTTGGGGGGGTTGAGGGTTGTCAAGAAGATATCAAAAGACTTTTTGGAGAGTGGGAAGGTGAAGAGACTAAGGGAAATACACTATGACTGCTGAGCCACGTAAGGCCCACTGGAGGTTCCTAGTCATGAATTGTAAATGGCTCTGTCAGCATGCCACAGCCATGCCTGCAGGCCTGGGTAGGCAGGGTTAGATTTAATCAGGTTTGAGGTTTTGCTAAGTGAGCACAACAAAGAAAATGGAGCAAGGGAGTTGCAGGTGTAAGCAAGAGTGTAATTATAGTGATGGACCATGAAAGGAGAGATGAGAGGACACAAGGGGGTAAAGGACAGTAAAGAGGTGGAAGGGTCGGGCGCCTGGGTGGCTCAGTTGGTTAAGCAACTGCCTTCGGCTCAGGTCATGATCCTGGAGTTCCAGGATCGAGTCCCGCATCGGGCTTCCTGCTCAGCGGGGAGTCTGCTTCTCCCTCTGACCCTCCACCCTCTCATGCTCTCTATCATTCTCTCTCAATAAATAAATAAAAATCTTAAAAAAAAAAAAAAAGAGGTGGAAGGGTCAATGGCTTGTCAGTCCCACTAAAGAAGCATTGTTGGAATTGGCTTCCTCTTGCTGGAAAAGTGGAGGTGGTGATTGGATACTGGGATGGTTAAAATTGAAATCGTGATGAGGGGGCAGTATGTAGGGTGGGGATGCTTATTAGAGCTAAGAAGTGGATGGGAGGATGGAAAGAAAAGCACAAGTGTGACTAAAAGGGAAGAGATACAGGGTAGTAACTCAAGCAGGAAATGACACTATGGTGGTTTAGTCCTAATTTGTCCTGATTTGTGTAGACAAAGAGTGAAGGGTCAAAAAAAGGGGTTATTTATAAAGCAAGATCCTAGGGGCTGTGAGCAGGAATAAAAACTAGGGCACAAGTGCATGGGATTAGTATTACTAAAACTGGAGGGGACCCTAATGAGATAAGAGAACGGATAATATCAGGAACAAGAAAGAAACAGAGACATTTTGTTGAGGATGGGATCAAAGCTGTTGGATCTCAGGTTAGATCCCTTCCTTAATCGTTATCACTAAATTAGGAATCTAGGTTATCTGCTATGAGTGAACAGGTAAGAGTAGATTCGGAGTTTAAAGGACATAGAAAAGATTGGGAGTGGCTGGTATGCCTTCGGAAATGAGTAAAAGAGATGGGTAAAAGAAATCATACGGTAGAGAAAGATGTGAGAAGTTGAAGTCTCTGAGGAAGTTGAGAGAGTATCTGAATTTCCTGTGTCTCGTAAATGTGGAAAACACAATAAGCTTCTTATATGGGTTAAGGTATATAATTTACATGGATTACAAGGTTGATCACATAGAAATTTTACTAGTGTTTGCACGACAAGCCCTACAACAATGGTACCCTCAAGCTCCTCTTGAGCTCCACATCTCCATACTCACCACTTACTACTTACTTAACTAGCCCTCGCAATTTGCGGGTTCTGAAGGTATCCAGAACTCTCTATGGGAAAGCCAAAAACAATCTTACTTCAGCCTTATGTCAAAAAAATAAGCAGAAGTAACCCCCCACTTCCTCTGGTATTTCCTATCATGATTACCAGCCCAGGCTCCAGAGATTGAAAACTCAAAGCCTTGTTGTCCCTCACTCCTCCCGATCCAATTAGACACCAATTTCTACACTGTGAACTCCTCTCAAAGCTTGCTCATCCTCCTATTAGGACTGCTCGCAAACTGTTCAAAATCTTAGGAGGTTTACAGATTTCAAACTGGGACATGGGGGAGTGAGGCAGAGAGGTTGTGGTCCCCCTCCAGGCATAGAATGGGAACCAGCTCTCCCAGGCCAGGTTCTCTCTCTCTCTCTCACACACACACACACACAGCTTGGATGGCTAGGCTCTAATGGGCTTCCAGTCTCCAGTTCCAGTTTATGCAGGAGCACGATCTGTGGTCCCACATCAATACTAGGGGCCTTGTTTTATTTTATTTATTTATTTATTTATTTATTTATTTTTAAAGAATTTATTTATTTGTCAGAGACAGAGCACAAGCAGGGGGAGCAGAGGGAGAGGGAGAAGCAGGCTCCCCGCTGAGCAGGGAGCCCCACACAGGACTCAGTCCCAGGACGCTAGGATCATGACCTGAGCCAAAGGCAGACGCTTAACTGACTGAGCCACTCAGGCATCCTGGGGGCCTTGTTTTAAACTGCACCACTAGCCTAGACTGCTTTCTTCAAGGTGATTTTGTTTTGGGTCTCAGTGTCCTTTTCTGCCACTGAGCTGTTGTCAGGCACTTCTTATCTATCCAGACTGGATTCCCTAATATAGAAATTTGAAGATCCAGGGGCGCCTGGCTGGCTCAGTTGGTGGATCGCGTGGTTATTGATTTTGGGGCTGTGAGTTTGAGCCCCATGTTGGATGTAGAGATTACTTAAAAATAAAATCTTAATTTTTTTTTTCTTTGAGAATCTGGGTTGGAAGTTTTGCTCCCTTCCCACCGTGGGATCCTTATGCATATTGATTCACTCCCTAATTCTGTTCCCCACTTGGATGCCTAATAGGTATTTCACACTCAACATGTCCAAAGCAAGCCCTGGTCTCCCTTCTCCTCATCACCCTTGAACCTGCTCCTCCCAAAGCGTCCCTCATCTTGGCATCCACTCCATTTTCCCAGTTGTTCAGTCCCAAAGCCTTGGAGTCATTATTGATTCTTCTTTTTCTCACAACCCACATCTAATCCATCAAAACCTCCTCTCCTATTCAGAATCTGGCCACTTCTCACCATCTCCTCTGCTACGACCCTGGGCTCCTGCCCAGATTATTATTGGGGCTACTTAACTGGTTGCCTGCTTCCATTTTGCCTTCTTACAGTCTATCCTAAGCACAGAGGCCAGACGGACCCTGTTAAAACAAAGGTCTAATCGTGCCATGACTTGCTTAGAATCCTCTGACAACTTCCAGTCTCACTCAGAGAAAAAGCCAAATTCCTTACATGGCCTCTAAGGACCTACACAATCTGGGTCCCACTCTGTCTCTGACTATCTTCTATTGCTTTTTTCCCTCACTCACACTGCTTTAGCCATTCCCTCGGCCTAGACTGCTCTTCTCCCAGACACCTATGTGGTTCAGTTCTTCCTCCAAATCAGAGAGACCTTTGCCACATCAGGTAGAATAGCACTCCTCATTACTCTCTAACTTTCTCACTTGGCTTTATTTTTCTGCCAACATTGTGTCTCTTCCCCAAAGGCAATATGAACTCTATGAGGGGCTTTGTCTTGTCCTCAGCTTCTAGTGCAGTGCCTAATACATATTAGAGACCAAATAGATATATATTGAAGAAAAGAATCATGTAATTTTGCATTTCTAGATGATCTTTATGTTTTCAGAGTACTATATAAAATGACTGCATTATATAAGGAATCTTTAGAGGCTACCCTCTCAGTCAGTTATGCTATAACTAACATCCAGATCTCCCAAATCCCAATCCGGTGATCTGTTTAGAAGGCTGGTTCGAGAGCAGGTATTATCCTCACACTGCAGATGGGGAAACTCAGTCACAATACAGCTAGGGACCATGCCAAAGGCCGTGCTGTTTAATCACACTAGAAACCAGAATTCCCAGTTCCTAGTACTCATAATGGCTCTGAGAGTTTACACTCTTGTCACTGAGGAGTCAATAAAGTCCTTACTTCAATATTTTGTTACTCTAATCTTTACTTTCCCTAACCATCCCCCGCCCCGTGTCTTTCCTTGTGTGTTTTATTCTGTCCTTGTCTCTGGAGGTCAGAACGACTCTCTTGCTTACTAAGGAAGTAACCATTACTTTCCTTGACACCTGGACTTTGTCTTCTTTTGGCTTCCTGAACCATGTGCTTGGGATTAGGCTGCATCTTCGCTCAGGCTGCTATAGCAAAATACCAACTGAACGGCTAACGAACAACAGAAATTTATTTCACAGTTGTGGTGGCTGGAAGTCCGAGTTCTACATGCCAGCATGGCTGAGTTCTGGGGAGGACCGTTTTCTGGGTTGCTCTCAGGGGTCCTTTTATAAGGGCACTAACCCCATTCATGAGGACTCCACCTCATGACCTAATTACCTTCAAAAGCCCCACCTCCTATTTCCATCACAGTGGAGGTTGGGACTTCAGCATATGAATCTGGGGGCACACAAACATTCAGTCCATTGCAGGCTGTCTGGGCCGTGACCAGAGGCCTTGAACCACCCCCCAAGCCCCTAATGCAACTAAGCAAACTAGCATCGAGGGAACAGGTTTCATAGCTTGTTAGGTGACCTACATTCCAGGTTTCTTTTTTTCCCTTGGAACAACTTTGGTTTACTCTGAGTCATTTCAGGCATAGTAAAGGGGAAGAGCATTCTTAATGTAAAATTTCTTTGTTTTGAGCGCAAAGAATTCTTTCCTTCTCTTTTTCTTTTCCCACAATAACATGAAGCGGGCTCTGTCCCTTGGGTTTGGTACAAATAAACCGAGCTGCTGAAGGAACAGGGTAAGCAAGTTGATTTTTGTAGTTACAGGCTGTTCCACATAATCCATTTACGAGGTCAGCAGGGACCACAACTTATCAAAACAAAGAAGTATGTAATCTAAAATGAGGAACTCTTGATTATCAGGAAGAAACAAAGAACTTTTGGGGTTTCTAAATAGCTTATATTCCTGACTCTATTGGAACAAAGTATGCTGGAGGGTGAGGAGAAAGTACATGGACTAGAGGGTCAAAATAGCCAAGTGCTATAAATGTAAAAGCCGGTGAGTAGAGGCCCACATAATGTTAGAACTCTGTACCAGGCTTCACCGTGTCTTGTAATTGAAAGGTTTGGGGATCATTCCAGGTTTGGATGATTTGGGGAAATAAACATGTAATTGAAGTTGTAGATATAAAAGTGGTTCTCTATTAATGTTTTTGGAGAGAAAACAGTGGTTCAGAAATAATAGTCCTAAAACTGACCTCCTGAGGAAAGGGGTGAGGATCCCAGAGAGGAGTGCCGGACTGAAGGCAGCGTGGGCCAGTGTGTGACTTTAGATAAGTTATTTAATCCCATGAGCCTCAGTTTCCTCTTCTGTAAAATGGAGGTAACAAACATCCCTACCTTATAGGATTGTTGTGAGGAATAAAAAGTTAAAGCATGTAAACTCCTTGGTCTGGAGATGAAAGCCCAGATGGTCCTGGTACTAGTTGGTGGAGATGCTGGGGAGGGCAGTAAAGGAGTTGGGGACTTTTTTTTTTTTTTAAAGATTTTATTTATTTGAGAGAGAGAGAATGAGAGAGAGCACATGAGAGGGGGGAGGGTCAGAGGGAGAAGCAGATTCCCTGCTGAGCAGGGAGCCCGATGCGGAACTCGATCCAGGGACTCCAGGATCATGACCTGAGCCGAAGGCAGTCGCGTAACCAACTGAGCCACCCAGGCGCCCGTGAATAAATAAAATTATTAAATAAACATTGCTATAAATAGGGAAGGTTTCCAGACTCCAGGTTATGGTCCACTTACTAGAATAATAATGTAGATAATTGAAGAATTTGAGTACAGTAGCTCCTTTTAATCTTCTGCAAGAGAAGTTAACCTGTCTGTCCTAAAGGGGTGGGGGCAGGGCAGGGAACAGAGGGAATGGTTACTCGTTATGGGAAAGATTAGAAAGAGCTCGAGGTAAGAAGGCTTGGCTGTCCGCAGAGTGGAAATATTGGGGAAGTCATTTGTTTCAGTTAGTCACTGGGAGGAGACAAGTCTGAGGTACTGTATGTTCACAGAATGTAAAGCAGGTTAGAGCAAGCCAAATGACACGTCTGTGGAAATAAAATGTGAAATTTCCGAAATGAAAGTCAGCCTTCTCTGGTAGTCTCCCGGGATGCAACAGGTGTAAAGAGCCCCCGTGAAGGGGAAGAAGTCCAAAACACTGCTCTGGCCACAGGGGAGGAGACTGTGGAAAGAATGTGTAAGAAAGTTATAAAGGTTGCAGATATTTTCAGGATAAAGAAGAGTAAGTGAAAGCTAAAAAAATCTAAGAATTGGGGCGCCTGGGTGGCTCAGTTGGTTAAGCGACTGCTTTCGGCTCAGGTCATGATCCTGGAGTCCCTGGATCGAGTCCCGCATCGGGCTCCCTGCTCAGTGGGGAGCCTGCTTCTCCCTCTGACCCTCCCCCCTCTCATGTGCTCTCTCTCTCTCATTCTCTCTGTCTCAAATAAATAAATAAAATCTTTAAAAAAAAAAAATCTAAGAATTATTTTCCCCATAAAAGAAAACAACGTATTACCTAGAAGATAAATCTGCCCTTCTGTATTTACAAGGGGGTGAAAAAAAGAAAAAAACAAACTGCTTCAGGATACAGAGATTTAAAATATGCTTGTAGGGGCGCCTGGGTAGCTCAGTCAGTTAAGCATCTGCCTTCAGCTCAGGTCATGATCCCAGGGGTCTGGGATTGAGTCCCACGTCCAGTCCTTGCTCAGTGGGGAGTCTGCTTCTCCCCCTGCTCCTGCGTGCTCTCTCTCTCTCAAATAAATAAATAAAATCTTAAAAAATCAAACATGCTTGTAAAGAAGGTGATTGAACTTAACTGCAAGGAGTCCCAGCTGTCCTTTGGAGGTCTTAAAAGTAGGACAAATTCTCCTTTTTCTTGCTATATTAGTAGTAGTAACCTTGTCTTAAAACAATAAATATATGTGACTTTTCTAGGGCTTCCTTTCCTTGTGAACTAGTGCCAGTAACAGGCTAATGGAGGGCCTAGAAAGCATGTTAGGCATTTATTCTGAGTTCCACCTCTTATGGTTTAGGGTAAGTTATTTCAATCTCAGGACCTTATTTCTCACGGTTCTATAATAAATACCTTTGTTAACAACTTACCTTTGAAAACTTCAAGGCACTATTGCAGTACAAAATATCTTATTGTAAATTGCTATAAAGCACAGTATATCCATACCATTATTATTGTAACATGTAATTTGTAACTGAACACAAATAAATTATTTAGCATTACTGGTATCCTAGCGTAGAAAACGGGAGTCAGACTGAAAAAAGATAAGGTTCAGTTTCCTCTGAATTCTTTCTGCTTTACTAATGTTCTGTGGACATATTCTATGACAGTGAGCCAGAGAAGGCATGCCACTTCTTTCTCTAATACATTGTAAGGCTCCAGCAAAAGCCCCATCTGTATTTATCTAATGTACTGGTGATTCTTAGAAGAACCTGACTGAATGAAACATATTTTTCAACTTTGCCCGTTTTGGAACAGCTCATATGTACAGCAGAGGGCTCAAGTCACAGTATCACGGAATGTCAGGGCTGAAAAAGGCCTTAGAGATGAAACTGTCCAATCCCCTCAAATGCACATGCGAATCTGGGACCCAAAAAGGAGAAATGCCCCTCCAAAGTTCTGTCGCCAAAATGGCTGAGCAGCAGCTCTCTGTTAATAACTCAACATGTTGGGCGCCTGGGTGGCTCAGTTGGTTAAGCGACTGCCTTCGGCTCAGGTCATGATCCTGGAGTCCCGGGATCGAGTCCCGCATCGGGCTCCCTGCTCAGCAGGGAGCCTGCTTCTGCCTCTGACCCTCCGCCCTCTCATGTGCTCTCTCTCTCTCATTCTCTCTGTCTCAAATAAATAAATAAAATCTTTAAAAAAAAAAAAAACTCAACATGTTTGTGGTGAATCCTAGAAAATTTCAACTAGAAAGTAAAACTGTCTTCTGCCTCATCTCACTCAGTAATTTTTTAGACCCATAAAGACCTGTTTCCATAAAGGTTACATTTTTAACTGTCCACTCAGGAAAGAGATTTTTTTTCCCCTCCAAAACAATCCAGAAGGGGGCAACAAACTTAAATACAGCTCCCAATGCTTAAAATGATTTTATTTATTTTTTTAAACAGAAGTTTATTTTTTTAGGTTTTATTTATTTGAGAGAGCGAGAGCATGAGCAGGGACAGAGGGAAAGAGAGAAGCAGACTCCCTGCTGAGCAAGGAGCCCAGTGTGGGGCATGATCCCAGGACCCTGGGATCATGACCCAAGCTGAAGGCAGGCGCCCAACTAACTGAGCCACTCAGGCACCCCTTAAAATGATTTTAAAATGCAAGAAGATGCATCTTCATCTCTAATTTTGTCCTCTGCCACCATCACCTTCAACAGTAACAGCTACAGATTTTAGTGCTTTGCTGTGTGTATATCTATGTATTTTTTAAATCTCATTTAGTCCTCACAACAGTGTATCCCACCTATAAGTTATATATTATCCCCATTTTATAAGGGAGGAGATTTAGAGAGATTACAAAATTTGCTTAAGGACCCCCAGCTAGAAAACAAAAACCAGAATCTAAATCAAGGTAATCAGGACTGCAAAGCCCTTAAACATACTGAAGTTCCTCAGGGGCTATCTACTTGAATATGATAGAGAATGAGAAGAAAAATAAAGGTATTTTGTTAATGAATTATATGAGAAACATAATCTAAAAATAAAATGCCTATTATTTTTAATTTTTTTTAAAGATTTTATTTATTTATTTGTCAGAGACAGAGAGAGAAAGAGAGCACAAGCAGGGGAGTGGCAGACAGAGGTAGAAGCAGGCTCCCTGCTGAGCAAGGAGCCCGATGTGGGGCTCGATCCTAGGATCCTGGGATTATGACCTGAGCCAAAGGCAGACGCTTAACCAACTGAGCAACCCAGGCATCCCCAAATGCCTATTATTTTTAAATTGCCACACTGAACTATTCTCATTAGGGTTACTAATGACCTCCATGTGGCTAAATCTAATGGTCATTTTTGAGTTCTCTGCTTTCTTGACCTATCAGTGGCATTTGACCCTGCTAGTCATCCCTTTTTCCTTGTTTCCAGGACCTCACACTCTTGGGTTTCCTAACTTACTGGCTGCTCCTTTTCAGTGTCCTTCACTGGCTCTTCCTCTTTTCCCAGAGCTTAGTATTTGGTCCTCGTCTCTTGTGTTTCTACACTTACTCCAGTCACATCTCACCCAATGTCATGACTTAAGGATGGCATTTCGATGTCTAGCTCTACCCAGATCTCTTTTCTTGGAGATC
Source organism: Leptonychotes weddellii (assembly GCF_054177405.1). Taxonomy (NCBI): domain Eukaryota; kingdom Metazoa; phylum Chordata; class Mammalia; order Carnivora; family Phocidae; genus Leptonychotes; species Leptonychotes weddellii. The sequence continues at coordinate 101,561,805 of NC_138373.1, forward strand.
CAGACTCTCATACCCAGCTGTGTCTTGGGCATCTCTACCTCCACATGGACATCAACATCTCGACTTAACATCACCAAAAACAACCCTTGATATCAACACCCTCCAGGCGTGCCCCATTCTCAGCCTTTTGCCTCTGTTGATGGCAAATCCATCTCTCACTAATTCAGGCTAAAAACTAGAGTAATCCTTGGCTTCTCTTTCCCTCACATGTGAGCGTTTGGCCCTATCGATAGAAGGTAGTCAACTCTAACCACTTTTCACTAATTCCTCTGCTACCACTCTGGTCAGAGTTTTCATCGTCTCTCAAAAAGGTTATGGCAATGAGTTATCATCTTAAGATGTCTTCCTGCTTCTACCTGTGCCTTACTATAATCTATTCTCAACACAACAACCAAAGAACCAAAGTGATCTTTTAAGAAAAGGCAATTAGGTCATGTTGCTTCTATGTTTTCAACCCTACATTAGCTCCCCATGTCAGAGTAGAAGTCACAGGACTTGCAGTGGCTTACGAGAAGCCATAAGATATGGCTCCTGTTTATTCTTTAGCCTCCTCCTCTACTATTCATCTTTTCCAGCCAAGCTGGCCTCCCTGCTCTTCCTTCCAGGAACACTAAGGGCTCACTCTTGCTTGGGGGTGGGTGGGTGGGTGGGTAGAGGGGTCCTGTGTTCCAGCTGCTCACTTTTAGCCACTCGGCTAACCTCTCATGACCTTCAAGTGTCTGTTCAAATCTCAGGTATCATTAAGGCTAACCCCATCATCTTGTTTGTATTGCAACCCCTCCCCCCAATCCACCCTCTCAGCACTCTCATTCCACTTTGCTCAGTATTTTCCTATAGCCATCCTATGCACTCATCACCTTCTAATGAATTTTATGATTTACTTATTTACTGTGTTCATTGTTTCTTTTTCTTCTTATCCCTCCTAGAACATGGGCTCTATGAGGCAGAGATCTGTCAATTTTTGTTCACATGCGTATTCCCAAGAAATCAAACTGTGTTAAATATATTGGTGGAATGAATTAAAAAGTTGAAATGCTTTACTAATTAAGACTAAAATATTTAGGAACAGACTAGGATGCTAGTTATTCCAACTTTCAGAATATCTTGCCACACAATAGGTGATCAACAAACATTTGATGACGGAACTGTGGTACTGTCATTTGAAAAGGAGTCTCTGTGCATATTCCCACAGCATTCACTTTGTGTGTATGAGTTGGGGTGTATCTTGAGTTCTGCCTATTCTGTACCCAGAACCCATTTTTCCTTTCATTTTGCCTTTTTCTACTTCAGGAAAAAGCCCGTAACTGCTATTCTGTGTAACAGTCACTCTTGTTCTCTGAATATTTCCATAATTCTAGCACCCAGAGAGGGTGAAGAGCTAAGATAACACGATGAAGTTCCAAAAAAAGAAAAAGAACTGAAATAAAGGCTGTTTCTGAGAAATAAACCTTTGCAGAGACGGTCAGCGCGGTATATTGATCCCGAGGCTGTACAAGATAATGAAGGCTTATGGGCGGCTCCATTACTCCAGCTGTGTGACCTTAAACTAGTTTAATTCCGCTGAGCCCTCGTTTCCTCATCTGTAAAATGGGGATAACTCACAGGGTTTGTCCTAAGGATGAAATGTGATTGATATAGTGTGAAAAACCAACTACTCGGAATAGTAAGCAATCAAAAGTGGAAGCTATTAATAACGAACCGATAAAACTGCTTTTGCACCAACTGGAAGGAGACTGTTGTTAGGGACAAAAGGTTCATTTTTCAAAAGGCAGGAAAACGAGTAAAGAAGAGAATACGGGCTTCAGGCCAGCTGGTGGTAATTAAGAGCTGGAACCCAGAGCAAGGCCTTCTCGCTCCGGAATCCCCCAGCCGCAAGAGGAGCCGCCGCCAGGGCTTTGAAAGGCGGAAGGGGCGGCCTCGCAGACCGGCGGGCGGCTGGCAGGCCCGGCTCCACCGGGAGCTGTGCGGCGGGGACTGGCTGTCGGTATCGCGGGCCGCCGCTCGAGGGTCCGGAGACCCCGGGGCGGGGCGCGCTGCAGGAGGGGCTGCGCTCCCTACACCTGCCCCTTTCCTCCTGCGGCTTTGTCCACCTGACGCCCCCCGCCCCCGGAACCCACCGGGAACCCGGCAGATGCTTCGCCTTCCTCTCCCTTCCACTCGCCGTCTCCGTCCTCTCCCCGCCCCACCCTCCCTTCCCTGGCCCCGGGATGTCTCCTCCCTTCCTAGATCGGGCTCCTTCCGTAGAGTTTGGTTTGAACTTTTGAACCCACCAATCAGCGCCGCGCGGCCGTCCTCTCTCCGCGGGCGGGTGCGACTCGGCGTCCTGCCCGCGGCCGCGGGCTCGGAGGCGGGGCCGCAGCGGCCGGGGCGGGGTCAGGGGCCCGCCCCCTGGCCACGTGGCCGGGGAAGGGGTATATAGGGTCCCTCGGGGGCGGTTCTTCCTTTTCTCCCCCGGACTCCTTGGTAGTCTGTTAGAGGGAGAACTTTGTCGCTGTCCCATCGCCTGTTGCCGCCCCGAGGAACCCTATAAGTCTCAGTCATGGTGAGTGGGGGTCCCCGGGACGTGGCGTGGGGGTGAGAAGAGCCCAAAGGGCTGGTGGAACCCGGGCGCACGTGGGCCGCGTCCCGGACGCCTCCAAGTAGACTGGCTTCTGATGGCCAGGCTGGGAAGGCCGAGTTCACCGGCAAACTTCTCTTCAGGCTCGGAAGCGCGGCCAGGACACTTGCCTTTGGTGGAAGTGGAAAGCCCTCCAGAGCCTAGTGAGGGGGCCCGATCCTAGTGAGAGGACCCGCCACAGCCGAGGGCGGACCAGGGAGCCTTCACACTGGCCCCCAAGGACTTGTGAAAACTAAAAATCCCTCCCGCCGTATGGAATGACCTCACTTTCCCGGTGCCTTACTCACTCCGGCCCCGAAGGTGCGTCCACTCCCCGGCGCCTCCTCTCCGGCGCCCGGTGACTCCCTGCTGAGTCACCTGTGGCTCGTCCCTCGGGAGAGCTTCCAGTTGCATCAGTTCACCTGAAGGATGTAGGCAGGCTGCTCCTTTTAAAGGAATTACTAACCGTCACCTTGTTTAATTTGGCAGTTCTAATGTTAATGTAATGGGATGTTTATAGCTGAAGCTTTGTACTTAGGCCAGGTTTTTCAAAAACTTGTCCATAAAAAGATATTTTCTTACAAAACCGCTGAGTAAACAAGTACTAACAATGTGTTTCTTAGAGAAGGTCTGTTAGAGGTCTGCGTAAAATAAATCCTGTTTTTAAGCTAGAATTTGTGTATCAAATGTTTCAAAATAGTATCTTTTTTTTTTTTTTAAAGATTTTATTTATTTGACAGACAGACACAGTGAGAGAGGGAACACAAGCAGGGGGAGAGGGAGAGGGAGAAGCAGGCCTCCCGCCTAGCAGGGAGCCCGATGTGGGGCTCGATCCCAGGACCCTGGGATCACGACCTGAGCCGAAGGCAGACGCTTAACGACCGAGCCACCCAGGTGCGCCTCAAAATAGTATCTTTAAAGAAAAGGGGATACAGTGAACAGACCAGTCACCCTCTTCAGAGACCACCACAGTTCTCAAAGCTAAGTCTCGCTGTAACAAATTGAGTGCTTTTCAGCAAGGGAGGTGGGAAGATACTGGTAAAAGTGTGATTCAGAAAATAATGGGGCTTTTTAAAGAAGGGCAGGAGAGCACCAGCCGCAGACGGATTTAGGCAAACACTGGCTAGATTAATAGTGTTTCACAAGAGACGGTGGCTGCTTGTCCAGTGAAAACTAGACTGAGTCCATCACCTGTGTCTCACTTCATCTCCCGAGTGGCCAGGGGAGAGTGGAGGGAAAGCAGTGGCCATGGTCTAAATGAGAAAGCAATTAGCCTATTGCACAGTGAAAGTGTTTTGGGCTTAAAAGTCAATAGAAGAAACGCTTCATTAGAATGAAAGGCTTTTCTCAAATACTTGATCTCCTTGGCCCTGGAGCTGTCATGGACCGATCTCTCTCTCTCTCCAGCTTTCCTGGGCTGTAGAATTTCCAAAGTCCAGTTAAGAGGTAAACATGATGCAATGGTAAATAGTCACAGGTTCATTAGAACAACCAACTCCCCTTTCTCCCACAGCCCTAGAGCTGGGCAAGTAGACCCAGGTAATAATGAGCCCGGTGATGTGGTCAGGAGACCAAGGGTGTTTTATGAGGAGTGTAGGCGGGAAGGAGAGGGCCATAAGTCAAAGGTTGTGGGTGATTGGGGTTTTTATTATCTCAGGTTATGAAACTAGGCCCTATAAGATCTTAGTGGTGTTGAGTTTTCTCTAACTAGTTTCCTGTTAGCAGCTTTTAAAAACTTGAAACCCTCTTATTTGGGGAAAATGTAAAGGGAGGTAGATATTTGGTGTCAATATTTTGAAAGTCCTCTGCCAGTCTGCAAAGTAGCTAATCTGACTTATGGTGAGATACAATAAACCCCCCATTTTTTGTTTTCCTCTTAAATCTGGAGGCATAGATCCTATGTTCATGGCCTTATTTTACTAGGCAGGCATGAGTTTGGAAACTTATAAATGATCTTGTTCATCAAATAAAGGAAAACATTTTCCCAATATCATTAAAGTCTTGATACCATAGACTTTTCCCCACAGTGCCAGAGATAAATGTGTGTATATGTTTTGGTAGGAAACAACTAATTTCTTAAACTATTAGTCAAGTCTTGTTGACACTTCTGGCTTTTATTTCCATGTATCGCCAACCCTCCCTACTCAAGATGTGTTGATAGTGAAGGAAAAATGTTCTTCCTTACGATTAAGTTCTTCCACAGGGTTAAAAAGCTGCCCCTGACCACAGTTTTTTAAAATACAGCTAACTGCTGCTTATCTGGCATTTTCTCCATGAGTCATATGGCTGTGGTTTGCTGGTTTAAGCTGGTTTTAAAGGGAGAGGGAGAAGCTCTTGTCTTTTAAAGAATAGGATTAAAGAGGGACCAGAATGAGCTCAACAGTTACACAATCACACAGAATGAGTCAGAGCTGCAAAGGGGAATTTTGCATGCCTTTAAGGAATCAGCAGGCGTATTTCCCAGGAGCTGGAGGAAATGTATTGCTATAGAACAGCTTTTATCTTTCTAAAATGGTAGAAACCTGACCTTGAATATCTAATGTGACTACAAAGCAAGGGTCTGATCTCTGGTCTTGCCTAGTAGTTCATTAACATATCTTTGGTTTTGCAAAGCATTTTCTCCCAATTAGTCAGCAAAGGCTTGTGAAATAAACCTTGGGCAGGAGTGACTTCCAGAAAGGTGATTATCTATCCTGAAGGTTAATTAGTCATTTAGGTGTGAATCATTCCTAAATGTCCCATCTGATCTGTCCTATTCTGACATTTTCCTCTCTTCTTCCCACAGCGTGAGTGCATCTCCATCCACGTGGGCCAGGCTGGTGTCCAGATCGGCAATGCCTGCTGGGAGCTCTATTGCCTGGAACACGGCATCCAGCCCGATGGCCAGATGCCAAGTGACAAGACCATCGGGGGAGGAGATGACTCCTTCAACACCTTCTTCAGTGAGACGGGCGCTGGCAAGCATGTGCCCAGGGCCGTGTTCGTAGACCTGGAACCCACGGTCAT
>NC_138373.1:101567906-101620576 GCF_054177405.1 Leptonychotes weddellii
GCGGAGCAGGGAGCCCGATGCGGGGCTCAATCCCAGGACCCCTGGATCATGACCTGAGCCGAAGGCAGACGCTTAACGACTGAGTACCCAGGTGCCCCCTCCTCCTTCTTTATGTGCAAGTAATATTTTCTTTCTTCCTCTGGTTGCTAGTACCATTGTACATTTTTGGTGAAAGTTCACCCTGCCACACTGAGAACTTCTAACAGACACTGACAATGGCGCTCTCTGGCCGGAGCTGATGCACAGGTTCCCCAAGCGCAGGCCCGGCTGGGCCCGGCTGTCAGAGGAGTGTCTGTGTGGCCTGCAGGCAGGGGATCGGACTCCTTGAACTTGACTGCTCAGCTGTCACCAGACCTCTCCCCACAGGAGGTAGGGTGAGATGGATGGCAGGGTGTCATGACTGCAGAAAGGAGCCTCCTGGCAGCTGGCCTGACGGGCAGGAGCCCCTGTCCTGCTCCTCCGAGGGGCGTGCATGTGCTCCAGCCTGCGCCTGCTTAGAGAGGGGGCAACTGGGGCTCCTCTAGCTGAGGCCATGAGCCAGGGCCCCCCCTCTTCACAGCCTGTGGAACTGTAAGTACCGCCTCCCACCACAGCATCTTCTTTAGGAAAGTGGGGGAGGAATGCCTAGTGCCCCAGAGTTTCCTGCTCTCACGTTCCACAGGACCAGGCTAAAGGGCTCATAGAAATTGTCTGGAGGAAGGGAGTCTGCCAGGTGGGCCAGCATCAAGTCCACAGCTCCTCTCGGGCACTCTGGATCAACGGAGAGTTGGGGTTGAGGGAGGACATCACTGCCCTCCTTGGACTCCCTGACTGTGGTCTACTCTGAAAGTGGATCCTTCAGCTGCAGATGAGATCACATGTATGTTCCAGCTCTGGTACCAGCCCAAGACAGGCTGCCCCTGCTTTTCCCATCTCTTCCCCTCTCTGTATGGGGACTGCTGCTCCTTCTCATCCAGAGGATCTTAGCACATCACCCTGTGAAGGAAGAGCTTCAAGCTCCTGGGGAGCAGTGCTCTGAGACCCACCGTGATCTTTAAGAAATGTTTCTTTTATTCCTTGAGTCCCCTACTCAACAACCTATCTGCTTGGCAAAAATGTCAGGGATCATTTAAGCCTGAGATGCCAAGACACTTTACTCTTAAAGGTGCTCCTGTGGGCACCTGCCAAGAACAAGAACATTCCCTTACACAACCATATTCCCACCTTCACACCTAAAAACAGAATAATCATTCCACAGCATATAATACACAAATTATTACAGTGGCGCTTTCCCCCCCCCTTCAAATCCGGGACCCAATCTAGGTTTATACATTGCATTTAGTTGTTGTATATCTTGGTCTCTTTTTTGGTCTAGAACAATCTCCCACTGTAGTGGGTTGAGGAGTGGCCCATTAAAAAGATATGTCAACATCCGGGAACCTGTGAATGTGACTTTATTTGGAAGAAGGGTCTTTGCAAAATGTAGTTAAGGATCTTGATATCATCCTAGATTCACTGGGTCCCCAAATCCAATGACAAGTGTCTTTTTATAAGAAAGAAAAGAGAAGACACAGACACAGAGGAGAAGGCCGTGTGAAGACAGAGGCAGAGATTAGAGATGCAGCCACAAGCCAAGGACCACCAGGAGCCACGAGAAGCTGGAAGAGGCAAGGAAGCCTTCTCCCCTAGAGCCTTTGGAGCTACAGGCCCCCAACATCTTGATTTTGGACTTCCAGCCTCCGAAACTGTGAGAATGAATTTCTGTTTTTTAAGCCACCAAGTTTGTGGTAATTTCTTATGACATCCCTAGGAAATTAATATGCCCACCTTTAAAAAAAAAAAAATGACACTGACTTTTTTGGGGCCCCTGGGTGGCTCAGTTGGTTAAGCGTCTGCCTTCGGCTCAGGTCATGATCTCAGGGTCCTGGGATGGAGCCCCGCGTCGGGCTCCTTGCTCAGCAGGGAGCCTGCTTCTCCCTCTCCCTCTGCCCCCCACTGCTTGTGCGGGCTTTCTCTCCCTCTCTCTCAAATAAATAAAATCTTTAAAGAAAAATGACACTTTTTAAGATTTTATTTATTTTTTAGAGAGCGAGCGAGAGAAACAGCATGAGAGGGGAGAGGGTCAGAGGGAGAAGCAGGCTCCCCGCTGAGCCGGGAGCCCGATGTGGGACTCGATCCCAGGACCCTGGGATCATGACCTGAGCCAAAAGCAGACGCTTAACCATCTGAGCCACCCAGGCGCCCAAAATGACACTTTTTAAAGAGTCTAGGAATTGTACTATGGAATGTCCCAATTCTGAAACTGTCTTCAGATTGACCTTTTAAAGTCATAAATCAGATCAAGTAATTCCCCTGCTTAAAACCCTCCAATGGCTTTTCATTGCATTAAAATAAAATAAGCTATAAACTCTTTACTCTGATTTACAAAGCCCTGCATGCCCTGACTCCTTCCCACACCTCTGACGTCACCTTGCCCTCTCTCCTCACCCACCTTGCTCTAGCCTCACTGACCTTTCTCTAATTCCTCAGACATGCCAAGCTCATCCCAGCCTTACCCCTATGCTCTGGCTCTTCCCTCTGCCCAGGTGACAACCAAATACAATTCTTTTTTTTTTTTTTTATTCATGAGAGACAGAGAGAGAGAGAGAGAGGCAGAGGGAGAAGCAGGCTCCCAAGGAGCAGAGAGCCCGATGCGGGGCTCGATCCCAGGACCCTGGGATCATGACCTGAGCCGAAGGCAGACGCTTAACCATCTGAGCCACCCAGGCGCCCCCCAAATACAATTCTTGATCCTTGATCCCAGATTGGGGGAAATAGTTAGGAAGGACATTATTGGGACAAATGGGGGAATTCTAATAGGACTATTTATTAGATAATATTGTTCTATCAATGCTAAATTTCTTGAGTGGGTTAATAGTACTATAGGAAAATATCTTTGTTCTTAGGAGATGCATGCTGAAGTATTTGGGGGTGAAATATCATGATGCCTGAATCTTAATTTCAAAGGGATTGTGGCAAAATATTGACAACTGGTAAGTCCAGGAGAAAGGTATACTGGTGTTTATAGCAGGCTTCTTTCAACTTTCTCTGGGTTTGAAACTCTTCAAAATAAAATGGGGAAAAAGATGGACAGTTTAAAGAAAAAAACTTAATCCTGGAATACTCAAATGTTTGTGTGCATTAAAAATCACCTAGGAAGTTTGTTCAAATGCGGATTCTAGAGATTCAGAAGTCCTGGGTGGGGCTCTGGAATCTACTTTTTAACAGTCCCTCCAGTGACTCTGTCAAGTCCTCAGGCCACACAGTGAGAAGGAAAATTCACTTAGCATTCCATGTCCATAAGCTGCTCTCCTGTTCTCCAGCTGAGGGGTAGCTGATTGGAAAGGTCAGGAAGGCAGGTGGAGATGTGATTTTATGATGGGGCAGGACTGGAGATTGTGAACACAGTAGAAGTGAGGATGCTGGGGGTGGTGTTTGAAGGCAGAGAATAGATTTTGCCCTGCTTCCCTGGCTTTTTGCTTGGGGGTGGGAGCTGCTGGGGTGGTATAGAGGAGGTTCCTAGGAATCAGGGCTCTGAACTCCTAATACCAGTGTTGCTATTCTATTTTACACACCCTTATGAATTTTTCTCAGCTATAGAAAGGAGGTCCAATAATGGTGAATTCCCCAAATTTCAGTGTTCCAAGAACCTTGAGTCTTAGATGTATTCAGACTGCAGACATGTCATTCTAGCTTCTGACCAGAAGGTGGCAGCAACACACCTCTCTTTATTTTCCAGACCACCTATCATGGGAAAGATTTTTTTCAGGTGCCTCAGAATTCCCTTCAGTTTAACCAACATTTATTTGACCTAGATCCTATGCTATACTCCACAGCCACAAAGGTGACTAAGACCCGATCCCTGCCCTCAAAGATCGTATTGTCAGGGATGGGGGAGTCAGATATATAAACAGATTAGTGCTAGTTTTCTAGCTGTGTGACCTTGGGCAAGTTGCTTAACCTCTCTGGGCCTCAGTTTTTTCAACTGTAGAATGAGAATCATAATAGTACCTATGCTGTAGAGTGATTAGGAGGATTAAAAATAATAACACGTATAAAATGTATGCCACATAGGAAATGTTAGCTATAACTATACGATACAGTGAGAAAAATGATGGGATGGAAAAGATGCCCAGAGTGCCCCCTAACTGGGAGGAGTAGAGCCTCCAGAGGGAGATAATAGGGAAGGGATTCCACCTGGTGTAGCCAGTCAGTCAGTGGGGACCCTGTGGCCAGACCAGCCTGGGAGAGAACCCACTTTGAGAAGTGTGGAGCCGGAATCCTCCTAGCTGAGGCTCATCTTGGCTCCTACAGGGCCAGAGCCCAGAACATCAGCAGCTCCTGACCCATCAGGATGTGCCTTCCTGCAGAGGGAGCCACTCTTAGCTTGCTGTGCAACCTCAGACAGGCAACTATGTCCCTCCAAGCCTTGAGTTCTACCTAAGTGTTGGGGAAAGGAACCCGCAGAACCACGGGATGGTGCCGAGTTCCACATCTGGGCACCGCGGAGAGTCGGCTGGATAGTCAGCCAGCACAGGGAAAGCAGGACTTGGAGCTAGGGGTGTAAAGGGTGCACTAGGAAGGCAAAGAGATCTTGAGGATGACATTGGGCTATCCCCAGGATGTGGACTGGAGGTCGAGCCAGTCCTAGATCTCTGAAGGGCAGGGGGACCCCAGCTGACACTTCATTACAAGTAATCAGGGCTATGGCAGGGGTCCTCTGTGTCTCAGTTTCCTCCCCATCACCCGGTAGGGGAAGAAGGCCATCAATAGTGCTGAGCACCTGCTATGAGCCTCATGACTTGCTAACTACTTCATGCACAAGTAGTACACGAAGTACTTAGATCTCACTTACATGTCACAACACCCAGGGATGAAGGTGTCATTATCTCTATTTTACAGATGAAGAAATGGAAGCTCAGAGAGGACAAGTAAGTTGCCAAGGGTCACACAGCTCAGAAGTGCCCAGGCTGGTGGCCTGATCTCTTCTCCCATGACCTTCTCCTTCATTTGACTTTAGCCTCCGTTGACCACTCCCTTAAAAACACCCTGGAAATCTTACCATTCATCAATACCCCAGCTCCAGAATCACAAATTCATGCATCTCACTCTCTGAAAACAACTTCCTACCCTCTTGGTGCCTCTTTCAATTCCCCTGTACTAGGACTGTTCTTTGGCCTTGCCTGGGAGGCCAGCTATGGACCTCTTTACTCTCCCAGTCTCCCACCCTCACCTGCCCACACACCCTTTCTTCATCCAGCTTTGAGTCCATGGCCTGTCGTTCGGTAGCACTTCCCAGTAAACTTCATTGCTCACCTTCCTTACAAACCCCTGAATGCATCTAATTGTCATTTTTCTCCAAGCCTTCACCGGAGCAGCTGGCTAATCCTTGTACAGCACATATTATGTGCCAAGCACTAAGTGCCTCACATATTATAACTCAGCTAATCCTCCAATACTATGAGGAAGGTACAATTCTTATTGCCTCATTTATGGATAAAGAAAATGGAGTGAACAGAGGTGAAATCACTCACCCAAACCCAAAAGCATACAGCTAATTAAATTGAGGAGCCATGATCACACCCAGGTGGTCTGTTCAGAGTCCATGTCTTCATCAGTACATTGGGGAAAGATCAGCCAGGCAGTCCTTGGCTCCTTCTGCCCTGGGTCCAGAACCGCTCCCAGCCACTAGCGGGGACAATCCAAGAGAAGTCCAGATCCTCACTGCATTCGGCAGCTGACTATATCACTTGGGAGATCAAGAATGATAATAGTAAAACTAACTTACGTTTCAGCCATTATCATATGTGTCCTAAGTATTTAATCCTCCCAGCAACAGTATGAGGTAGAAGTTACGATTATCTACATTTTACTGGGGGACATGGAAGGACATTGTAACAAGCCTAAATTCCTACAACACACAATGTTGGAGTCAGATGGGAAGCTTGGCAGCTGGATGCCCGAGCCCTGGCTCTTAACCGTGACCCTTTCCTACCTTTCTTTTGGCCCTTTCCTACCTTTCCTCCTGGCTCTTTCTGAATAAGGGGGAGGAGTCTTCTCTGACATGCTGGCTGGCCTGGTTCCCCCACCCAGGCCCCGACCTCACTCCCTCCCTCCACAGCTCCCTGAGCCCTGCTGAGGAGGCCCTGGTCCCCTCTCCTTCGAGGCACCGGGGTGGTAAGCTGGAAGCTTAAGCAGCGAAAGGCTGGGAGCTCCACCTGCAACTGCCTGGGCTCAGCCCAAGGGGCCTCTATGCGATGCTCAAAGGCCCAGATCTACCAGCAGCGACCTATAAAGACAGGGCCTGGGAAGGACCAGCTCAGGCTCCCAGTTTGCTCCCCATGGACAGCAGACAGGGACGGGCAGGGCCTGGGCTGGGGTCGATGGGGCTCCAGGCCAATGGCAGCTGGGGCTCAGAGCCTAGGGCTGTGGCACAAAGCACCAACGCTTCCCCAGCATCCACCCCCCGCCCATACACACAGAGCCGCCAAGCCCTTATCCCCCAGCTCAGGCTGGACCCCACCCCTCCCCACTCCTAGAAGTCAGGGGGACAGGCCCAGGTTTATCCATCCTGTCCCCTCTCTCCCATCCTCCCTCTTCCCATTCCCCTGGCAACCAAACCAGACCCATCAAGGAGAAGGACCTGGCAGCTGTGCAGGGAGAGACTAATGGCCCGGAAGGAAGGAGGGGCCTGGAGAGGAGACATGAAGGAAGGTGGCAGGGATGTGAGCAGGCGGGCGTTGGCCCATCTCAGAGGACACACAAAGGAGGGGAGGTTCCTCTGCCCTGCAATGCTGAGGAGCTGGCTGGCCAAGGACCCGCCCTCCTCACCCCCTCACCCAGAGATCCAGCCTGGAGTCCCAAACCGTCTTCCCCAGATGCCCAGCTCTAGTCCTCAGGGCCTGTCTGAGGTGGACCTGTCCGAGCTGGAAAGCCCTGGAGTCCCCGGCGGCAGCAGCCCCATGGCTCTTGGCAAACCCAACGGGCCTCAGCACCCTGGCTCCTGCAGACCACCTGAACTGCCTCTGTCCGCTCCGGGGCGGCCTGTGCCTGAGTTCTGGAAGCCGCAGACATGCAAAGGCCAGACGTCAGCCCTCCTGATAACTGGGGTGGGGGAGGGCCGGAAGGGAGGTGCGCTTGCGTGTGTGATGTGTGTGCCTATCGGTGATGTAGGGCTATTATGCATATGCATCTGTGTGCACGGGCTTGTGGATCTGCTTTGGGGCCTTCTCTCTCCTCTTTCAGTCCCTGGACCACCAGCGATGGGCGCTTTCTCTTTCCCCATCTCTTCCCCATCCAGCCCCACCCATCCCTGGGTACCTGAACTCCTCAATACTGGTAGCCGGTTCCTGCCAGCCCGTTCATCTCTCAGCCTTGGCAGCAGCTGCTGCCCTCAGCCCCCTCCCCTTCCTACCTCAGGAATCGCTTTGCTTCCCGTAAGGCCCATGACTGAGCAGCCGTTGGTTGGGGGAAGGGAGAATCCAGTAAAGCTGGACAGCCTACAACTGGCTCGTTCAGCTCAGCCTCTGGCCGGGCACAGACCCTGCGGAGTGGGACCCAGAGCTGGGCGCAGCCACCCTCAGCCCCCCACTGCTGGGCCCACCCTGTGGCGGCCCAGTGTAGGTCCAGGTTTGGGAGCTGTGTCTTTAAGGCTGAGCCATCAGCAGGCAACCCCCTGGCCAAGTGTCCAGGGGAGGGGGAGGGGAAATGGCCAGTCCATTAGCCGCAGAGCTGGCGCCAGGCAGCAGACCTCCACAGGGCCCTGGGGATTACGGAGGGATCAGCCCTTCCCCCCCCTTAGCTCCCTCACCGTCCTGTCCCCCATTTCTCCCTGGGTGTGGTAACAGAGGGGTAGCTGACAGCAGGTAAAATCAGGGCCTAGCCTGCAGGGCACAAGTGGGGGCATAGGCCCTGGGGCCTAAGCCAGGCCAACTCTCCATCTGCCCAGGGCCACCTCCTCACCACTCAGGCGCCAGAAGCCTGCCCTATAACCTCCAGTCCTCCTATCCCCCCCTTTTTCTTACTGATGTATAACTGACCTAACATTGTATTAATTTCAGGGGGACAATGTAATGACTCTACGTTTGCGCATCTCCGACTTTTACCAGCTCTCTCAGGCGGGAATCCCAGCTCCAGTCAAGCCCTCCCACCCTGGGCTCCCGCTCTGGATGCCCGCTGGAAGGTGCTGACCCCCATCCCAGGCCTGCCGGTGGTCGCCAGGCCCGCTTCCCTCCCCGCCAGCAACAGGGGGAAGCAAGTAGGCAGGGTGCCAACAGCCTTGGCGGGAGGGTGCGGCTCTCCTGCTGCTCCGCAGGGGTGGGGCGTCCCCCTCCCCACATAGCCCCGCCGTCAGGCCAGTGGGAGGAGCTGCCCGTGCCCCCCCTGAGCCTGCAGGGCTATAAAGCCGCCTCGCAGCGGTCTGCAGCTCCCTCCCAGCTCCCGGACCAGCTCTGCCAGCGGTGACTGCCCATCCTCGGCCGCCATGAGCCACCCGTCGGGCCTCCGAGCCGGCGTCACTTCCACCTCCTACCGCCGCACCTTCGGGCCACCGCCCTCACTGTCCCCCGGGGCCTACTCCTATGCGTCCAGCTCCCGCTTCTCGAGCAGCCGCCTGCTGGGCTCGGCGTCCCCCGGCTCCTCCGTGCGCCTGGGCAGCTTCCGCGGCCCCCGGGCGGGCGCGGGCGCCCTCCTGCGCCTGCCCTCGGAGCGCCTCGACTTTTCCATGGCCGAGGCCCTGAACCAGGAGTTCCTGGCCACGCGCAGCAACGAGAAGCAGGAGCTGCAAGAGCTCAACGACCGCTTCGCCAACTTCATTGAGAAGGTGCGCTTCCTGGAGCAGCAGAACGCGGCCTTGCGCGGGGAGCTGAGCCAGGCCCGGGGCCAGGAGCCGGCGCGCGCCGACCAGCTGTGCCAGCAGGAGCTGCGCGAGCTGCGCAGGGAGCTGGAGCTGCTGGGCCGCGAGCGCGACCGGGTGCAGGTGGAGCGCGACGGACTGGCGGAGGACGTGGCGGCGCTCAAGCAGAGGTCAGGGGGCAGGGCCGGGGCTGGGCGGCGGCCGTCGAGGCGGCTGCTCCTCGCTCGGCTCCCTGCCCGGCCAGCCGCCGGAGGGAGTGGCTCCCCTCGTCTGCCCAGGCGCGTGCAGGGAGTAAGCTCGCCCGCGGGCTCTCACCGTCCCCCCCCCACCAGCGTGCTGCCTCTCTGGGGAGGGGAGGGAGGAGCCACTATGTCTGCCCTGTGTCTAAAGGGGGGGTCCCCTCTCAGCTCCCAGCCCGTTAGAGACAAAGTCGGGCAGCTTGAAGACCCCTCCTTCCTCAGAGTCCTGGACGGTAGCAGCCTCTAACCTAGACCCTGGGCTGCGCGGGCTGATGCTTGGGCGGTGACCCTGCAGCTCGGCCTCTGCCCGTTCTGCTTGCCAGGTTGGAGGAGGAGACGCGCAAGCGGGAGGATGCGGAGCACAACCTCGTGCTCTTCCGCAAGGTGAGCCCGGGCCCCACGTCAGCGCAGTCTCGCCACGTCTACCCCCGCCTGCATCTAGGGTGACAAGTGTGGGCGCCAGGAGGCGACCAGAAGCCTCCAGAGACAGGCAGGGAGGGCCTGGCCCTTCCTCGGCCTGAGCAGTCCCTCCCTGCTCTTGAACCCCCACTGCCACCCCCTTAAGGACGTGGACGACGCCACCCTGTCCCGCCTGGAACTAGAGCGCAAGATTGAGTCTCTGATGGATGAGATTGAGTTCCTCAAGAAGCTACACGAGGAGGTAGGTGGGCCGAGTGTCAGTAGAGGCTTCGAAGGTTGCAGGTGGTCTCATTGGAGCTGAAAGGCAGGCGCTAGAGAAGACTGGCGAATGCGGCGGAGGACTCGCCCTAGGGAAGAGAAGTGAGATTCGCTGGGTAGACGCAGCCCCTCAACCCGCCC
Organism: Leptonychotes weddellii; assembly: GCF_054177405.1. NCBI lineage: Eukaryota > Metazoa > Chordata > Mammalia > Carnivora > Phocidae > Leptonychotes > Leptonychotes weddellii. The sequence continues at coordinate 101,577,837 of NC_138373.1, forward strand.
TCTACAGGTGGTTTGACTCCCACCCCTGCGCCACCTGGTGGCGAGCGGCGGAACTGCACTCCGTCGCTTGGCCGCCGGCTTGGAGCACACCGGGGCGCAGGACGCGCAGTCCTCTGCGCGCTGCACTCCCTGGCACCCCCTTCTGTTCATTCGAGTGTTTCTTCTCTTTTCTGTGCGTGAACTGCGCGGCCCGCATGGGATCCGCGCGGCAACCTCGACAACTTGTTGTCCTGGGCCGCAGGAGCTGCGAGACCTGCAGGTGAGCGTGGAGAGCCAGCAGGTGCAGCAGGTCGAGGTGGAGGCCACCGTGAAGCCTGAGCTGACGGCGGCGCTGAGGGACATCCGCGCGCAGTACGAGAGCATCGCGGCGAAGAACCTGCAGGAGGCAGAGGAGTGGTACAAGTCCAAGGTGCGAGAGCCCGGGAGGGCGAGGGAGGGTCTGGGCGAGCGGGGTGCTGCGGGGAGCGCGCGTGCCGTCAGCTCACGGCCCTGTTGCCTCGCACGCCGCAGTACGCCGACCTGTCCGACGCCGCCAACCGGAACCACGAGGCCCTGCGTCAGGCCAAGCAGGAGATGAACGAGTCCCGACGCCAGATACAGAGCCTGACTTGTGAGGTGGACGGGCTGCGCGGCACGGTGAGTACCGGGCTTCGCGCCCAGGCCCGGGGAGGGGGGGCCGCGGAGGATTAAGGCTGTTCCCCCAGTGACCCCCTGCTGCCCCCCCAGAACGAGGCGCTGCTCAGACAGCTGCGGGAGCTAGAGGAGCACTTTGCCCTGGAGGCGGGCGGGTACCAGGCGGGTGCCGCGAGGCTCGAGGAGGAGCTGCGACAGCTAAAGGAGGAGATGGCCCGGCACCTGCGCGAGTACCAGGAGCTCCTCAACGTCAAGATGGCCCTGGACATCGAGATCGCCACCTACCGGAAGCTGCTGGAGGGCGAGGAGAGCAGGTGGGGGGCAGGGCTGCTGGAGGGTGGGAGTGTAAGGGATGGTAGGGATTGGGTGTTCAGGGAAGGGGCGGGGCCTGGGCCCAGTCGCTGACCCCTTGCTTCGCTCCCAGGATCTCCGTGCCAGTCCATTCTTTTGCATCCTTAAGTATAAAGACGGCTGGTGAGTCTCCCACGCCTGGCTTCCAATCTGCCTGTCCCCTTGTCCGCTTCTGCCCTGACCAGACTCTTGCTATGTATGCCTCTGCTCAGGGATCGATTCTGTCCATGAACTACTGAGTCCTAGTCTGTACTCATGCCCTGCCCCTCATGCCCTGCCACTCCCCTTCCCTCATGGATGAGAGTGAGGGCTTAAAAGGAGAGAAACTGCAAGCCTCCTCTCTTCCACCCCTTCATCCTACTTTTTCCAGTGCCTGAGGTGGAGCCTCCTCAGGACAGCCACAGCAGGAAGATGGTTCTGATCAAGACCATTGAGACCCGGGATGGGGAGGTGAGATGGACCACTTGAGCCCAGGACCCCATCATTGCCCACATTATTTCTGAGCCCCAACCTGGCTGCCGCCGAGTTTAGAGTATTGAGGGTTAGTGGTCTTTGGGGCTAGAGGGAGACAGGGAGATAGAGAAGGTGGATAGATAGTCAGGAGCCTCAGCTGGTTTTGCTGGAGAAGGAGACAGCATACCCCAAAGGAGAGCAAAGGAGGGCGGTGCTGAATGGTTTGTGCCCTTCACATGCCTTGCCCCAGCAGGTGGTGACTGAGTCCCAGAAGGAGCAGCGCAGTGAGCTGGACAAGTCTTCTACTCACAGCTACTGAACCCATTGGTCCAGAGCTCCCTGACCTGCCCTAGGCCTGCTCCAAGTCCCAGACCCCAACACCTGTACGGAATTAGTCCTCTCGGCTCTGCATGTGTCTAGGGGATGGCACAAGTCACCCCTTCCCTGCCCTGTGGCCAAGCCCTACCCAGCCAGCAGTACCTGGCCCTTCTCTCCCTGCCCTGACACATATATATGACCTGTGTGTTCCCCTTATTGAGTCCTAGTAAGAGGCTGGCGATCCCCAGATCTATTCTCCTCCTGCCATTATCCCATGACCAGTGGAGCGGGCCAGGGTCTGAGTTTCACTTTTGAATCAAATAAAACTGCTGTCAAGAGAAACGTCTCCAGTGTGTTTGTGTCTGTGGAAGTGGGGGTGCCTGTGGGGAGGGGGCTCAGCAGTATTTTCCCCTTGTCTCTAGTCTTTTTTTTTTTTTTAAGATTTTATTTATTTGACACAGAGAGAGGGAACACAAGCAGGGGGAGTGGGAGAGGGAGAAGCAGGCTTCCCGTGGATCAGGGAGCCCGATGCAGGGCTCGATCCCAGGACCCTGGGATCATGACCTGAGCCGAAGTCAGACACTTAATGACCCAGGCACCCCGTCTCTAGTCATTTCTTTTCTGCATCCTGTATCTTGGCATCTATGACTCCTATCTATCCTTCTCCTAGTTCTACATCCACTCCTTCTCAACTTCTGTTACGGCGGCCCTGAATGTCCAGGTGCCTTCTGGATGTGCTGTAGGCCCCTCAAACTCAACATGTCCAAAACAGAGTTCCTCATTTCCCTCTGCACCTGCGATCATGTTCTTCCTTCGGGGTTCCCCACTCTAGAAGAAGGCACCACTAAGGACTTCTGCTGCCAAATTAGAACACCTCATCTTCTACTCCTTTCTTTTCTTACCCCTCCAATTCTGTTAATTCTACTTCTTAATTCTTTCAAGTCTGTCTGGTTCTCCCCATCTCCGCTGCCACCACCCTAGTCTGGGCCACCATCATCATTTGCCTGGGTTCATTATCTCCCTCAGTGATGTCTTGCCCTTGGCCTTGCCCTGCCACCCACCTAAACCTACTTGACACACTTGGCTAGCAAATCAGATTCTGCCACCCTCACCCTCCACCCTGCTTGAAAATGTCCACTTCTACAATGCCCTCCAACTCTATTCCATCCTACCCTTGCCTTCAAGTCAAGTCTGAGTTTGTTTAAAATGATCTTTTTCAGTCAATTATTGTGCTACATGCAGGGAGTAAGCCAGGGTCCCCACTCTCAAGGAGTTCCCAGTCTGGGGTAGGGGTGAGGGACTGACAAGCAGGTCATTACAGCCTTGTGAAGAGCACTGTGACTGGGAAAGAAGATGACTTTGTGGGGACACGAAGAGCATCTAACCCAGGCTTGCGGTAAATGTCCCCCCCATCATGCTGAGCACTGAAACGAGCAGGAGTTATTCAGGTAAAGCAGGGAGAGGAGGAGGTCTTTCTAGATAGATAAGTCAGTCAGGAGGTGAGACAGAGCCAGTTTTTGGACTGGAAGTACCTCTATCATTCTGGAATGAAGGACAGAAAGGAGGAATGGCCCTGAGGTTGCAAAGATGACATGTGGGCTAGGTCATGCAGGACCTCACGTGCCATATGAAGGCTTTCTCCGAATGCATCCTAAGGAAAAGGGAAAAAAACATGGTTTCATCAGGAGGGTGAAGGATTCAGATTTGCATTTTAGAAAGATCACTCTGGCTGTGGTGTGCAGAAGCCATTAGGAGGCAGAGAACCAGGTCAGAGGCTGTTGCAGGGGAACAGGCAAGAGGTGATAGTGAGCAGAGAAGTGGGTGGATCTGAGAAATATTCAGGGCAGAGGGACTCTGCTACACCCAAGGAAACATTGCCACTGGGGGCAGGAGGGAAATAAATAGCAGAGATGACTGAAGGTTTTGGCTTGAGTCAGGCAGATGGTGGATCTTTCACAGAAGACTAGAGGAGGGGGAGGAGGGGGCCCAGACAAAGTCCGTTTTAGGCCTACTGAGTGTGAGATGTTATGGAACAGCCAAGAGGAAGACCTGGCAGGCAGGTGGATCCAGAGGTCTGGAGTTCAGGTGTGATGGGATATTTTGAGATACTGAATCAGGATGCTATCTGCTACAAGTAACATAATACCTCATTTTTTAAGAAAAAGAAAGAAATAGGGGCGCCTGGGTGGCTCAGTCATTAAGCGTCTGCCTCCAGCTCAGGTCATGATCCAAGGGTCCTGGGATCGAGCCCCGCATCGGGCTCCCTGCTCAGCGGGAAGCCTGCTTCTCCCTCTCCCATTCCCCCTGCTTGTGTACCCTCTCTCGCTCTCTCGCTCTCTGTCAAATAAATAAAATCTTAAAAAAAAAAAAGGAAAAAAGAAAAAGAAATAGCTCATGTAACAAGGAACCAGAGGTAGGCAGGCTCTGAGGGCTGTTGATTCAGTAGTTCAGTGATGTCATCAAGGACTTAGATTCTGTCCAAGGTTCTACTCAGCCTTCCTCCTTGAAGCTTTGTCCTTAGGGTAGTTCTCCTCATGGTCCCAAGATGGCTGCCAGCAGCTACTGGGTAATGCTTCCCTCTTCACATCCAGTGGAGGAAAGAGAAAAACCTCCTCCTGGGTGTGAGATACAGTCTTTTCCTTTAGACTGTCCGGCTAAGGCCATTGGTGTGCCCAATCCTGGAGTCGTAACAGTTGCCAGGGAAAGCTACTGACTGACTTGGGCTAATCATCTGATACTGAGAATCAGCCACAGTGTCCACTGCAGATATCTTGCAGGCTTCCCACCACCATTGCCCTCCACACACGGGCGCATATATCCACACACTGTTTATACCTCTTGCTTTCTCTCCCTTTCATTCAGTGGCACTTATTACCTCACAGGAGAAATATTACTACAGAAAAACAGACAAAAGCTTTGGCGTGGCCTTGGGAAGGCAAGAGAAAGCTTTCAAGGGGGAAGGAGCAGCCGCACCAGAGGAGGCAGGGAGCATGGGTTAGATAACAGAAAATCTGGGCTCTATCAACAAGGAAGATGTTACAGACCTCAGGAAGGGCCCCCTCAGGGCAGGGCAGGGCAGGGCCGGAGACAAACACTGCCACTTGAAGAGTGAACCCAGGTGAGGGAGTGGAGAGCTGACTACTCTCGAGATACTTGAGGAAAGAAAAGAAAGAACCAGAGCAAAGGAAGACCTGCATTTGAGAAGTGAAATTTTGGAGAAAGGCGAAACTAGACCAGTAATTTTCAAACAATGGGTCATGAAACATTGTGATATAAATTACTGGGTCAAAACCAACATTTAGAAAGAAAAAGAGGGGCGCCTGAGTGGCTCAGTCGTTAAGCATCTGCCTTCGGCTCAGGTCATGATCCCGGGGTCCTGGGATCGAGCCCCGCATCGGGCTCCCTGCTCGGCGGGAAGCCTGCTTCTCCCTCTCCCACTCCCCCTGCTTGTGTTCCCTCTCTCGCTCTCTCTGTCAAATAAATAAATAAAATCTTTATTAAAAAATAAAAAGAAAAAGAATAGAAAGTGTTAGGGTGTGGTGAAACTTTTCAATGTATTTATATACATGTATATTGGCTTGTCATATAAAATACATTTTTTTTATCTTGGATTGTGGCAAAAAAAAATTGAAAAAAAAAACCCCCATACTTGAACATGTTAAAATGCTGGGGAGAATTAGAAAGAATCAAATTGTCATGGGTGGATCCAGCCATCTATTGAAATGACACAAACTCAGACTTGGCTATGATTGAAGAGTTTTAGGAAAACTCCAAATCCAATTCTAACCAAGGGGGATCCGATGTTAACCTCAGGAAGACAGGGCTGGGATTTGATCGTAATTAAGAAAACTTACACCACATTGATTTTATTGTACTCAGCTTGCGGGAAGCACGGAGATAGTTCCCATGACATCTATAAGAAGGTCATCTCAAGAGCAAGGAGGTGGCCACATTTATTTAGTAGTTCCTAGAAGGAACCGGATGTGGTGGGCACGTGGGCAGGTGTCCTGGACCCCAGGGGGGTGCCCACTATTGTAGCCGGGATGATTCCTTAGGGGCCACCTGCAGTGGGTGGAAGGAGCTCATTATCTGCATTGCAAAGAACAGAGACTAACCAGACATCTCAGGCAAAGGGGAGTGAATTGTGAGCTTACACCTGGAAATAAGGGGACTGAGGATTGCAGCTGCCTGGGGTGGAGTGGCAATGGCTTCCAGGAACCCAGAAACGGGTGGGTGACCTGGCCTCCCAGGAAGAATGGACTCTGCAGCCCCCCAGGCCCCACCCACCGAGCCTGAGAAGTGACAGGCCCCTCAGCCGCAGACGCACACTGCTCCCTGATGGAGGCTTCTACTGCTTCTATGGCTTCTGTCACCATGAGCAAATGCCCTCATCCTCCACCCTGGCTTTTGCTTCTCATAGTCCTTCTTACTTATGGCTTCAATTGTCCTCTGGCTTCCAGGGCCTAATAGCCATTGCCTGTTGACTTCTAGGGCTTTCTTTGGTTCTGCTTTCATTTCCTTTCACAGAAGATGCCCACTTTACTAGCCTTAGCAGATTAATTGACATTTCCCATATCCTCTGCGAGACAGACCAACACATGTCCAAAACACTGAGCTCTTGGGGCGGACAGGCTGCTCTCGCCCCCCGTGTCCTTCCACTCCCACCGATGAATAGATGTGGATAAATGCAGAACCATTGTTGACTGTAATTGTTCCTAAACCTGTTTTGTTGCATAATCCCACAGTTTCAGCAAATGTTTTTTTAAACTCATCAAAGAATGTGGAAAGTACCATTTTAATTTTAACAGATAGCATGGTGATTAAGAATCTGCATTTAAATCTTGGATCTTTACTCACTAGATGCACGAAAGGTCTACCTAGTATCTTTCTCTGGGAAAGATACTTGGCCTCTCTTTGCCTCAGTTTTCTCATCTGTAAAATGGAGACAATTGTAGCAAGCTACTTCACAGGATTGTGAAGAATAAATGAGATGATTCATGCAGGGTTGAGCGGTCTTGGCTATCCCGGAGGCAGGAGAATGAGGGGACATGGTTCAGAATATGGCCTCCCAGATGGCTTCCCTGAGCAGGGTGGCCTGGGAGATCATAAATTATAAACCAAGGATTGCAGTTGAGTTATTCTTCCACAGTATAAACATCAGAGGTTTTTTTCCGTTTCAAGAGGACAGCTTGAGCATGTCCTGAAGCTTCTCTTCATACTGTATTAATTTCCTATTACTGTTGCAACAAATTACCACAAACATAGTGGCTTAAAACAACAAATTTATTATCTTCCAGTGCTGGCAGTTAGAAGTCTAAAATGGGATGACAGATCTGTGTTCCTGCTAGAAGCTCTAGAGAAGCCTTATTCAACTTCTAAAGACTGTCCACATTCAGTGGCCTGTGACCTTTTCCATCTTCAAAGCCAGGGACCCCATCACTGATCTCTGCTTGCCTCTGGTAAAGATCCTTGTCATTACATTGGGCACATTTAGACAATCCAGCTTAATCTCCCCATCTCAAAACCTTTAACTTATGCCATTAACGTCCCTTTGCCATGTAAGAAAATAGTCACAGGTTCTGGGCATTGGGATGCAGACAGGGGAAGGCATTGTTACACTTACCACGGTTCTGCCCTCTGGTCTCCAAAGATGCATGTTGGTCTCATCTACAAAATATATTCACCCCATTTAGGGTCCCCCAAAGTCTCAACCCATTACAGCATCAGCTGAAGGGCAAACTCTCATCTAGATGTCATCAGCTCAGAAGGCTTAAATCTCATCACTTAAACCACCTACATTAGGTGTGGGTGAGGCTCTGGGTATAATGGATCCTGGGGGGTGGGGAATCTCCTCTCCCTCCGTGGACTTGTGACACTAGAAAACAAGTTATCTGTTCCTAAGATACAATGGTGGGACAGGCAGAAGGTAACAGCTACAGACATTCCCATCCAGAAAGGGAGAACTGGAAAGGAAAAAGGGGGTTGCAAAGCAAATTTAAAATCCACCTGGCAAAACCACGTAAGGTTGCAAGGCCTAGGCATGCTCTTCTGTGGCTCCTGGCCCCGCTTCCCGGCCTCACTGTCTGGCCTGGGAATCAGCCTTCCTCTCTCTTGTGTGTTTTCAGCTCTTCGTTTCCCGGTTGTACAGTCTGGGGTGGGGGGGTGTCTAACAGCTTTCTTCCATTTTACCCTTTGTCTGGCTCTTTCAGGACAAACTGGTAGGGTCTCTGTTTGCAAGACATTCTCAGGAACCATGTGGGTCTCCTGTATGTGGCTCTGGGATTTACTCCACTAGACAAGAGGCACCTCCACAGATCTTTTTAGACAATCCCATTTCTCTGCTTGGTTTCTGCTGACATGGCTGAGGACATCCATGGGTCACATGGCTAATCTCTCCAAAGGGGCCTTCATGGAATTGAGTACTCTGACCTCTGATCCTTCCTAGGCACTAGCAAAAGATTGTCCGGGTACATCCTCAGATTTCTCCTCAGAGCACACTTTTCTGACAGCGAATGGCCTAATTTTAGCATTGTTTGCAATCTGGGTGGGCTGAAAATTTCTAAAATACCAAGTTCTGATGCCTTTTCTGCCTCTTTCCTCTCATATTTTACTATAAACAAGCAAGAAAAAAAATCGAGCCACACCTTCAACACCCGGCCACGCAGATAAATACCCCCGTCTTCACCCTCACAAATTCTGCTTTCCACATAACTGTGAAACACAATTCTGCTAAGCTTTCTGCTACTATATAAAAAATATCTCCTTCCCTCCATCTATCAATAACATATTCCTCATTTCCTTCTGAGCCCTTGATGCCAGCAGCATCTTTTTTTTTTTTTTAAAGATTTTATTTATTTATTTGAGAGAGAGACAGCGAGAGAGGGAACACAAGCAGGGGGAGTGGGAGAGGGAGAAGCAGGCCTCCCGCCGAGCAGGGAGCCCGATGCGGGGCTCGATCCCAGGACCCTGGGATCACCGAGCCGAAGGCAGACGCCCAACGACTGAGCCACCCAGGCGCCCCAACCAGCAGCATCTTTAACATCCATATTTCTCCCAACTGTCTGTGGGGATTTAGGTATTCTGGACCGTGCTTCCTCACTCCCCTCCGAGTCCTCACTAGCAAACTGTAACATTCCTATTTCTACTAACAGTCTCTTCAAGGCAAGCTAGGTAGGCTTTTCCTATCATCCTCCTCAAAGTTATTCCAGACTCTATCCGTTACCTAATTCCAAAGCCACGTCCACATTTTTAGGTCTTTGTTACAACAGCACCCATTTCCAGGTACCAAAACCCGCATCGGTCAGAGTTCAACCAGAGAAGCAGAACCAGCAGGAGATACGTGTTAAGAGATCTATTGCAGGGAACTAGATCACACGACTGTGGGGGCTTGCTGGGCAAGTTCAAACCCTGGAGGGCAGGCCAGGAGGCAGAGCGGGCTGCCGGCGTCCCGCACAGGTGGAAACTGCTGCCCACAGGTGGAGCCCCCTGTTCGTCAAGGAAGCCCCAGCTCCTCCCCGGAAGGCCTGTCAGCGGATTCAATCAGGCTCACCCAGCTGATCCAGGATAATCTCCCTTCAAGTTCACTGATTGTGGATTTTAATCACATCTATAAACCTTCACAACAACGCCTACCTTCGTGTTTGGGGACCGTAGCCCAGCCAGGTCAACACATAAAACTGACCATCGAACATCCAAATCCCTAGAAATGACAGAAAACATATATCAACAAATTAACAAATACTTAGCCACACCCTAAAACAAACAAACAAAAAGCGTTCTTAGGAATCAAGAAATCAAGCATTCCAGGAATCAAGAAATCAAGATAATTCTTTTTCCCCCCAAAGGTCCTGTTTTATTGTTCTCAGTATAGTCCCAGAAGTCCCCAAAGAATGAAAACCAGGTACTCCAACAAAAAACTGAACATGTGTGTTCATAGCAGCACCATTCATAAGTGCAAATCGTGGAAAAAAATGAGAATGTTCATCAGTGGATGAATGTATAAACAAAATGTGGTCTATCCACACGATGGACTATATTCAGCTATAAAAAGGAAAGGAGCCCTTAAATACACCACAAAAGGGACAGAGGAGTATATATATATTCCTGGGGTATAGGGGCCAGATAGAAGAGGCAGGGCTCTGAGTTGGTTAGTTTGCGTATTGAAGGCATGCTCCTGGCTGAGTCCTCTGCTAGCTGTCAAGAGCCAGCTAGCCCTGGAAAGGCAGCCTCTTTCTAGTTTTATGTTATTTATTCATTTATTTTTAGTTTTATGTTTTTTGATTTCTTTTTTAGGATGTCAAAACACTGTGATATACAGAAAATTAAATATATATATAGATATACACATGCACACACAGAGTTGATCCCACACAGTCAAAAATCCATGTATAACTTTTTTTTTTTTTTAGATTTTATTTATTTATTTGACAGAGAGAGACACAGCAAGAGAGGGAATACAAGCAGGGGGAGTGGGAGAGGGAGAAGCAGGCTTCCTGACGAGCAGGGAGCCCGATGCGGGGCTCGATCCCAGGACCCTGGGATCATGACCTGAGCCAAAGGCAGACGCTTAACGACTGAGCCACCCAGGCGCCCCCATGTATAACTTTTGACACTCCAAAAACCTAACTACTAAGAGCCTGCTGTTGACCAGAAGCCTTGCTGATAATATAAACAGTCAATTAATACATATTTTGTATGTATTGCTTTATATATATTATCATAGATTGTATTCTCACAATAAAGTAAGCTAGAGAAAGGAAAAGGTTATTAAGGAAGCCATAAGGAAAAGAAAATGCATTTATAGTACTGTACTGTTGTTGTTTGTTTTTTTTTAAGATTTTATGTATTTATTTGACAGGAGAGAGAGAGAGCACGAGCAGGGCGTGCAGCAGGCAGAAGGAGAGGGAGAAGCAGGCTCTCCGCTGAATAGGGAGCCCAGTGTGGACTCGATCCCAGGACCCTGAGATCATGACCTGAGCCGAAGGCAGACGCTCAACCAGCTGAGCCAACCAGGTGCTCCAGTACTGTACTGTTTTTATTGAAAAAAATCCATGTATAAGTGGACTCGCACAGTTCAAATCCATGCTGTTTGAGGGCCAGCTGTATATACACGTATGTACAATACCCAGATCATCTGAAGAATTCCAGAATGCTCCTATTGCAGATTAAATTAGGGATGCATTGCTCCAAAACTTACAAAGGGATAAGTGGAAAATATAAAAGTTAAAAAATGGATAATAGATGCAGAAATGCCTAAATCTGTCCAACAGGAGTTTGAGTGGGAGAGAATAAAATAAACTAGTAGTTTCCAAACTTCAGCATGTATACAAATCACGTGAGGATCTTATTAGAATGCAGATTCTGTTTCAGTGGGTCTGGGTGGGCAGTGCTGCCAAGCCATGAACCAGACTTTAATAAAAATGCTCCAGTGCAGGGGCGCCTGGGTGGCTCAGTCGGTTGAGCGACTGCCTTCGGCTCAGGTCATGATCCTGGAGTCCCGGGATCGAGTCCCGCATCGGGCTCCCTGCTCGGCGGGGAGCCTGCTTCGCCTTCTGACCCTCCCCCCTCTCATGCTCTCTCTCTCTGTCCTTGTCTCTAATAAATAAATAAATAAAAATCTTTAAAAAAAAAACAAAACCAGGGCGCCTGGGTGGCTCAGATGGTTGAGCGTCTGCCTTCGGCTCAGGTCATGATCCTGGAGTCCCGGGATCGAGTCCCGCATCGGGCTCCCTGCTCGGCAGGGAGTCTGCTTCTCCCTCTCCCGCTCCCCCCTCTTGTGCTCTTTCTCTCACTCTCTCTCTCAAATAAATAAATAAAATCTTTTAAAAAAAAAAAATTCTCCAGTGCAAAAGATAGGTGTAATTGCAAAGCCCTTCAGGCGCTCCTTTGGATAAATCAAGACACATACCAGGACATGTTACAGTTAGATTTCAGGACTCTCAGACCCGCTCAAGCCTCACTGAATCAGAATCTGCATTTTAAGTCTCAGGACATCAACAATAAAGAGAAAATTCCAAAAGCTCACAGAGAATGCCTACAAAGGAATAAGGATCATGGTGGCATCAGACTTCTCATCAGAAACACAAGATACAAGAAGGTGACAGAGAAATATTGCACACCGAGAAACTGTCTCAAACCTAGAATTCCATCCTCAAAGTATCAATGATTTGATGAAATTTTAAGACGAAGAATTCAGAATTTTATCACCCACATATTCTCTCTGATAGACTCTTTAGAGGAGATACTCCAGATAAGAAGTTAAAAAACGAAGCAGAAGGGCAGACATGGCAGCCCTGAGCACCCGCACCGCCTGGCCATGGTCAAACCCACCGTCTTCTTCCACATCGCCCTGGGCCACCGGCCCTTGAGCTTCGTTTCCTTCCAGCTGTTTGCAGACAAAGTTCCCAAGACAGCAGAAGACTTTTGTGCTCTGAGCACTGGGGAGAAAGGATTTGGTTCTAAAGGTCCCTGCTTTCACAGGATTATTCAGGGATTTCTGTGCCACGGTGGTGACGTCACACGCCATCACGGCACTGGCGGCAAGTCCAACCGTGAGGAGAAATCTGAGGATGAGAATTTCATCCTGAAGCGCTCAGGGCCTGGCATCTTGTCCGTGACACCTGCTGGATCCAACACAAATTGTTCCCAGTTTCTCACCTGCACTGCCAACACTGAGTGGTTACCCAGCAAGCATGTGGTCTTTGGCAAGCTGAAGGACGACATGAATATTATGGAATCCGTGGAGCACTTTGGGTCCAGGAATGGCAAGACCAGCAAAAAAAATCACCATTGCTAACTGCAGACAAATCTAATAAATTTCACTTGTGTTTATCTTAACTACCAGACTATTCCTTCTGTAGCTCAGGAGAGCACCCCTTCACCCCTATCTGCTCAAAGTATTCTATAATCTTCATGCTCTCGCTGCAGTTCTGTGGGTTCCATATTTTCCTTGCTCCTGTCCAAGTCTAGCTGGATTGCAGAGTTAGTTTATGATTATGACATAAAAACTAAACAACAACAAAAAAGGAAAAAGTAGTCATGGAAGAAAGTGGTGGGATATGAGAAGCGAGGATAATAAAAAGAAAAAGTACTAAAACTTATTAAATCTAAATAAATAATAATTATAAAATCAAAATATTTTCTTTTTTTTTTAAGATTTTATTTATTTATTTGACAGAGAGAGAGACAGCGAGAGAGGGAACACAAGCAGGGGGAGTGGGAGAGGGAGAAGCAGGTTTCCTGCTGAGCAGGGAGCCCGATGCGGGGCTCTATCCCAGGACCCCAGGATCATGACCTGAGCCGAAGGCAGACGCTTAACAACTGAGCCACCCAGGTGCCCCTAAAATAAAAATATTTTCAGGATAAGACAAAAACAAAAGCCATAAGGGTCATCTTTTTTTTTTTTTAAATAGCTCTTTTTTTTTTCTTTAAAGATTTTTATTTATTTATTTGACAGAGAGAGGCACAGCGAGAGAGGGAACACAAGCAGGGGGAGTGGGAGAGGGAGAAGCGGGCTTCCCGCAGAGCAGGGACCCCGATGCGGGGCTCGATCCCAGGACCCTGGGATCATGACCTGAGCCGAAGGCAGGCGCTTAACGACTGAGCCACCCAGGTGCCCCATAAGGGTCATCTTGTGTGGATACTTAGAGCTACCTGCCTGTCCTCCATCTGTCTATCTATCCAGTCATCATTTCTGCAAATATCTGTTGTGCACCTGCTCTGTATCAGGTCATATGCCAGGTATGGGACAAGGTTGCCCTGTGGGTACAAAGATGACCAAAATAAACTGTTCGCTCATGGAGGTTACAGTTCAGTGGAAAAGACTGATAATAGTAAGCAGGCAATTAAATATATACTTAGAAATTGGAAATGCCGTAAAGGAAAAGAACAAGGCATTGTGAGAGAGAATAATAGTGAAAGGAATAACAGGGAAGACCTTTCTGAGGAAGTGAGAGGGAAAAATAGAATCCCAGTAATGGTTAAAAATGATAGTAGCTGACATTTATTGAGTGCTTACTCAATAAATTACTTTTCGAGAACTAACTCATTTAATCCTCAGAACAATCTATTAGACAGATACAATTATTATCCACATTTCATAGGTGAGGAAATTTGTAGATGAAGCAACCTGTTCCAAGGTCACATAGCTGGTAAGGAGGAGATGGGGTTTGAACCCAGGTGGCTTAACTTTGGACGCTGGACTCTGTGCTGAGGTTGGGAAGGAGTCAGCCAGCTTGGGAAGATGCCCTAAGTGTCCAGAAAGAGCTCTCAGTGTTCGAGGAACTAAAGAAAAGCTAGTGGTGGCAGATACTGCTACCTGTCCTCTAAAATCTGTTTTCCCTTCCAGCACAGTCATAAAAAGATCAGCTGACATATCACTGCTGAGAATAAAGACCGTATTTCCTAGCTTCCCGGAAAGCTAGGATGGCCATGTGACTAAGTTCTGGCCCAATAGGATGCAAGCATAAGTATCAAGTGGTAAACGGCGCCCCTCTTCCTCGAGGGCTAGCTGGCGAGAGCCCAGTTCCCCCTCTTCTTTGTTCCTTCCTGCAGCCTGTTGTCTGTTGCTCACATGCTGCCACACGGAGCCTGAGGATGAGGACCATACCGCGGGGATGACAGAGTAGTAAGCTGGAAGAAGCTGCCATATTAGCCCTGGACGGCATACTCTTGGAATTGTAAAATTATTATTAATCGTTGTTATTTTTTAGAGTAGTTTCAGGTTTATGGCAAATTGAGTAGAAAGTACCGAGAGTTCACATTACACCTCCTGGCTTAATCAGCTCAGGCTACCAAAACAAAGTACTATAGACTGGGTGGCTTAAACAATACCGGTCCGGAGGTGAGAAGTCCAAGTTCAAGGTGCCATCGTGGTTGATTTGTGATTAGGGTTCTTTTCCTGGATGTAGACAGCTACCTTCTCAGTGTGTCCTCACATGAGGGTGGTGGGGAGCAAGTTCTTTGGTGTCTCTTCTTACAAGGGCCCTAATCCCTCCATGAGGACCCCACCCTTATGACGTCATGTAAACCTAATGATCTCCCAAAGACCACATCTCCAGATACCATCACACTGGGGCAAGGTCTTCAACATAGGAATTTGGCAGGGTGGTGGGATGCGACGCAATTCAGTCCATAGCACTCCCTGTCCCCACACACATGCAACCCCCACTATCATCCTGTACCACAGTGTTCTATTGGATTTTTAAGTAAAATATAAATAAGTAAATCTATATCTCATTTAAGCCACTGTTGAATGGGGTTTATCCTAACTGATCCAGCCATTTGGAGAGGAGGCAGGGGAGGACGTCATGCAGGGCCGTGGAAGCCAAAATACTCTGGGAGATCTGGTCGATTCTGACTGCAACTGCAAAGGACTCTTTAGAATGAGTGGTTACGTTTCTTTTTCTCAAGAAGAAATAGAATTGACAAATTATCACTATGGTTACTAGATTAAGGTCTCTCTAGTCCAAGAGATAATTTATACATTTTATAGGACCCAACAAAATTCTTTTTTTGAAAAGATTTTATTTATTCATTTGAGAGAGAGAGAGACAGAGAGAGCACATACAGAGGGAGAGGCAGAGGGAGAAGCAGACTCCCTGCTGAGCTGGGAGCCCAACATGGGGCTGAATCCCAGGACCTGGAGATCATGACCTGAGCCAAAGGCAGAAGCTTAGCCATCTGAGCCACCCAGGTGCCCCCATACAACAAAATTCTTCTGTTTGCTCAGAGTTGTATGCTTGCTACTTTATTTTTTAAAAAGATTTTATTTACTTATTTGAGAGAGAGAACACAAGCAGGGGGAGGAGTAGGAGGAGAGGGACAAGCAGACTCCCCCTTGAGCAAGGAGCCCATGCGGAATGATCTCAGGACCCCTGGATCATGACCTGAACCAAAGGCAGACACTTAACCAACAGAGCCACCCAGGGGCCCCATATGCTTGCTACTTTAAAAGTTTGTCAGTGGGGCGCCTGGGTGGCTCAGTCGGTTAAGCATCTGCCTTCAGCTCAGGTTATGATCCCAGGGTCCTGGGATCGAGTCCCGCATCGGGCTCCTTGCTCAGTGGGGAGCCTGCTTCTCCCTCCGCACCCCCCCCCCGCTCTCTCTCTCAAATAAATAAATAAAATCTTTAAAAGAAAAGAAGTTTGTTAGGAACTAGAAAATGCTTGCTTCTTGGGGTGCCTGGCTGGCTCAGTCATTAAGCGTCTGCCTTCGGCTCAGGTCATGATCCCAATCAAGCCCTGCATCGGGCTCCCTGCTCCTCAGGAAGCCTGCTTCCCCCTTTCTCACTCCCCCTGCTTATGTTCCCTCACTCGCTGTGTCTCTCTCTGTCAAATAAATAAAATCTTTAAAAAAAAAAAAGGCAAATGAGTCTCAAATATTTGAAATGAGAAAATAAACCTCATCAGCAGAGGGTTAAAGAAAGCACTCTAGGTTAGGTCTGATTATTAACATCTGCGTATATGAATCTTAAAACAAAGGAATTAGAGAATAACCCTTTTTGGCTGATCTCAGTCTTTTTTTTATTGCTGAATTTTCCATCTCAATTCATTAATTGGATCTGGCAAAGAAAAGAGAGCCCATATTAATTTGGGAAGTTCCTAAGATATTTGCTAAAGACAGTAGAAAAATTGAACTATTTTATTTATTTTTTATTTTTGTAAAGATTTTATTTATTTATTTGACAGAGAGAGACACAGTGAGAGAGGGAACACAAGCAGGGGGAGTGGGAGAGGGAGAAGCAGGCTTCCCGCCGAGCAGGGAGCCCGATGCGGGACTCGATCCCAGGACCCTGGGATCATGACCTGAGCCAAAGGCAGATGCTTAATGACAGAGCTACCCAGGTGCCCAAAAAAACTGAACTATTTTAAAACAGGTAAATGACATGGTTTATAAAGGCCAGTCTTGACCTCATGGTTTTCAATATATTTAGATATAGAAATAGAGATGTAAATGTGATGTATTCATGCATATGTGTGCATATAGACTATATTTGTGTGTGTAGACTATATTTCCTAGCTCTGTTCACTGAGAGGAACTGGGACACTAATACCCTAATAGCAATGAGCAGAGTTAGTGTCCAGCTCTTGGTTTCGTTTCTTTTCTTTTCTTTTCATTTTGTTTCTTTTCTTTTCTCTTCTTTCTTTCTTTTTTTAAAAGATTTTATTTATTTATTTATTTATTTGTCAGAGAGAGAGAGAGAGAGCGTGCAAGCAGGAGGAGTGGCAGGCAGAGGGAGAGGCAGGCTCCCCGCCCAGCAAGGAGCCCAATGTGGGACTTGATCCCAAGACCCTAAGATCATGACCTGAGCCAAAAGCAGACACTTAACTGACTGAGCTAATGACAGAGCTACCCAGGCGCCCCTCTTTTCTTTTCGTTGTTTTTAATAGGCTTTATTTATTAGAGCATTTTTAGATTTATAGAAAAATTGAAGAGAAAGTACAGAGGTTTCCAAATACTTTCCCTCTGCCACCCTAAGAGGGAAAGATTCCCCATGTAGTTAACATTTTGTATTGGTGTGATACATTTATTACAATTGATGAACTAATGATACATTATTATTAACTAATGTCCATAGTTTACATTGAAGATCACTTTTTGTGTTGGACAGTTCTATGGGTGTTGCCAAATGCATAATGTCATGTGTTCACTATTACCGTATCATACAGATGGTTTCCCTTCACTAAAAATTCTCTGTGCCCTGCCTGTTGATCTCCCTCTCCCCTAACCCCTGGCAACTTTCCTTCCTGCTACCTCTTGCCTTTTTCACAATGTCATATAATTGGAATCATATAGTATATAGCCTTTTGAGATTGGCTTCTTTCACTCAGCAATATGCATTTAAGATTCCTTTTGGTGGCGTAATAGCTCATTTCTTTTTATCACTAAATAAATTCTATTGTATAGCCATACCAGTTTGTTTATCCATTCAGCTATCGAAAGACATCTTGGTTGCTTCCAAGTTTCGGCAATTATGAATAAAGCTACTAAAAACACTCATGTGCGGGTTGTTATGTAGACATAAGCTTTCAACTCATTTGGATCAGCTCTTGGTTTCTAAATAACTTACTCCACTAAAAGGAACCAGAGCTCCTTGGAGAAATGGCTGATTCCAGAGCTGATGTAGGGAAAGTATAATTTGAGCCTGAAACTTGTTGCTATGCTAGAAAGAGAAGAAATGCTAAAAACTGATAAATGCTAAAAAGATGTAGTCAAGCTGACAGGACACAGAAGATGACTTGAATGAGCCCCAACTGACCAAATCAGAGTCAACCTGAGTGTAAAAAGAAACAATATTAGTAATTGGGTGATAATCCACTGAATATAACAGGAAAGTATGAGTCCATACTGATGTAATTAAGTAAAGTGAAAGTTGGAATATTTACATAAGCTCAACATACTCACTCACACACACACAAAATAAAAATTACAATGGGAAAGAGTGATTTACAGCAGAGAAAGCTGGTCTTACTTTAATGAAGTAATCAAAGTAATAGGACATATGGAGGTGCGCACCACCTGGTAGGATGCAGTAGAAAGAAAACAGCATCATTTCCATGACAGTCCTGCCAGAGATGCGTGCCCTGAGTCTAGTCATGAGGGCACAGCAGACAAACCCAAATTGAGAGGCAATCTACAAATAAAGGGCCTATAATCCTCAAACGCATCAAGGTCATGAAATTCAAGAATGAAGGACTGTTCCAGATTGAAGGAGACAACTAAATGCAACACCTGCTTCTGGGCTGGGCCCTTTTGCTATAAAGGATATCACTTGGAAGACTGGTGAAACTGGGGTGCTGGGTGGCTCAGTCCGTTAAGCGTCCGACTTTTGATTTCTACTCAGGTCATAATCTCAGGGTTGTGAGATCGAGCCCTGCATCCAGCCCTGCATTGAGCCAAAGCATCAGGCTCCTCACTCAGCCAGGAGTCAGCTTGAGATGCTCTCTCTCTGCCCCTCCCCCACCCCTCTAAAATAAATAAATCTTTAAAAAAATAAAAAGAAGAAGAAGACTGGTGAAACTTGAATGGGGTCTGAAGGTTAGACGGAAAGAATGTATCAGTATTCTTTTCCTGATTTTGATGGTTGTATTGTGGTTATGTAGGAGAATGTTCTGGTTAGCAAGAAAAATACACTAAAGCATTGGATGGAGATGGGGCAACATAGTGGTAACTTACTCTTAAATAGTTGAGAAAAAGTTTTGTGTACTACCCATGCAAATTTTCTGTAAGTTTGAGATTGTTTCATCAAAAAAAGGTGAAAATGAGAAAAACTTTAGATGGTTTCCCAGGTCAAGGTTCAGGGTTGCCCCTGGTGCTGCTACTATGTTAATATAATATTGAAAGTTTTGTAATGATGTAACAATGATGTAAGAAAAAAATCGAACAAAACAAAATAACAACAACAACAACAACAACAAAAACCCAGCAAGGTGTAAAGATTGAAAGGGAATGTATGTAACTTTTCATTTGCAGAAGATACAATTATCTGTATAGAAAACCCAAGAGAATCAGTAGAAAAACTAGGAAAACAAAGGAAAGAGTTCCTTACAATTTCCAGGTGGAAAATCAATTAAGGATTGATAATCCTGAATGGCTTAGTAGGTGGAACATGCGACTCTTGATCTTGGGGTCCTGAGTTTGAGCCCCACATTGGGCATAGAGATTATTTATGAGAAAGAAAGAAAGAAAGAAAGAAAGAAAGAAAGAAAGAAAGAAAGAAAGAGAGAAAGAAGCAAAGAAAGAATAAATTCTATTTCTCTGTAGGTAAAAGAAATATTTGCAATGTCAAAGTGGACGTGGGATTCATATGCAGAATATACAGTAAAATCTTATAAATCAACAAGAATAAAGACAGGAACTGGGGCACCTGGGTGGCTCAGTCGTTAAGCGTCTGCCTTCGGCTCAGGTCATGATCCCAGCGTCCTGGGATCAAGCCCCACATCGGGCTCCCTGCTCTGCGGGAAGCCTGCTTCTCCCTCTCCCACTCCCCCTGCTTGTGTTCCCTCTCTCGCTGTCTCTCGCTCTCTATCAAATAAATAAAATCTTTAAAAAAAAAAAAAAAGAATAAAGACAGGAAAGCCAATAGGAAAAAATGCACAAATGACATGAGGAAGCACTTCCGAGAGAAAGAAGTTCTATTGGCTAACAAGAATATGAAGTAACACTCACACTCACTAGTAATCAGAAAAATGCAGTTGAAAATAACCAAGAGTCTGGGGCGCCTGGGTGGCTCAGTCAGCTAAGCCTCTGATTCTTGATATGGCCTCAGGTCATAATCTCAGGGTTGTGAGATTGAGCCCTGCGTCAGACTTGTTGCTGGGTGTGGAGCCTGCTTAAGATTCTCTCTCTCCCTCTCCCTCTGCGCCTCCCCACTCCCTCCCACTCTAAAAAAAAGAAAGAAAATAACCAAGAGTCCACTTAATACCCATTAGAATTGTAAAAGTTAGAACATTGTATAACATCAAATTTCAAGAAGATAATTCTCTAGCATTGTTCATAGAAGTGGGGAATGGATAAATAAGTATGAGGGATGCCTATCATGGAATCCTATGCAATTGTTGTAAGCAATGAACTAGATTAAATACAGCAATAAGGATGGATCCTAGAAACAGTTGGCTGAAAAAAAGTAAAACCAAAATCATATGGTAATGTCACTTATGCAAATTAAAAACATATACCCTAAACAAACTGTAGTAGGTTGAATAATGACCCACTCCCAAAGATGTCCATGTCTTAATGCCCTGAATCTGTGAGTGTTACCTTATATGGCAAAAGGGATTTTGCAGATGTGGTTAAGGGCCTCGAGATGGGGAGGTTATCCTGGATTATACATGTCACCCAGTGTTATCACAAGGGTCCTCATTAGAGAGAAACAAGAGATCACCGTGAGTAGTAGATGTGATGACAGAAGCAGAAGTTAGAGTGATGGAAGAGGAGGCCACAAGCTAAGGAATTCTGGAAGGCCCTAGAAGCTGGAAAAGGAAAGAAATGAACTCTTCTCTGAAGCCTCCAGAAGGAACAGAGCTGTGCCAACACCTTGATTTTAGACTTTTGACCTCCAGACCATAAGAGAATATACTGGCATTATTTTAAGCCAAATTTGCAGCAATTTATTACAGCAGGAATAGGAAACTGATATACAATCTTACATGTTTTATAAGCACACACTCATAGTCAAGAAGTTTTTTCAATCACATTAGAGTGCTGTCTATAGGACAGAGGAATAGGAGAGAAATAAGGGGTGTGTGTGATAGAATAAAACAAGAGAAGTGGCTTACGTTAAGCCTCCCTGTACACAGGTCTAGCAAAGACCAACAGAAGCAGGTCACTCTGACTGCTATATAGAAAACAGGTTGGATGCTCTGATAGGCATGGCAGAAATTCTGGACATTGGCTCTGAAAGACTTCTCTGATATAAAAATCAGTCTCCCTTGTAACTTGATTCTGTGAAGGTGATGCCCTGATGAACAGGCATAAATATTTCGGTCACTGAAAGATATATCCTCTTGGTAAATCATTCCATTTCTCTTATGAATTTGATTAGTATGAGTCAGTCCCTAGATCTACTCTGGGTAGCCTGACAAACTCCCATTTCCAGGTTTGCGAAGCTGAGGACCAAACCTGCATTGTGCTGACTACCTTAAACTCATGTAAAATCACTATACAGCCAACCTCCAACCTGGTGCCTCACCATCTTTCAAATTTGGCCTTATCCCAAACACCTAGCAAAGGGATTTACACACAGTAGGTGCACAATGCTTGTGAGTAACCATCCCTGTGGGTCTAGTGGCTAGAATCTGGCACATTCACAGTGCCTGTCAGTGGAAGGAGGTGACCTTTCCCTCAACTCAGACCACCTTTCTAGTTTTATTTCCTACATTCCATCTACCCCTAAGAGCTCACCATTCTCTGAACAGTCCATATTCTTTCATGGTTGTTGTTGTTGTTGTTGTTTTTGTCTTTGTAGAACAGCCTTTTCTCTTTTTTTTTTTTTTAAGATTTTATTTATTTATTTGACAGAGAGAGACACAGCGAGAGAGGGAACACAAGTGGGGGAGAGGGAGAAGCAGGCCTCCTGCTGAGCAGGGAGCCCGACGTGGGGCTCAATCCTGGGACCCCAGGATCATGACCCCAGCCGAAGGCAGACACTTAACAACTGAGCCACTCAGGTGCCCCGCCTTTTCTCTTTTAAAGAAGAAGTTCGAATAATACTTCTTGGAGGTCTTCCCTGTCACTCCATGCATTCATTTGATCAGTTATTCATCCCTCCATTGACTCATTCAACAAACACTGAGCACTTTACAAGGCAGGCACAAAGCAAGGCATTGAAAATATGATGGTAAGCCAAAAATAAAAGGTCACCACCCTCATGGAGGTCTAGCAGGGGGATGGAGTTTAATAAACACAATATATTATGTTCACATTGATGAATAATCAGTTATCAACTGAGATGCATGCTCTAAGGAAATAAACACTGTTCTCTGAGAGCACAGAACCAAGGAATCTTTTTTAAAATTAGTACAGGTTGTGAGTAGAGGGGTTCAAGGAAGGCCTCTAAAGGAAGTAACAGTGACTATCAATTTGGAGGCATGAATAGGCAAAGTGAAAGCAACAAAGGCATTCCAGACCGAGAGACTAGAGGGACCCTGAGGAGTTTGAGGAATTCAAAGAGGCAATGAAGTTGGAAAGCAGAGAATAAGATGCAGAGTGTGAGTGAGGAACAGTCAAGGCACAGTGGTAACATGACCAGATTTGCAATTTTGGAAAGATTACTCTAGCTGCTATGTGGTGAATGTATTAAAGTGGAGAGCAAGAGAGAATGGAGGCTGGGAGACTCTTGCAATCCTCTAGGTGAGATTAGGGTGGATTAGGGTGGTGGTAATGAAGAGGAAAAAAGTAAATGAATTGCAAAGATATGAAACGAAAAGTAGTAAGAGTGAAAGAGAGATTGTAAGGAGAGGGAAAGAGGAGTTCGAGAATAACTCCTGGTTCTTGGCTTGAGTAATGGAATCCGCTGTAGTCAGGGAGAAAATCTACCAGAGTCCTGTACACTTGACACCATCGCCCGTTTTCCCATCGTCCATTAGAGGTCACCACTCCATTGTAACCAGGGTATTCTAGGTTCCCTCTGTTTCACATCCCTGCCTGCCAGTAACAGGCAGGTGACACCCCTCTCCCCAGTCCTCCAGGCTGTGGTGTTGAATGAGTTCCAGTGACACTGAGTCTTGTTTCTTATCTGCGAAATGGAGACCACACCTCACCGGGTTGTGTGGCTCCTGTGAGAAAAAGATGGTTTGTTTGTTTAAGATTTATTTATTTATCTAGAGAGAGTGGGGTGGGGGGTGGGGCGCTGCGGAGAGGGAGGAGAATCTCAAGAGAACTCTCCACCGAGTGCAGAGCCCCACGTGGGGTTAGATCTCACAACCCTGAGATCATGACCTGAACCAAAATCGAGAGTCGGAGGCTTAACCAACTTTGAGCCACCAAGTGTCCCAAAGATGTTTTTTTTTAAATTTTTATTATTGTTGGGCTCAGTTCTATTCCCTCCAGCCCTCTCTGTCCGTTTGGAGGCGCTTCATCCTCCCAGGCAGAAAGTGCAGCGTTTCCTATACGTGCCTGGAACTGCGTCCCCAGAGTTTCAGCCGCTCTCTGGGCAGAGTCGGGTCTGGGGACCCGGCCAGCCTCCATCACCGTTAGTCTCTTTCAGGACCGCCAGCCCTTCCCCCAAAGCCGCGAGAACGATCCCTCTCCTAGCATCCTCCAGACCTCGCGAGAGTAGGCAACGCCCGTTGTGGCTGGGACTCGGAGCGCCTCGCCTTCGCCGGCCTCGGAACGCCCTCCTCCTTTCTCTTTTCCCGCCTCCCACCCCGCGCTCCGCTCTCGGATTGGCTGACTGTGTCGGGTCAGTTTTTTTCCTGGCCAGAAAGCGGCTCGACAACTAGTCCTTCTTCTGGCCCCGCCTCCGAAGCCTGTGGATTGGACTGCTCAGCCAGGTGTCACGCGCCTCCGCGGGAGCGCAGAAGAGCCAATCAGGGGCTCGGCGTATTTTACAAACTGGGGAAGTAGCTGCAGCTGAAGCCAGTCAAGAAAAAGCGAATGAAGTGGGGGGTGAGCCAGAGTGGTTCCGAGGAAGGTGCGGCATGGAGATCTTGGAGGGAATGGGGGCTGCGGGGCTCATAGGGAGGAGAGGCAGCTCGGGGTCCTGGAGCGAAAGAGTAGGATCGGGGTGCCTGGAGGGAGCGGCTTCCTGGAGCGGCCTTGGAAGCATCAGGTCTTCTGGGCACATGGGTTTGGGCGGAGGTGGGAGCTTCAGGAATGTCAGAACTGATGCTCCGAACTGGCTGACCTTTGATCCCAGGTCCTGCTTTCTTCCCCATCTCAGCTGTAGCAGTCATGACCACCCTCCAAGTCACGAAGGATCCTGTCCTCAGGGGTGTATCTCCTACCCCTAGCAAGATTCCCGTCCGCTCGCAGAGACGCCCGCCTCTCCCCACAGTCAAACCCTGCGCCCTGGACCAGGAGAACCAAGATCCAAAGGTAAGAGGGGCCTGGTGGGTGAAGACAGTAGCTGCAAGGAGACAGCACATACCACCAATGCACCCCAAAGCTGAGCCCCAGCTTTTTGTCCTCCTCTCCCCCAGAGATTGGTGCAGAAGCTCAGCCTCGACTCAGCAGGCCCCAGGCCGAAAGTCACACATCAAACAGAGAAATCAGAGAGATTGGTGGGGAACACTCAGCTCCGGAACCCCTTGGAGGAACTGCGGCCTAGCCCTAGGGGACAAAATGTGGGGCCTAGGCCCCCTCCCCAGACAGGTACCTGTTGGAGACTTGAAAACACAGTCTCCTTGTGTGGGCGTGGGGGAATGGGATGGGTGCAGCGAGGTTTGGGAGCTTTCCACTACCCTGGTCCACTGCTTACTCTAAGAGTCCTGGACCCTGCTCCAGGACAGCTCTCCACCCCTAGAAGCCCTCTCTCTCTTTCCGCAAAATGTTATCTCTTCGGGGTGCCTGGGTGGCTCAGTCGTTAAGCTTCTGCCTTCGGATCAGGTCATGATCCCATGATCCCTCTTCCACTCCCCCTGCTTGTGTTCCCTCTTTCGCTGTCTCTCTCTCTGTCAAATAAATAAATAAAATCTTTTTAAAAAAATGTTATCTTGGGGCAAATATATAAATAAAAGTCTGTAAAAAAATAAAATAAAATAAAATATTTTTAAAAATGTTATCTCTTCTAAAGCCTTTCCCAGCTCCCTCAGTCACAATCAATTGCTCTGTGTTCTAATACTTTACAGTTCTTTTATAGTGTGTCCGTACTTTGGCTTGAGCCTGTCACCTCTTTATAGTTTGATGGTAACTTCTTGAGGATGGGGGCTTTCTCATTCATCTCAGAGCCCCAGTGCCCAGAATAGTGTCTTACATAAAGTAAAGTTCTATGAGCTTTGGTGAGCTGAGTTCAATAATATGAGTCCCTTCGGCTCACCCTTGCACCTCAAGATGACTACGCTGCAGCCCCTGGCCCCATCAGCCTTCCTCCTTCTCACTTTCCTTCTCCTCTTCTCTTGCAGAGGCTCCAGGGACCATAGAGTTTGTGGCCGACCCTGCCGCCCTGGCCACCATCCTGTCAGGTGAGGGGGTGAAGAGCTGTCGCCTGGGGCGCCAGCCCAGTCTGGCTCAGAGAGTACTGATTCGAGGGAGCCAGGGAGGCACCATCCGTAGGGGCCAGGTAATAAGAGAGGATATGAGGAAATCAGGCTGGTGCGGACTGAGGAGGGAGTCCTGAGCTTGTGCTGATAGCTTCGTTTGTGGTGTCAGGGTGCCCGGGCCTCTGCATATTTAGCCCCTAGGACCCCTGCCCACCGACTGGACCCTGCCAGGGCTTCCTGCTTCTCGAGGCTGGAGGGACCAGGACCCCGCGGTCGGACCTTGTGTTCTCAGAGGCTAGAGACTCTGGTGAGTGCCTTGAGGGGCTGATGCTCAGTGCTTCTGTGAGCTCCTCCCTAGGGCAAAGCTGGCCCTTAGGAGGGAAGATACCTCCTGAAGAGCCAGAGCAGTTTTGGATGCTGATGGGGCTGGTGGTGAGGCCTGAAGGTTTGGGGCCCACCTCCGACTCTGCTTTTTCCTCTTGCTCCCATGGGTCAGATGCCACCGTCAGGACCTTCCTTTCACCCCTCTGCTCACCCCAATTTCCAGGAGCTAAGAAGAGTGACAGGTGGCGGCAGCCGGTGAGGAGGAGAGGATCACTTGGAAAAGAATGATCCAATGTCTGATACAGGTGTCCCTCAGAGCTAGAGTTTTCCAGTAGCTTTAAGACTTCCCAGCAACCGAGGGAGGGGAAGGGGGAAACCTGTGACTGCCCGGGGTGAACCCGTGGAATAGGGTTCAGGCCTCCACATCCAGGCCTCAGTATGACATCAGTTGTTTTCAGTTTGAGGGGGAAGAAGGAACAGAAATGAGAAATGTTGTCTCTTCTGTTTAGTGGCTAGAGCACAGACTATGGCAATAAATGGGATTTGGGTTTGACTCCCGACTCTCAGCACCTACTAGAGTAAGCTTGCCTTAACCCCCGAGCTTCAGTTTCTTTAACCTGTCAAATGAGGGTAATGTTTGTAGCATTAGAGGTTGTTGTGCAAAGACTTAAACGAGATGACGTTTGTAAAGCACTCAGCAAAGTGCCCAGCTCATACTTGGTGCTCAGTGACTGCTAGCTGCTGTCCTTATTGTTGTCAGGACTTCAGTGAGCCAGACCTCAGGATTGCTCCTGGAGACCCCAATCCAGCCTGGTGAGTGTGTCTGGCCAAGGGGAGAAAACAGGGGCAGACGGGCTGCCTGAAGTAAGAGAAAGCCCAGCAGGTGGGGAGGGGGCTCGAAGGGAAGGCCATATCAGAAAGAGCCGCAAAGGAAGGGACCTTGATAGGCTAGAGGTTGCCCAGGTGCACTTGTGTGAGGTGACCCCCACTTCAACCCTTCCTCCACCACTTCCTGTAAGGTTTACCTTCCACTCTGTGTTCTGTCCTCAGCCCTAAGAGCCGTCACCACATCCCTAGCCCACTGGGGTGTTCAGATTAGTGAGTGATGACTGAGACAGTGCTGGGCTCCAAGGGGATGCTGGATGGGTCCCCAGCCCTGATGGTACAGTGGGGGCTCAAACCTGGCATAGCCTCTTTGGGGGTGGCCAAGCTGGTGCCAGATGTTGGTGTGCAGTCTATCACTACAGCAAACTTCCTGTCCCCTCCCAGCTCCCACTCTCCCTGAAGGAGAACATGAAGGTGTTACTCGCTCAGATGAAGGCGGAGGGGGCCCCCTGGGTCTGGCCCAGCGGGTACCATTAAGAGAGAGAACCTACGCCAGGGTGAGATGAGACCCTTCTGGGATGGGGGGAGGCAGGGGAGATGTTTGGGGGAATTCTCTGGCACTGGTCAGCACTGAGGATTAACAACCCTTGGGATGTTAATTGAGTCTGTGTTTGCCCCACAGGCCCAGGGCCTCTCCAGAGTAGGACTAGTCTCTGCTTACCAGCCGTCTGGAGCCTGGGGCTGAGAGGTCACAGTCTGGTATATATTTGTGTCACACATCAGATCAATGCTGAGAGTGAGACAGAGCTGATGTTCATTGAGTCCACAAGTGTTTATTGACCAGTTACTGTGTGCCAAGCAGTACTCTAGGTTCTGGATACACAGTAGCAAATAAGTTCACATTCTAGAAGGGGGAGACAAAAATAAATAAATAAACAAACAAGCCCATATGTAAAATATATAGCATGTCAGGTGGTGATGAGTGAAAAGAAAGTAGACACTGAAGGGGGTGTGGGAGTCGGGGAGGGGGTATTGCAATTTCAAATAGATTGGTCAGGGAAATCTCATTGAGAAGATGATATTTGAGTGAAAACCAAAAGGAGTTGGGGAAGTGAACCACGTAGATATCTGGGGGAAGAATGTTCAAGGCCAACTGAACTGCAGATGCAAAGGTTCTGAGGCGGGAATGTGCCTCGTGTGTTTAAGGATCAGCAGAAAGGAGACTCCAGCTAGGCTGAAGCAGAATAAGGAGGACAAACAGGAAGTGAGGTTAGGGTGATGGCAAGATCAGTTTGGGTAAGGATTTAGAAAACAGTGTGAGGCCTCGCCTTTTCCTTGAAATGAGTGGAAAGCCATGGGGAGGGGCAATGAACAAGGGAGAGACAGCATTTGATTAGGTCTTAAAAGAATCACACTGGCTGCTGTAATTAGGAGACATGGGAGTGCAGAGGGGAGCGATCACTCTTCCACCTTGTTCCTCCCCACAGGACAGCAGTGCCTTCCACCTGATACCCTCCCCTGGCCGTGTGGCGCCACCTTCCATCACCCATCCATCACCCTTTGGACGGGCTCAGCGTGTACCCTCTCCTAGCCCCTCAGCTCCAGTTTGTATCCACCACTCCCGGGGGCTGGGTGAGGGCAGAACAGTCTGGCTGGGATCCCTGCCAGGTCTAGGTTTTGCTCCTGCTCAGCCATCCTCCTCTCTCCCCAGACCTCGTATTCGGTTTTGCGGCGTCTTGCCATTCGTCCCAAAACCCAGTTCACACCCATCCTATCGGCCCCCAGGGTTCAGCAGGTAAGAGAAAGCAGGGGAGGTAGCTGACCTAGGCCAGGGCGGGGGAGGAAGGGAATGGATGGGTACAGGGAGAGTTATGATGTCTTCCTTCTGTCCCAGGCCCAGGGTTTGAGTGGCCTCTCCCCTCAGTCATGCCCGGAAGAGCCTGCCCTGCCCTGGGTAAGTATCTAAGCCTTTTTCCGTGCTGAGATCCCAGCAGTTTGAGGCAGGTGGGCTCTCTGGAAAAGCTACTAACTCTCCAACTCCCCGGGCTTCTCTGCTGCCCCTCCTCATCTAAGTTTAGGGCCTCTCAACTAACCTGATCCCTTCCTCATGCGGGTGGGGTCAGACTGATCTTCTTTCTGTCCCTGACTGGCTTCCTCACCTAGCCCCTCTCCTCCCGCGTGCCAGGAGCGGATTGCAGTCCGGTTATTTGACCAGGAGAGTTGTATGAGGGCGCAGGAGGGGCCTGGGAACCCCCCTGTGGCGACTCCTCACCCTAGTACAAGCCCCAAGCTCCAGGAGCTGAAGATGCAGGTGGGTGTGTGTGGGCACCAGCTTTGAGGCCTGATTGGTGGTAGCAGAGCTGGGAAGGGGACACAGGAGGAGAGGAGCAGGACAGTGTGGGTGGGGACTTGAACCCACACCTTGACATCACCCTGGGTGTTCTTCTCCTACCCACAGCGCATCAGTATCCTGCAGCAGCTGTTGCGACAGGAGGTAGAAGGGCTCGCTGGGGGCAAGTGTGCCCCCCTTAATGGAGGCTCCTCTCTGGAAATGGTTGAACTTCAGCCTCTGCTGGCTGAGATTTCTAGAACTCTGAAAGCCCCAGAGCAGAATTCAGGGGCCTTACACCTTCCTGGACTGTTCCAGGGCTCTGGGATAGCAGAGTCCTGCCTTCCAGAGAAGTGTGAGGAAGCACAGCCCTGCCCAGGAGCAAAGCTGGGGATAGCTCAGCCCCGCCCTCCAGCAGAGCTAGGGCCCCCAGAATCTGGCCATAGGAGGGAGCCTGGGATACCAGAATTCTCTGCCCAGGAACAGCCTGAGGTATCAGAGCCCTGCCCTCCGGTAGAGCCCGGACGCCTGCAGGCAGACTCCCACAGGGGGACTGGACTCCTAGAGCCCTCCCCTAGGCTAGAGCCTGGGGCATCAGAGGCCTGCTCCCTGGAACCTAGAAGTCCAGAGTCCAGCCCACAGCCCTGCTGCAGTCAGTGGGCTCCAGCGACCACCAGCCTGATCTTCTCCTCTCAACGCCCACTTTGTGCCAGCCCCCGTATTCACTCACTCCAGTCTCTGAGGCCCCCAAGAGGCCAGGCAGGTAAGGAGTTGGTCAGAAGGGATTGCGAACAAAGGAGGTCCTCATCTCTCACTGGGAGCGGGGCCCCTACCTTGCACCAGGCGGTCCCATGCTTTCTTTTCTCCACCTACCCTGCCCCAGCCTGACGCTCGTTCAGAAAGAAAGGAGTTGCACCTCAAGCTCCATGCTCCTACTTGGCTTGGCCCCTGGTGGGGGAGTGGGAAAGGGCCATAGATGCTGGGGGTATAGGACTCCAGAGCCTGCCCTGAAGTCTCTTTGGCCCTCGGCCCTCAGGTCCCAGCTGTCTTGCCCCTCGAACCCTGGCCCTAAGGCAGCGCCTCAAAGCATGTCTGACTGCCATCCACTGCTTCCATGAGGCCCGCCTGGATGATGAATGTGCCTTCTACACCAGCCGAGCCCCACCCTCAGGCCCCACCCGGGTTTGCACCAACCCTGTGGCCACGTTACTAGAATGGCAGGATGCCCTGGTGAGCCCCCCATCCGCAGCCAGCCTGTGCCCGCAAGCATGCCTGTGGAACATAGGGTGGTGCGGGTGCTGGGGAGGGGGCGGGGGCAGGGGTCCAGCCTCTGCTTCTCCGCAGAGGTCAGTGGGGAAGGGTTGGCCACAGTTCAAGGATGGCCGGGCTGTGACAGTCCCCTCTCTCTCCAGTGTTTTACTCCAGTTGGTTCTGCTGCCCCACAGGACTCTCTGTCATGATGCATCCACCTCCTGCCTTGCCTTGCTTCTTCCTTTTAGCCCTTATTTATTGTCCGCCCCATGAGAGTGGGAGCCCATACTGTACCCTTCAATAAAGTTTCTCAAGTGTCCGAGTGCCTGTTTCCGCCGGCTGATCTAGGCCCGCTACAGCTGTTGCTCTCCAATTGCCCACACGGTGGCAGTGTCCTCCAGCTTAGAGGCAGGCCCCGGGCTCTCAGGCTGGCGCAGGCCGCCTCACCTAGAAGCTGTGCCGGAGATATCCCACTCCTGCCCAGCCTGCCCCTCAGCAAGCTCTAGGAGTGTGTGTGTGAATTGGGGGAGTGGGGGGGTGGCAAATCTGGACCTTTTCGGACGCTCTTCTTGCGTTTTGAGATCAGTGCCCCTCCCAGGAGCCATCAACAACTCCCTCCTTCCCTAGAGCTCCTCCTCTTACAACTCCCCCTGCATCAGGCAGAGAGCAGAAGCACCAGACCCATATCTCTGGACTCCCCCCGTGTTAGTGCCATTCTGGCTGGTGTCTCCCTACACTACGAGGCCTCAGAGCTCTCCTGAAGCTGATACGCCTCCCTTTCCATGTCAGAGTAGAAGCCCTGGACTACTCCCCTCCTCTTCCCTCCCCTGGCAGACAGGCCTTGCCAGGGATTAGTAAACCTTTGCCTCTGGCAGAGAGTGGTAGGGCCAGAGTCCTTGAGAGGAGTGAGGGAAAGGGTCAGCCATTCTCCCCCACTCTGGCACCAAGTTAAGAAGCACACACATTCTCCACCTTCACTTTATTGGAAGAGGTAACAGCAGCTGTAGCCCCAGGGCCTAGGCAGGATGGGGGTGAAGTGGGGACTGTACAGAATGAGTTTTAAATGCTGGGGAAGAATTCACTGGTTTTTCCAGTTCACAGGAAGGCTGCTAGGCCGGAGCCTGGAGCCTGAAAATGGGGATGAAGGGAGGAGAGGATGGCAAGAGCAAGTTGTGGTGGCAGGGGCCAAGCGCCAGCCCAACATTTCCTCTCCTTCCACTAGACGGCCTCCTGCTTCTGCTCTCCCCCCACACCCTACCCCCCCATTTCCCCCCCCCCACACGGCCGCCACCAAACGCCAGGACTTCCTTTCCGTCTGCAGCTCCCGCCCATAAAGCTGTTCCCCAGCCCCACCCCCGGCCCTAGAGAGGGCCCCGACCTCCGCCACTCTCCAGCGGCTTTCACAGGCGTGCACTCTGACCCCGGGGGGTGAGGGGGGCGCTTCCCGAGCCGCTCGGCTCCTGCTCAGCCCGGCCTCCTCCTCTCCCCAGCCACTTCCACCCCGGAGCGTGGAGAGTCCACCCAGCAAGGCCGCCTCGGGAGCTGGAGGTCCGCCCCGCCGCCAGGCTCTCAAAGGATGGGGTGGTGCCTTGGGTGGGGTCGGCCGAAGGTGGGTGACGAGGGGAGCGGAGGCGAAGGGCGAGCGGGGTGCGGGGGGTGGGGCCCTCCCTGCTCAGTCTGGGTAGATGATGAAGCCGGAGAAAGTGCTGTACTTGTTGGTGTTACCGCCGTGCACCTTCCCGCCGTCCAGCTTGATGAAGACTTCGTCGCCCACATCCAGGTGCAGGATGACGCTGTTGCTGGCGTAGTCGTAGTTCTGGTCCGCGTCCTGAGCAATGGCGCTGGCCCGGACCTAGCGCGGGAGAACAGAACAAGCCCCTGAGCCCGGGCGGAGCTGCGGTGGCCAGAAGCGCTGGGCCTGTGAAGGCGGCACCAGGGGAGCGGGCTGCAGGGGCTAGGGAGGACAGGGGGAGGGCAGGAGAGCGCTGAGCTTCCCAGGCCCTGCCATTCCCTAGCTGTGCCACTCGCCAAGTTTCACGCCTTCTCTGGTCCTCAGTTTGAACCAAAGGATGGGAGGTAATAATGGAGCCCACCTCATAAGGTTGTTCGGATTAAATGAGTTACTACATATGAAGTCTTAGAACAGCCCTTTGCATCTAGAAAACGCTGTATAGGGTTTGCTATTATTATAATTTAAACCATAAATTAGCCTGTAGGATAATTTCTACGATTTTGAACCCGCTCTGACCTCCTAAAGTTTCGTCCCCTTCCCTCAGTGATGGCGCACAGGTGTGTCTGTCGCACGCCAGCAAGGGCGGGGGCCACCGGAAGGTGCAATGATGCATTCTTGCCTCTGGGTGCCCTTTCCCCTTCTAGCGCCCACTGGCGCCACGACATGGGGGTCGCCTTCCACCCCAACAGGGAACCCCTTCCTCCCTCTGGCCTCGCTGCTGGTCGCCTTGGGCTGCCAGCCCCTTCCTCAGCCCCTCTCTTCCTGTCCCGCGGGGGCTGGTTATTAACTCATTAATTATTCATCATTATTCTAATCACTATTTACCATCCCCAGGGCCGCAGCGCCCGCGCCGAGGAATACAGAGTGGGAGCCGCGGGGCCCCCGCCCCCTCGGAAACCGGCACACTCTAGATAGACACTCGCCCCCTCCTCCTGCTCACAGACACCCTGCATAGACCACACACACCTACTCAGTGCCACATGCAGATAGACACTGCTCTGTTATCACACCTTCGTGCCCCGCACCCACAGACACACTCACATCACGCACACACACTCTCATTCCCTTACACACATACAGCTCTCACTCCCATACAGACACGCATACACTTTCTTTTTCCTTGGGTTCCTGGGCAGCCCTGCTGGGAGGAGACCCCAGTGCAGTGCCTACTAGTCCTGGAGCGGCCATAGCAGGACCGGGGTTCGGACCTCCAGGACCAGCAGGCCTGACGCGCTACGGTCAACACCACCCCACGGCGCAGGGCATTCAGAGGTCACTGCTTAGCCCCAATCGTACCCCCTGCGGCTTGTGGGGCCCAGGCGCCTCCTCCAACCCCCACCCCTGCGGCCTCTCCTTCCCTCTCTGCGTGTCCCCGTGCTCCAGCTGAGTCCTTGGAGCTATTCTCCCAAGCCAAGGGGGCAGTGACTCCAACTCTGACCACAGGGACAGGGAGGAGCAGAACCTGGAGGCCAGAGGTTGCCAGGGAAGATGTGGGGCCTACAGAACCAGGCGGGGTCCAAAGCTTCTGCTTTATCTGTCCTTTGCCTCTTTCCCCCTCCAAATCCCTTTCATCATGCCGCCTGGCTGACACGTGAACTGCCACACGATTTCCACCCCTGCCTACCGAGTCAGTATTAGCTCAGGGTAAGGCCAGCTCTAGAATCGGTCGCAGGCCCTGGGCGAGTGTCGTCTTTCTTTTTTACCTTTTACTCGAAAATTCAAGCTGAATGCCTCCACACGAGAACAGCTGCCGACTGCTCATTGCCAGAGACCTGGATCCCATTCTAATTCGAAGGAGCCAGACTCCAGGTAACTCACCCACCGTGAGGCTGGGAAACCCGAAAGCAAGACGGGCTGCCTCAGAAGAAAGGGTTGCCCAAGACAGGACGAGAAAAGATGCTAGCTGGCAGGGTGAGACACCAAAGAAGTTTTGGCGTAGGGCTGCCTGTAGTTGGAGTGTGAGGTTAGCAGCTGTAGAGACATTAAGCTTTGAGTCCTGAGTTCTGAGTCTGACACCATTCCTAATGCTCAGTGAGACCCTGGGCAGGTCATTTCCTTTCTCTGGCCCCACTTCCTCTTCGGCTAAATGAAGCAAATTATAAGTTCTTGGCAGCCAGGCGTTTCTGGACTCAGTGACGCTGTTGGGAGAGGGGTTCGAATGCAGGCCTCGGGTGTAATGAGTGCAGGGAGATTTAGAAAGCTACCGGGTCGGCTCTGGGCCTGGGTGGGGGAGGGGCACCTCACCTGTCCATTCTTCATCAGGTCGGCCCACATGCTGGTGCCGTCACCGCCGCGCATGAGCACATGGTAAGCGAAGAAGTAGACACCTGGCATGGGGCAGGTGAACTTGCCGCTGGCCGCCTCGTAAGCGTTCCCCACATTGGTCACCACGTCGTCGAAGCGCAACACCTCGTAACCTTCGTGTGGCCGCCGCAGACCCGCGTAGAAGGCAATGCGAGGCACGTAGCCGGCAGGGGGCGCCACCCCGCCAGGGCCTGGGCCGGGAGGACCCGGTGGACCTGGCCTGCCCGGCTCTCCTGGGGGCCCTCTGGGACCTGGGGGTCCCGGGGGCCCTCGCAGACCTGCCTTCCCGCGCCGGCCCACCTCTCCCTTGGCGCCCGGAGGGAAGGGAGGCGCGGAGGCGGGCGCGCCGTCGGGTCCAGGGCCTCGCGGCCCGTGTGGGTCGCATACCATGCGGCAGCGACCCAGCATCTCATAGTGCGCCGGCCCGCGGGAGCTGTGCACCAGCAGCGGAATGGCCACCAGCAGCAGCAGCACCATGGCCACCCCGACGGCCGCGCCCGCCACCCGCTTGCGGCGGCTCAGCCGCGAAGCGGCCAGGGCCAGCAGATCCTCCTCACTCTTGGGGGCAATGGCGGCGGAGGCCCGGGGCTCTCCGAGGGCCCCGGAGGCGGCGGCCGGGCTCGGGCCTGGGTCGGGACCCCCCCGACGGCTGCGCCCGGCCCCCCCGCCCCTGTGGGCTCCCGCCTCAGAGGTGCCGTCCCCCCAACCTTCCGTCAAGGCGGAGGTCCCCCCCGTGGGTTGGACCAGGGGGCTCCCGACGGTTCAAAACCCGTGGTCCTCTATTATCCTCCTGTTCAGTCTAAGGTTCCCGGGCGCCTGAAATCAGCGGCTTCGCGGACGGCCGGTTTCTTACAGATCTTAGGATGCCTGCTCTCCGGACAGGATGGCGGCGCCTAGGTCCCCGGCTACCCAGACGGATCGCTCCCGGCCGGAACGGGGCACTACTCTCAGCGCTCTGGACGTCCCGGGCTCGGCGCTGCGGGTGGCGCCCACCGGACGCGACCTCCTCGTAGGTTTGCGCTCTGGCTTTTGGCGAGCACTGACGCACCTTTCTACCCCAGCAGCGGCCCCAGCCCCTGCTAGAGCCCTGGCCCCGCGTTTCTCTCCAGCTAGAGCTCTCCCTCTCTGCGTCCCTAACCTTCCTCCCCTCCCTCCCCGGGCGGCAGTGCGGGTGGTGTGAGCCGCTGCGCGGCGGGAGCCTCTATAAGCGGCCCGGGGCGGAGCGACCCCTGGCGCCCAGAGTGGGAAGCGCGGGGGCGGGGCAGGCAGAGGCCCCCACCAGCGTCCCCCCAGCTTCTCGGTTCCTGCCTGTTCTGAGCCGATTCTGCAGGGATTCACTGCTCCCACCCTATCCTTACTTTCACCCCACCCTGAGTTTGGTGTTCCCAGAGCCCGGAGGAAGACAGAAATAGATATGGGATAAAAAGGGTCGACATACACACACAGAAAGAAGACAGAGGTGGATTCCAGAGCTAAAAAAGCACCCCCCCCACCAAAAGAAAAGCCCACAAACAAGAAGGGCGATAAAAGATAGAAATTCGCCACCCCACGCCCCTCAGTGCCGTGACCCAATAACATAAGGTAAAAGCTTCAAAGAGTACATGTTGGTCTGAGCTGGAAAAGGCAAATTTCCAGCCACCCCTACCCTCGACCCCCAATGTTGGGGGGCGCAGAGCAGCGGAGAGGGTGAGGGAACCAGAGAGAAAGCAGATCAGCCTGGGGGAGTGAGCAGGAAACCGACAGGAAAGCAGAGAAGGAGTGACAGAGAAATCAAAGAGACAGAAAGCCAGATAGAGACGCAGAGACAGAGACAAAGCTTCGAAAAGAGACTGACAGGCCCAGAGCGGGAGAGGGAGAGACAGAGACAGAGAGAGAGAGACAAGAGCCGAGACAGGTTGACAGATTGAGAGAGAAATGTAAATGGCGCGCTGCAGAGAGACACCCAGGTCCGTGTTCGGACTCCAATGTGACATATCAACTGTGGGGAAGATGCGGGGGCGGGGCGGTTCTTCCAACAAAGTGGTAGGCTCTGGGTCTGTGCATTGTGACAGTGTGCTGTCAAGTGTGGACGAGGCCATGGGACCCTGGCCATGTGTGCTTCTGTGTGAGTGGGATTGTGGATTGTGTGTTGTCTTTGTGTGTGTGTGTGTGTGCTGTCTGAAGGGAGGTTTTTGTATTTGGCTTCCTCTTAGCCCCTAAATGTGGGGCCCCATGAATGCCATCTCTCCTATCTTAGGACTGAAAAGTAGAGAATCTACTGGGGAGAAAGAGTCAGAAAGCAGCTGTAGTCTCCCACTTGTCCTGCCTGCCCAGCCCAGCCCAGCACCACTCCTGCCCAAGTCCCAGACATTGTCCAGTTCCAGCATCTCTGCCTCTTTCCCCTTCCCAAAAATTTGTGGTTAGATGGCAACCCAAAGAAGTTGGATCCCACATAGTAAATGTTTGAGGGAGGGATTTGAAGTTGGTTATGCAAATTAACACAACTAAAATGCAGATTAAATGCTGGGCACCCTCCTGTGAGAGGTGACTGTTTCTGTCATTCTGAGTGACCAAGAGGGGACACAAGCTTTGATAGATCCCCCTCTGTGAGGGGTCAGAGTTCAGGAAAAAAGCTGGTGGCTGAATCCTTCCTTAGGGTCTGGCACCTCTGGAGGAAATTTCTTGCTCACAAGGGACCCTAGGGCCAGAGGTTTGGAAAAGGGGCTCCAGGACTGGCAAAAGTGGGGATGTTTGGAGACCCTGGAGGTGGACAGCTGCAAAGGACCTCTTATTGACTAGGATAAGCCAGGACTGTAATACATAGGAATAAATTATGCAAAATGGAGGGCATGGGGCACACCAGGGCATGATTATTGGGTGAAAGGTGATTCCCCTCATCTTGTTTTCTGTACCCCTTTCCTGCACCTCCCAGCCCATAATGGTGCAGGAAGAAGAGGTTGCTGAGGCTCGGCTGGTGTGGAGGGAGGCCCCTACATGCTTGAAAGGGTTGGGAGAGAAAGGATTGGCAGTCAGTGGGGGAGGGGCCTCCTCCTCCAACCATAAATACAAATTTTATTCAAGGTCTTTGTCGCCATTTGTCTTCCTCGGGGGGGGCTGAGGGCCAAGTCGGCCCCGTGCATGTCTAATTCCAGAACTGCTCCCCCAGGCTGGATGATGGATGGATCAGAGAGGAGAGGGCAGGCCAGGGCTCAGGCTGGCCTACCCTGCCTGATCCTCAAGCCCCATCGTCCCCAGGTCCTGCCACCCTTCTCCTTCCTCCTCCCTCCTTCCCTGCCCTCCCTCCTCTGACCAGAGGCCCTCACTGCTCAGCCCCATTCCCCAACCCACTCTCCTACTCACCGAGGCCCTCTCTTTGAGCCCCTCACCTCAGCCCCTTGAAGGTCCC
Organism: Leptonychotes weddellii; assembly: GCF_054177405.1. NCBI lineage: Eukaryota > Metazoa > Chordata > Mammalia > Carnivora > Phocidae > Leptonychotes > Leptonychotes weddellii. Next base: position 101,615,381 of record NC_138373.1, read on the forward strand.
AGCCCTCTTCTCTCTGGAGTGTCCCTTCTCCTCCCGTCCCCAGCCCAGGCTGTGAGCTGCGGTGACCAGCAGGGCTGCAGGCGGCAGCGGGTCTGTGTGGTGGGGGGGAGCAGGCTTGGCTCACAGGGAGCTGAGGGGCCAGCTCCATGAATTTATTCATGTTCTGTTGCTCTTTCCCCACGCTCTGGAATGAAGCTGCCAGCTCACCAGGTCCTTATTGCTTCCCCTGCAGCTGTCACATTCGGCCGATGAGGGACCTGGGTAGGGTCAAGGCCAGCCAGTGCTCCTGGGGCTAGAAGCCAAGTGTCTGGGCTCAAGAGGAAATGCTGAGGCTCAGGCTGGGGTCCGGGACGATTTATCCAGAGCTCCCCAGGCAGCCAAACTGGGAGGCCCCAGGGAGGTGGTGTGGTTGGGAAGGGAAGTAGGCAGAGAAGGGTGTGCTGCAGGACGTGGCAAGGACAGTGGAGGTGGGGACGAGTTTGATGGGGGGAGGGTAGGGGAAAGGAGGCCTTTAAAGAGTACCCTATACTCCCCTCTTTAAAAGCACAGCCCAGGGGCGACCGGCTGGCTCAGTCAGACGAGCATGTGACTCTTGATCTTGGGGTTGTGAGTTCAAGCCCCACTTTGGGCATAAAGCTTACTTAAAAATAAATAAGTAAAATAAAAAGACAGCCCAATCTGAATCCTACCTTAACCTCCACCCTTGACTCTGCACTACCCCTGACCCTAATCCCAAATTATATACTTGACTCCTCTCCAATCCTAAAATGAATCCTAACTCCATAACCTGAGCCTAAGTGGAACACATCTCTTGTCTGTCTTGTCCTGGAACCCAGGGGTCTCCCAAGAATTTCCCCCAGAGCCTACAGCCAGGTGTGTGTCAGAGTTCTGAGGACCAGACTTTGGATTAGCATGTGATTAGCATATGATTTGCATGTGATATGTGCTTTCTACTCTGAGGAAGTTTTTGTGTTAAAATTTTATGAAGTCTAGTGGAAAGGTCCTGGCTCCTTGAAGGTTCTCTCTTTTTGTTCCTTCTCCCACACTCCTCGTCACTGACCCAGACCCCCTCAAGGGAAGAAGAGGAGTGAGGAGATGAGCAATAGAGGGCTCATGGGAGGAAAGATCCTAGCAGTGTGACCTGTCCCTGTCACTAGCAAGGGAACCTCCACAAGCCTCAGTTTCCTCATTTGTAAGAGGAGAGAGACCAGCTGGCTGATGTTACATCACGATCTAAGAAAGCACTTTTGTTTGCTTGCACTCTCTCCTTCCTCACTTTTTGGGTAATTTATAGTATGGCCCCCACCCCCTCACACACACGCTGGCTTCCAGCGCCCACATGTAAGAGCACACAGAACTGGAAGCAGCCTGGGTTGCCTGGTACCAGACCCCTGGTATGAAGAGAAAGGAACTTTGCCCACCTGAGAGGACAGGGGATAACATGGAAAGGGAAATCATATAATTGAGTGTTTGCTGTATTTTAGGGCTTCTATATGCAAGTTCTTACTGCATCCTCACAGCACCCCTGAGAGGTGGATATATCGTCTCCATTTTTACAAATGAGGCAATGGCCCAGAAAGGAGAAATGGCTTGCCCTGTATCACCCTGTAAGTGGCAGGCCTAGAACTAGAGTTCTGATCTCAGTGCCCTGGAGAAGAGAGATGGAGATGGAGACAGTGGAAGGGGGAGAGAAGCAGGGCAGGAGTGAGGAGCGAGATTTGAACGGGTCTCGGAGGAGATCTATGTGAGTGAGGCCAACAGGGCAGGGCCTTGGCTCAGTGTCCCTCATCCCCCACCCCTGCGCTGTGGAGCCTGATACCCAACAGGTGCTCAATTGTTAGCTAACCGTCGGACGAAGTTAGCTGCGGAGAGGAGCCGTTCAAAAGGAGTGGGCAGAGAATAGGGATGGAGAAGGAAACGAAACCAATCGGAGGAAAATTGTTTTCAAGAGGCAAAAGGGAGGAAAGCTGGCCGGGGCAGGGGGGTGGGGCTGAGGGCCTCTCTCCTCCCACCACCGGTGGGAAAACAGCCTCGGCCCAAGGTCCCGCGCACATTTTGCCCCATTGCGCGGAGGGTCGGCAAGCCCTAGGGCTGCCACTCCTCCTGGCACCGCAGCTCCGTGCAGCCTGGGGTTCAAAGGGCCGCGCTAGCGCCCACTGGGCTGAGGACAGGCTCCTGGCTCCCACCGGGAGGGGGCAGAGACTGTTTCCAAGGTGTGTGTCAGGCAAGATCGCGCTGCTGACTTACTTCCGCAGCCCTTGACCCCTGGCCAGGTGCATCTCCTCGCCCTGGCCTCCCTCTCCGCCTCCTTTTGCTCCCCCTGGCCCCCACCATCCGCCCGCTCCAGCCTCCAGTTAATGAAATGTGGCGAGCGGCCGCACAGACAGCTGTCAGACCCCTCATTTCTCCGCCGGGATATTGGATCCGCGCTGGGAGACCGACAGGTGAGCAGAGGAGGGGGTGTGCAGGGGGCCGAGGGAGGGGCGCCAGCTGGCGAGAGCCGGGAGCCCAGGAGGCAGCGCCAAGCTGGAAGCCTCGAGGGCAAGGCTAAGCGGGGTCGGCCCTAGGATGCTCTTTCTGCTCGCGGCTCTTTCCTCTTCTCCAACAAACAGCACACTTAACAAGACCCATATCCACCGCGCCCGGACCTGGGTCCATCCAGGACGCCTGGTCCTGCACCCCAGGCCGGCCTGGCTACAGCGTGAGCCGCGCGCAGCGGCTCTGAGTCGGCGGCCGCGGCCGGGTGCTTCCTCCCACCTCCTTCCATCCCTTCCTTCTTGCTCCCCCTCCTTTCCGCGCTCCCTCCCCGGCGGCCGCGGCCTTTATTAGGGATTCCGCGGCTGTCGGTCCCGCCATCCATCCTGTCCGCCGGCAATTAGGCGGCCAGACAAAGAGCAGCTTCGGATGGATGAGGGTCCCGGCGGATCGGAAATGTGAAGGGTCAGCGCTGCCGCCCGCGGCGCACCCCGCTCCCCCCTCCGCATAATCACCGGCCGCCCGTCACTCAGCCGGCCGCCGGGGGAGCTCCGGGGCCCTGGCTGGGGAGAGGGCGGGGGTGGGACTAGAGCCTAGGCGCCTAGGGCAAGGCGAGGGCGGACCTGCAACAGGGGCGCCTCCTGCGGGAGAACCGAGGGCTGCGGGAGGCCGGAGGCACCTGCAAGAGAGAGAGGGCAGGATATGGCCACGGGCGTGACCTGAAGGCGGACTGGGGGACCGCTGCCTTGGGGGCTTCCAATGCGGAAGCAGGGATCTAGCTGCAGAAGAGAAGAGGGTGGTGGGCCAGGCGCCCCCTGCTGGGAGACTGGGGGACGAAGCCCTAGGGGCCTCCGGTCTGTACAAGTGGAACTGCGCCCAAGATGAGCTTTCCTAGGGAAACTGAGGGTCTGTAGCCTGGTGCGCCTCCTATCGGAATAGAGTGATACTGCGCTCGCATTGCCCATCTCTAAGTGAAATCCAACCCGTCCACATCAAATCCAGAAAAGCTCCAGGCCTGGGCGAACCTGCACGCAGCCGAGAGGAAGTTCAAGGAGTCCGGGTTTTACTGCGGATTCTTTGGCGCTAGGTCCCAGCTGACAAATCAACATCTCAATCTGACAATTAGTGGTCGAGGTGGGGGGAGAGGGGCTCTCGCCGCCTGGGCCGCTTACCCTCCCGGCGGGCGGCCGAGAGGTGGGCGGTGGCTGGCAGTGATGAACGACTCCGGGGGGGCCCGGGCCCCGGAGCGCGCATTCATTACTCGACTGACAGGCGGACGGCAGGCCAGGCGAGCAGCGAGTGGACGTGCCCGGAAAGAGGCCAGTGGCAGGAGGGAGAATAAGGGAGGTGTTTAATAGCCCCACCGACGGTCAGCTCCCGATTCTTCGCCTCGACCCTGGTACTTGACTTCCTTGAGCTCGGCCTCTCAGCCGTTGGAGCTGGCTCTGGTTGTAGAATTTGGGGAGTGGGGGCGGGAACCTAAGCCCTCTCCTTGGGTTAGGCGATTTAAGGTCTAAGAAAGTGTGTAGACAGGCCTTAGGACTGGGCGCTTCAGCCTGACCTGGGAGGAATTGTGCATGTCTGAGCACACAGAGATGGTGTGTGTGACAGGGATTGATTGATGCGTGTGAGTCACACGTGGAAGTCAGTGACAGTGTGGGTCAGTTTTAGGAATGTGTCGACCTGATTTTGTCGGTGGTGGTGTGTGTTGTGTGTGTCTAAGGATCAGCCGCAACCTCTTCTTTCGTGTCTGCGCTGCCCCCACCACCCCCCCACACTACTCGCTGTCAGCTTGCTCCAGTTCTGTGGGAAATGGCAGTCTGCACAGTGACAGCTGAGGTATGCTGCTGGGAGTGGGGGGGATAGATGTTAACTGTGAGGATGCTGGTCTGGACAAGTGCTCCTTTCCATCACGTCCACCCCAGACATCACCCCTTCCCCAACCTTCCTGAAAGTAATGGATGCTTTTTCCAAAGCCTGGAGACCCAGTTGCTGAGTCCTGGGGAAGGAAGTGGTTACTAGAGTTTTCTATAGTCCACACCCCTACATATACACAGTCTTCATCACATACAGGATGTGTTCTCCAACACATCTTAGTTCCCCAAGCTGGTGGTGGTCAGAGAGGAGGACATGGATCTCAGTCAGGGGTCAGACCATCAGACCTCTTTGGAACCTGGGCTAGTGGCCCCTGGGACCCTTATCTTTTGGATCTCAGGTCCAGTTACTAGTTGAAACCTTGGGAGAATAAGGCTAATTCTAGTCTGATTCCTCTCTCTAATAACTCTTTCTTCACCTGGCTTTGTCCTCCCCCACTCTCAAACACACCAAAAGGTTAAGCCTGACTTCTTTCCCAGTCCTGAATCTCCTGGGTCTATAGGGCAGAGTTGGGGGGTGATTCTGGGTCTCTGGTCTCCCGTTTTGTTCAGTGTGTCTTTCAGCCACCTTCCCTTTGCCTTGCTCTTCCTCATAGCTAGGGTATCTCTTGGAGCCTCTATATCTTTCTCTCTGTACCTCTTCTTGTGCCCATGTTTAGGGATCTCCTCCAAATTTGTCTCCCTACATTTTGGGGCATGTCTTTGTTCCTCTGTGGCTTCTCCGTTTGGGAATACGCCAATGCAACGGTGAGGCCCATGGGAATGGGAAAGGAAGCAAGGCTTCCTTCCTGCCCGCATCTAGAGGCGACTGCAACCCAAGGATGGCCACGACCCGGTCGCTTCTCAT
>NC_138373.1:101620676-101629380 GCF_054177405.1 Leptonychotes weddellii
CCCCCCGCCCCTCCGCCCGCCTGGAAAAGGCAAATTTGACATTTTTAAATCCCGAGCCTTAGAGGGATCGATGCGGCCCGGGGGCCCCGCCCGGGGTCGATATTCCTGATTGGGAAGCGGCCGCTGCGCCGAGCCCGCGTGTAAATCACCCGGACTGGGGGAGGGGGCACGGGAGCCAACCGGGTCCCAGGCGCGCGGAGCCCGGCGGGCTCCCGGCCGGGCCGACCCTAGGGCAATGGAATGAGGAGACCGACAGGCCTCAGAGACGGGGAGACAGGCCCGCGCAGGGGTTCTCCCCCCTCCCCGGCCCAGCTCTGCCAACTCTGCGGGCCGGCTCCGGTCTCGCTTCAGCGGCCGCCACCCTCCGTTGCCCCTGGAGCCGCCGGGGAGGCCGGTGTCGGAGCCAGCCATGCGGCGGCTCCTCTCAGGCCGCTCCCGCGGGGCCTGGGCTTCGGCGGCGGCTGTCACGAAGCCGACAGGCCGGGCGGGCCGGCAGGGGCGGGTGGCGGGGGAGAGGTGCGGGGGGAGGAAGGCTGGCGCGGCTCTGGCTCACAGTGGGCGCGCAACAGATGTTTGCGCAATTGAGGGACAAGGTGGCGTGGGGGCACCGAGCGGCTGGAGGGCGCGGGCGGGGCAAGGGGTGGCCTAGACCTGTGGGGGGTGGGAGTCTGGCCATCCAGCGGGAGTGAGCAGGCATCCGAGGGGCGCTCTGGGGACGGCTGAGCTGGGATAGACCCTCTCCCGCTGTGGCCGGGGTATCAAGAACAAAAGAGAATGGGCGAGCGGGGAAGTTTGGGCCCCACATACAACTGCCGCGGCGGCCCCTGCCCTCCAATCCTCACAGTCCTCTGTTGGGGAAACCGAGGCAGCCGAGGCTGAGAAGGGCCAGGAAGGTTAAAAAAGCGGGACCTGCAGCGAGGCTGGGGCACCGACCAGAGTCCCCGCGTGGGTCGCTGGATTCACCTGCCCGCCCCGGTCCGCTTGTGGGTAGATACTCCGCCACCGCGGTTCAGACCCTCCCCTCCCGCTTCAGCTTGTCAGATCCCCCCACTTCCACCCGCGCCAGTTTATAGAACAACAATTTGGGGAAAACAATCCGGGCCGAGTGACGGCCCCGTAATTGTGACAAAGTGAGTGCGGGCGGCTGGAGAGAGCGCTAGGGCGGGAGCGCGGCGGGGCGAGGCGGAGGCAGGGGCGCCTCCTGCCCGCCCTGACGCCCTCTCGTTCTCATTCCGGTCACCTCCCATCCCTCTCCTTGACTCTTCTCCAATTCTTCTTCTCCCGGCCCCTCGCGCCTCCCTTCTCTTGTTCCTCCATCAGTCTTCCCTTTCCTCTCGGTAACTGCTCTTCTCCCGTCCCCACCCCGACAGCCCCTCCCCCGGTGCGCTTTTTCTTCCCTCATTTCTCCCTCTCTCCTCCGCCTGCCACTCATTTCTCCATCTTTTCCGCGCACTCCTGTCGCCCTTGGGCCCCTGGCTCCCACCGCACAATCCGCTTCTCCCCCCCCACCCCCCGGCCCTCGCTTCCAGGGATCGAACCCTGAGCCCGGTCCCCGACCACCACTCTCTGGGAGGCCAGCGCCGCCCAGCAGCCCTGGGTTCCTCGGGCCTCGGAGCTGGCGGCGCGCGGCGGCCCAGGGGCCAGGCGGCCTACCCGTTCCCTCCCCGTTCCGCCGCTGCCTCCCCCACCCCGCTTCCAGCGCGGGGAGCGAGTTTGTTTGTCCAGCGGCGGCCGCCGCCGCCCGAGCTGTTTGCCGAGCTTAGCGCACCGCCTGGCAGAGCGGGCCCAATTAAGTCTCATTCATTATTCAGCGCCCTGTCCGCCCCCGCCCCCCAGCTGGCGGCTCCAGCGTCGCTTTGGGGCCCCTCCCAGCGCTGGCCCCTCCGTGAGCCCTCAGGCACCTTAGGCGAGCCGCGTTCCCTCCCCGGGCCGGGATAAGGGCTGAGGGGCTGGCGCTGTGGAGGAACAGAAGCACTCTGTCCGCGACGCGGAGGAGACGGGCGTGTGGGCCACCAGGCCCACCGCACCTCCAAGTCAAGGCTGGGGGACCTTGGAGATCCAAGCCTTTCCTCTACAGAGGAGGAAACAGGCCGCAGAAGCGGTGTGACTTAGCCAAGGTCACGTAGCAGAACGAGGATTGGAGCCCAGGGCACTGAAGCGAAGGCATCTTGCATCCCAGCTCCTTCCCAGCATCGAGGTGGGAGGAAGGCCGACTGCTCTGGTGCTGCGGCCTCGCTCTCGCTCCCGCTCTGCTCTCCCGATGGGACGCCCCTCACCCCATATCCCTTTTTGCTACTGATTCTGCCTCTTGCCCGTAGACCTCAGGATACAGCGGACTTGGGCTCCGGCTAGATCTGGAGGCCCGTCAGGTCTCAGGCTCAGGTCTCGATGTAATCCCCCTGACTGGCAGGCCTGGAGGTGGGGCAGATGAGGCAAACTCGGGGGCTGGAGGTCCTCTCTGAGGCCTCTGCATGGGTGAGTCAGCCTTAGAAGAATTGGAAATGGAGCCATCCATGGCAGTCTTGAAAGACAACGGAGTAGGAAGAGAGCGCACCCTGAGGTGAGGGACAAGTCACCCTCTCGTCTGTAGGGGTGGAAAGGGGCGACCAAAGGCCTATTTCTGCGTTTGTAGGGAACCGCTCTGGGCTGCTCTGCCCCGGCAACTGGACAAGGTGAGTCTGGAGACCCGCCCGGCCACGCCCTTCCGTAAGCGGCAGCGCCACCTGGTGGCGGCGGTGCCGCGGTGCAGGCAAGCTGGGCCCGGAGTGGGGCGCTGCGCCCTCCCCTTTGAGCCCGGGGAGGCTGGATGCGCCCTGAAAGCCTTACACCGAGTTTTACCGAAAGGGCTGGCGAGAGGAGCCCGAGGCTGAAAGGTGATCCCGAAGAGGCCGGGGAGGGGCGGGGGGTGCTTAGGGAGGGGCCTGATCCGGACGGCCCCACTTCCGTGACACAGCAAACACAGAAAGACAAAGTCCATTTGGATGCAAGTGGGAGCGGAGTGAGAGGGGCCATTTTGACTTTCTAGTCAAAGGAAATGACTGGTCTGACGGGGTCTGGGAGCCGGAGTACCCAGGTACGGCCGCCCACCCTGGGACTAGCAGGTAACTGGCTGGTGGTCTTGAGGCCCACTCTACGTAGCGGGGAGACACTGGCAGGCACACGTTGGCATCTGGTTTGGTGTTCTGGGTGTTCATCAGGCCTCTTTGTAGAGACTCCAAGTCCGCCTTTGCGGGGTGCCAGGGTCTAGGTCAAAATGTTAGTTTTCCAGAGCTGTTTAAGTGGAGGGACCTCAGGACCCTCTTTCAAGTGTGACTTGTGGGAAGATTGCGTGGTTTGGAGAGATGGGAAGGCTGGAGAGGGGCTGAAACCTTGGCCATGTGTCTGAGGGCAGCCATAGGGTGAACTTGAGGAGCGTTGGGAGGGGCAGGGGACTTTCAAAATGTGTAGAAACTTTAGAAGGGCATTCTATTCACTCCTGTTCACTCCACTCCCCCCATAAGTCATTCCAGGAATCAGTGGTCTGAAACTTAAGCTGCTGCTTTTCTGTCCATCTGCTGAGTTCTACATCAACTGAAAGTATTTAAAAACATTTTTCTCTCCTAAATTTGGAGTGGCTATGCTTGTAAAAAAACAGAAATGAGGTGCCAGATCAAAGGGTATGGGAGAATCTGCATTTCAGGGACACTCAGGAAGATCTGCACTTGATTATTGTTGGAAGGAGAAATGGTTTGCTGGGTTGGGACCTGGATATAGTCTTACCACTGCTTTTTTCCATCTCTTAGGGTCTAAGGATAACTCTGGGACCATAACAGCCATGATTCTCACAGATGACCCCAGATTTCTGCATTCTGGGCAATGTCAGGTGCCACTGAACTTGATCTGACACCCTTTCCTTAGAGGATGGCCAAGGGGCTCTTGGTGACCTATGCCCTCTGGGCTGTAGGGGGCCCTGCTGGGCTCCACCACCTATACCTTGGGCGGGACAGTCATGCACTGCTCTGGATGCTTACCCTGGGAGGGGGTGGGCTCGGCTGGCTCTGGGAATTCTGGAAGCTCCCAAGCTTTGTAGCTCAGGCCAACAGAACCGAGCGGCAGAGGCAGAGCTCCGGAGGGAGGACACCCCCTCTGAGTCTTATTCGCTTTGTCGCCCAGATGATAGTGGGCATCTATTTTGGCCTGGTGGCTCTCATTAGCCTTTCTTTCATGGCCAACTTCTATATTGTGGGCCTCCCACTGGCAGTTGGCTTAGGGGTCTTGCTGGTGGCTGCTGTTGGCAACCAGACCTCAGACTTTAAGAATACTCTAGGGGCAGCATTTCTTACTTCCCCTCTCTTCTACGGCCGCCCCATAGCTATCCTGCCCATTAGCTTGGCTGCCAGCATTACAGCCCAGAAGCATCGCCGCTATAAAGCTTCAGTTGGGTCAGAGACGCTTAGTGTTCGGCTCTATCGTCTGGGCTTGGCTTACCTGGCTTTCACAGGCCCACTAGCCTACAGCGCCTTTTGCAACACAGCAGCCACCCTCAGCTATGTGGCAGAAACCCTTGGCTCCTTCCTGAGTTGGTTCAGCTTCTTCCCCCTCCTTGGCCCCCTCACGGAGTCTGTCCTCCTTCTGCCTTACCGGGTCTGGAGGCTGCTGGTGGGGGATCCTGGCTTCAGCAGCGGCTACTTCCAGGAGTGGGAGAAGCTCTATGAGTTTGTTAGCAGTTTTCAGGAAGAGAAGCGTCAGCTGGCTTACCAGGTAAGGCTTTGTTCTCTCTCATTCCTGGCTGGGACAGCTCTGGGAGTTAAGCTAAGCTTTATTGGAAATGATGCCCCCTTCCGTGGAAGTACTGTTTTCATGTCTGCTGGGCCGGGCCCTAGAAGAGTGTCCTGATTTCTTTGGGCTTCTGTGTGCAATGGGTGAAGGTACAGAGGCTCTAATAGTGAGTGGGAAAAGGATACATATATGTTGTTTACTTTTTATTGAGATACATATAAAGTGTATAAGTTTTATGTATACATCTATGTAACGACCACTCAAATCAAAGTATAGGATATATCCAGCACTAAGAAGGTTCCCTTGCATCCCTCTATTCTGACTTCTGTTACCATAGATTAGTTTTGCCCATTCTTGAACTTCAGATAAATGGAATCATTCAGTATATACTCTTTTATGTCTGACTTCTTTCTTTTAAAATTTAATTTATTTATATTTTATTTATATTTTATATTTTATTTATGTTTATTTTTTAAAGGTAGTCTCCATTTCTCGGGGCGCCTGGGTGGCTCAGTCGTTGGGCGTCTGCCTTCGGCTCAGGTCATGATCTCAGGGTCCTGGGATCGAGCCCCAGGTTGGGCTCCCTGCTTGGCGGGAAGCCTGCTTCTCCCTCTCCCACTCCCCCTGCTTGTGTTCCCTCTCTCGCTGTGCCTCTCTCTGTCAAATAAATAAATAAAATCTTTCAAAAAAAAAAAAAGTAGTCTCCATTCCTAACATGGGACTTGAACTCACAACCCTGAGATCAAGAGTCACATGCTCTACCGACTGAGCCAGCTAGACACCCCATGTCCGACTTCTTTCTTTATATTTATTTATTTAATTTTTAAAAAAGATCATGGGATCATGACCTGAGCCGAAGGCAGATGCTTAATGACTGAGCCACCCAGGCACCCCGTCCGACTTCTTTCATTCAACATTATGTTTGTGAGATTTATTCATACTGTTGCATGCAGTATGAATAAATACTGTTACAAATATAAATTGTTTCCATTGTATAGTATCCCATTGTATGAATATACTACACATTATCTATCCACTCTACTGTTAATGAACATTTGGGTTAGTTCCAGTTTGGGACCATTCTGATCAAGTTGCTGTGAACATTCTTGTACATGTCTTTGGTGGATAATATGTACTTATTTCTCTTGCAAGGAAGAGATCTTGTCAGGGATGTGAAGTCCCAGGTTAGAAAATGGGCAGCTGTGATTCAAGGCAAATCTTCGTTCTTGCCATGAGATCCAGGCTAGCCCATGTTTCCAAAGGCTGGATTCTAATCTGAGGCTCTTGGTCTTTCTCTCAGACAAGTAGAAGCCAACTCCAGGGATAGCACAGCCTCCTTTAGCAAGCAAGCAGGAGAGGCCCAGGTGCTCTGAAATTTACGGAATTCTAATTTGTCAGCTTCTGTTTCCCTAAGGTTTTGAGTCTCTCAGAGGGGGCAACAAATGAAGAAATACATCAAAGATACCGGCAGCTAGTGAAGATCTGGCACCCTGACCACAACCGGCACCGAACCGAGGAGGCTCAGAGGCATTTCCTGGAGATTCAGGCTGCATATGAAGTCCTGAGTCAGCCCAGAAAGCCCAGGGGATCCTGGAGGTGAGAAGAAATTTCCCCTTGGGGATGGACTCTTTCTGGCAGAACCAAGCAGCTTGTCCCAGCCCAGCTTTGCCCACTTGGGTCATCCCAATAGCGTTAAAGAAACTTGACTGTTTGCAGTGGGGATGAGAACAACTTAAAGGGGTAAGAAAGCTTTTGTGGTAGAAGAATGTATTTATGTTGCAAATTTCTGAATTCTCATTATTGTATTCCTGACAATTTCTTCTTAAAATCAGATAGTGAAATGAAAGGCATCTTATAAAACCAATAAAATATCTTTTAGAGAATATACTATCATGCCCTACCCTGTTACGTTGATGAGTGATGGAGGAAGGTTGTTTATCAATTTCATTTCACTCCTTTCCTTTCTTTCCCTTTCCTTTCCTTCCCTTCCCTTCCTCTTTCTCTTTCTTTCATTCTATCTTTCTTTCTTTCTTTCTGTGTGCAAAGCACTGAGTTAGGAGATTGAAGGAAAAATATGAAGGTTCTACTATTTCACAATCTGTCCTGTGACAGTAGGGATAAGAGAGGGGTTAAATTTTAAAATTTCAGAAAAATATCTTGATTCCGTTTATAGGAGAGCTTTACTAGGAGCTACACTTTTCCCAAGAAGGAACAAGCTGCTGTGGGGGGGGGGTAGTACCCCCATCACAAACTCTTCTGCTTGATGAAGTATTGTAGAGAGCCCTCAGATTTTACATGGGTGGTTGGACTGGCTGAATTCTCAGGTGTCCCCAAAACTTGGGGTATGACTCTGAACTACATACTCTGCTGCCTAGGAGCTTACAGTCTGGTGGGGGATATAACATACACAGATATCAAAGTTCACCTCCTTCAGTGTTTTGAACTAAGTGTCATAAGAAGTATAGAGTGCGGGGTACCTGGGTGGCTCAGACGTTGGGCTTCTGCCTTTGGTTCAGGTCATGGTCCCAGGGTCCTGGGATCCAGCCCTGCATCTGGCTCCCTGCTGGCTGGGAAGCCTGCTTCTCCCTCAAGCCACTCCCCCTGCTTGTATTCCCTCTCTCTGTCAAATAAATAAATAAAATCTTAAAAAAAAAAAAAAAGAAGTATAGAGTGCGCTGGAACATTGGCGAAGGGACAGATGACATTGTTTTATGGGGACTCATGGGAAAATTCATGATTTTATATCTCAGGTGCCTTTATGAGAACTTTGGGGAAACTCTAGGGAACCAGCAGCTTGAGCATCTCAACAGGGTCTTATTTAGTTCCTATGTAACCAGCCAAGTGCGGAAGAAACAGCCTAGGATACACAGGGACACTGGAGAACAGAAACATGATGTTAAAATTATATACCTTTACTCTAGCTTTCTTGCTCTTCTTTTGTGTTTGTGTACATCCCTCAAGCTTTTTTTTTTCTTCTTTTTTTTTCCTGGAAATTAACTCTGAGTGGTATATATATATTTTTAAAAAGCAGAATTATTTTGGCCAGTATTCCTTGCAGATTAAAACAAAATATGGTCTTATCAATGGAGAAGAACGAAATTTGTAGATTTTTTTCTTTGTATTCATGTATTAAAAAAATAAAAAAATTTTTGCCAATGAATTTATATACCATGATTTTAAGACCAAATTAACTTTTACGTCTTTTTAAAGTTGCCAAAAATTGATATACGCTTCTTCTGAAAAACACAATTTGTCAGATTATCACATGGAATTTTAATGAGGCATTTTCATAGGCTATTGATTAGTAACTTATTAACATGATATATAGTACTATTTCTGCAAAATGTAAATATATTAAAAATAGTCTATAAGGAAAAAGAGACAAAAGAATGATTAAGGGCTTTACTTGATTTGGAAAATTATTGTACTGTTCTCAAATTTTGTTATGAGCTTTTGATACAAAAATATAGCTATATGTTAATTTATTCAAATAGGAACTATCGATGAGCAGTTTCTGTTGTTTCAACATGAGCAATGCTACAATAAATATCTTTAAATGTGTGTATCAGTGCTTTTTGTTTTTTTGATGCTAGATTCCAATAAGCATAATGTGTATTTTATTTTATTTTCATTTTTAAAGTTTTATTTATTCATTTGAGAGAGAGAGAGCATGAGCAGGGGGAGGGGCAGAGGGACAAGCAGACTCCCCGCTGAGTGCTGACTTGGGGCTCAATCCCAGGACCCTGAGATCATGACCTGAGCTGGTCAGATGCTTAACCGACTGAGCCATCCAGGCACCCCCCAGAATGTATATTTTAAATTTTCATTGATACTGTATCAGGTTACTTCTGGAAAAGATTATAGCAATTTACACTTCCACCAGCAATGTAAGAAACTGGCCCTTTCCTTGTAACTGGAATGGACATTACCACTCTTAAATTTTTGC
>NC_138373.1:101629880-101651133 GCF_054177405.1 Leptonychotes weddellii
TTGTAAAATGGGGTAGAGCTCATCTGGGCCAGTTGTGATAGCAGAAGTCCTCAGAATGAGACAACTCTGAGGGTAAGATGCATCTCTGGGAAGAAGCTGGGGAACTGCTAGGAAGATGGCCCTTTTCACCTGCAGATTCTCCTTGCAGAAATCTCTTGTCATCCTTTGGCAGATTCATTTCGATTAGGGAGGCTATTCCCCAACATCTGGAGTCTCAGTCCTTCTATGCAGAACAGAGAGGTAGTTACACTCTCTGAGGTGCTACAGCATGGTGGTCTCACACCCAACTCTTAGCCAGGCCACACTGGTCACTTTAGTGTGGATTTGTTTTGCACAGGAGAAATTTTTGTGGGCATGGGCTGGGGCACTAGGTGAGAAGTGAGAAAGAGGTCAAAGAATGTTTACCTCTTAGTAGGAAAGACTGGTTAAACCATATTTAGATTTCATCTTCCTTCTTGTCCTGGCCTGTGAACAGGTACTGAAATTGAGTCCTTACCAGGATTAAACTGCCTGCGCCTCTCCCCTCCCCCGACTCCGGGGACATCTGTTCATATGCCTAATAGCCAATGGTGTAGCCCAGCCATTTTTTGAAAAGAAAGAAATGGTACAAAATCATGTGACTTGAGAACTTCTGGAAGGGAATTCTGCTTTTGCCACCAACGCTGGGACATTATAATCACTAAGAGACCTTTCTGGGGATGTGCTTCCCAAAGCACCTGACATAGCAAAAATCAGCTGAAAGTAGAAATTCATTATAAAACAATTACATATTTATATAAACCTAAGACATTAGCAAGTGTGAGGTCTCCCTTATTCTCTACCTGAGCAGATTTAACGAAATTCAATGATTTCATATTCTCCCATTCCCACAAATAAAAAAATGTATAGACCCTTTAAAGAGTTGGAAAGGAATTGAGAAGGCCTCTATGCCAAGTGCTCGTTCAGTGCAGAATCTTGAGAACAGCTTTCCTCAAAGATTTCCATTTCAGCTTTCGCTTCAGTTGGAAATCTGCTCCCTGTTTCACCTTTTGGGCATCCTTAATTGTTAAGTTCTTTTACTGGACTGAAATTTGCTTCCCTGTAATTTCTTTCTAGATCTGCCATCTCTTGTTACAAAGAACAAAACCCAACAAAAAACCCTTTCCTGATAAGAACCTGCCCTTCATCTCCTATCCCTCTAAATCTTCCCTTTTCCAGCTAAAACATTGCCTTGTTTGCGGAAGCGCTGTAGTTTAGTAGAAAGAGACGGAGAAGTGAGGTGATGGGCTGCTCCCTCCACCTCTTGTGGGAAAAGCCTACTGCTTTACCACTCTGAGCCTCAGTTTTTCCTTCGTAATATGAGGAAGCCAGACTTAGATGACCTTAGATATTGCTTTCCACACTGGATGCTGGGTTCTTAACTTTTCAGCTGAGGCTTGTGCTGAATGATTCTGTTTTGTCATCTTCTGTCTGCCCTCTTGTGGACACTGTCGGGAAGAAAATAAAATATTTAGTTGCTTGAAGAACCATATTAAGGCCACCCACCCACCCCCCCCCCACAAAAAAATTCACCTACATTAAACTGTTTTCATGTATTCAAGTTCTATTCTAGTCCTCATCCATAAATGTACATAATTAATTTTTACATAATTGAATCATATCAAGGACACAATTTGGTATGGCTTTTTCCCCCTCACTGAGTCACACGCATTTTATATATTCTTATGAAGGCATATATATGTGTATATATATATTACTGTGAAGACATACATATATTTAATTGAGATGTAATTCACATACCACAATATTCATCCTTTTAATGTATACAGTTTAGTGGTTTTTAGTATATTCATAAGGTTGTGCAACCATCACCACTATCTAATTCCAGACGTTTTTGCCTTCCCCAAAACAAACCCCGTACCCATTAGTGATCACTCTCTGTTCTCCCCTCCCCTAGCCCCTAGCAACCACTAAGACTTTCTGTCTCTATAGATTTGCCTATACTGGACACGTTATACAAATGGAATCATACAACGTCTCCTTTTGTGTCTGGCTTTTTTTTCCACTTAGCATAGTGTTTTCAAGATTCATCCATATTGTAGCATGCATTATCATTCTATGTTTCTTTTTTTTTTTAAGATTTTATTTATTTATTTGGGAGAGAGAATGAGATAGAGAGATCATGAGGGTCAGAGGGAAAAGCAGACTCCCTGCCGAGCAGGGAGCCCGATGCGGGACTCGATCCCGGGACTCCAGGATCATGACCTGAGCCGAAGGCAGTCGCTTAACCAACTGAGCCACCCAGGCGCCCCTCATTCTATGTTTCTTGTTCTATTTTTTCAAATAGCATATCATTATATTTTAATGCTGTATAATATTCCCTTTTTGGGAGACATTTAGGCTATTAATATATATATTTTTGTTGTTATAAAGAATGCTGTATCGATATCTTCATGTTTCTAATTCATCTATTCTCTTGAATTATTTCAGAATAAATTCCCATGGGTGGGATTACTGGGTCAAAGGGTATGAACATTTTTATAGGTCTTGTCAATATTGCTCTTAAATTGTGCCCAGAACTAAATGCAATTCTCAGATGTGTTCAGACAGAACGGAGTACTGTGGGGCTATTAAGTTCTCATGGTCTGGACAATATATCATCCTTTAAATCAAGCAGTCTAAGAATTTATTAGCTTTTTTTGGTTGCTCATTGAGCTTATAGCCAACTAAGGCCCTTAGATCTTTTTCTAGGCACTGTGTCTTAAAGCTATGCTTGCAACTACTCTAGGACCCAGGAGGCTTTTTAGGACTCCCTGACTTGAATTTAGTATTTCTTTGTTTTCTCTTTTCTTTACCGGTAGGTGTTCTAACAAGCTAGCCGGAACTTTGGGTTTATTGCAGTCTTAGCTAAGAACTGCAGATGGCGCCTTAAGGCTGTCGCAAGGGTCAAATAGGTCCCTTCACTTTTTTTTAAGGATCTGTTCGTGGTACCACTTTAGCAGGTTCATTACCATAATTCAGTCCTCCCCTTTTGTTGGGAAGGAAAGAGCAACTGTGAAGTTGGATTTGGGTGTTGTTCGGGGCAAGCTCCAAATGAAGCATGTTTCCTAAATGTCATTTGATCTCCTGGGGGACTCTGGGGCAGTCTGTCTCATGTGAGAGCTTTGCTTGAATACACATTTCATGCCACTGAGTTTTTGGCTTTTGAAGTTCACACCCTGAGAAGCTGATTTCTTGGTTTCTCTTCATGTTCCTTTCCATCTTTCTCTTGGTCGCTGTAAAAGATTGGAACATGTTCAACTACCTGGTTTCGTTCATTTGTTTTGTTAAGGTGGATTTTGAACAACAAAAGGAAAAAATTTACATAGGGTCCTGCTGAAAGGGACTTCATTTCAATAATTTGTTGCTCTCTTTATTTTCATTTTCCTTTTCTTCCCAATTCTCTTCTTTCTCCTCACCTCTCATCCACCCTTTCCATAGCCCATATTTGCTTATTTGCAAACGATTACAACTTCTATCGTCACCTTTGATTTTTCTGGATTTAAACCTCACTGACAAGTTTCAGCAGTGCCCTGTGTGGGAAAGTTGGAAGGGAATCATTTTAAATCCATTCTGTACCCGACCTTAGTCCCATTTCTGGGCTGGGAAAAGTTGTGGGGAACATTGTCCTCTGGGCAGTGACTGAGTTAGCACAAGAACCTGGCTTGCAAGCACCACCTGAAGGGACATTTTTCCTAGCATCAATAGGTCAGGCACCTTTCAGATGAATTAGTATAAAGAAAGGAACAGGTAGGGTACGGGGGAAATATAAATAAATGTCTTCTATTCATATGTTTCCAAGGCATAGGTCTGAGGGCAGTGAGGCTCATTGTTACTCCTTTACCTCTCCCTCCATACCCATAACCACCAGTTTGGATTTGGCTTCTCTTGATACTTTCTTTTCACTCCTGGGGTCCATGGCAGAGAATGTAAATTTATTGCTTTTCTGTGTAATTTGGATTGGCAAGCAAATAGCTGCTCCATCTGGGCACATGGTGCCATATTATTTATATTCAGTGACTGGGAATTCATTGCCTCTCAGCAGTTGACTTTTCTTGCACAGTCAGGAGACTGATCATTTTAGACCCATCTCCCTTCCAACTCTAATTCTTTTCTTATCAGTGCATTCCTTGTTCTCATGTTCATCCCTTGGCTAATGTCACTCTTCTTTCCTGTAACTATTTTTCCTCCCTGCTAATCCAAATCTTTACACTTCTTTTACATCCAGCTTAAGGTTTATTCCTAAATGATGCCTTCACTGATTAATTCCATCTCCAGTAATCTTTCCCCGTTGAGTTCCTTCAGCATTCTTGTCTAGTTTGGACCATTCTATCAAGCATTTTCTTACATGTTGCCATATAATCATTCTGTCTCCTGTTTGTAAGTCTTGTCTCCTTAACTATAGCAAAGCCCCTTGAGGGCAGGGACTGTCTTCTCTCCATGCAAATAACAGGACATTTAACAATGCAAACAACAGGGCATGTTATTTAACAATTTAAAGCCTCCGCTTTCTCATTTGTTACATGGGGATAATAATGCCTATATCACAGGGATGTTGAGACAATCAAATGAGACAATGTGTTGAGAACACTTTATAAACCATAAAACATTTTACAGAGGGTAGACATTATCAATTTTTTAAAAGATTTTATTTCTTTATTTGAGAGAGAGCATGAGAGAGAGTGCGCCTGAGCACACAAGCAGAGGGAGGGTCAGAAAGAGAGGGAGAAGCAGGCCCCCTGCTGAGCAGGGAGCCTGAAGCAGGCTTGGTCCCAGGACCCTGGGATCATGACCTGAGCTGGAGGCAGATGCTTAAATGAGCCACCCAGCATTATCAATTTTTCAAACAATGGTCACAGACTGTATAAATGAAAGAGCACGCTTAAATTCCATGAATGAAGGTACAGTAAAGCAGTGTTAGTTATAAGTCTCACACATAGAAACAAAGTGACTAAAGATCAAATTCCGGGCCCCTGGCTTAGTTGATAATCCATGTGACGCTTGATCTCAGGGTTGTAAATTCCAGCCCCATGTTGGGTGAAGAGATTACTTAAAAAATAAAATCTTTTGGGGCATCTGGGTGGCTTAGTCAGTTGGGCTTTTGCTTTTGGCTCAGGTCATGATCTCAGGGTTGTGGGGTCGAGCCCCATGTGGGGCTCTGCACTCAGTGTGGAGTCGGCTTGGGGTTCTCTCTCTGCCCCTACCCCTGCTCGCTCACTCTCTCTCTCTTAAAAAGTAACATCTTAAAAAAAAAGAGAGAGAGAATCTCAAGCCGACTCCCCGCTCAGCGAGGCAGGTAACATGGGGCTCCATCTCAAGGCCCTGGGATCATGACCTGACCTGAAATCAGGAGTTGGACGTACAACTGACTGAACCACTCAGGTGCCCATCTTTTCTTTTCTTTAAATAAAATCTTTTTAAAAAATGTCAAATTCAAGTTTTTAGTGAACTTATAAGGCACTTTTGCTGAACTGAGTGTTTCAAATATGAGTTTTTGTTTTGACATTGCCACTAATTTTGTGATGTAACAATTCAACCTTTGATAATTTAAGGTCAGCCCCAGCCATAAACATCTGATACACAACTGAATTTGTCTGTGACTCATGTCTTTGGACCTCAGTTTTGTTATCTGTAAAATGAGAAATGCTAACCTAATAACCTAAACAAACCCCTTTTTTTATTTATTATTTTTTTTTTAAGATTTTATTTATTAATTTGACAGAGAGAGACACAGCGAGAGAGGAAACACAAGCTGGGGGAGTGGGAGAGGGAGAAGCAGGCTTCCTGAGGAGCAGGGAGCCGGATGCGAGGCTCGAGCCCAGGACCCTGAGATCATGACCTGAGGCGAAAGCGGATGCGCAACGACTGAGCCACCCAGACGCCCCTAAACAAACCCCTTTAATAGAACTTTGTTTTTTATTTTTTTAAGGATTTTATTTATTTATTTGACAGAGAGTGAGAGAGCACAAGCTGGGGGAGCAGGAGAGGGAGAGGAAGAAGCAGGCTCCCCATTGAGCAGAGAGTCTGATGTGGGGCTCGATCCCAGGACCCTGAGATCATAACCTGAGCTGAAAACAGCGGCTTAACCGGCTGAGCCACCCAGGTGCCCCTTAATAGAACTTTAGAAAATGAATGCTCAAAGAAACAAGAATCCCATACAGAAGTCTCTTAGGAAGAAAAAGTTTCCTTGGGGGAAAGCTGCATACTATATAGTGCATTCATTTAATTATTAACAAAGCACATTACCATATTAAATACTCTGGGAAGTAAAGAAACCAGTTCAACTTTATTTTACACAGTGTTACCCAAATTTATTTGGAACTGGGATAGTTTTTTCAGAACTATTTGAATTTCCATGAAATGAATTTTCTAAGATACACAGTTTGGACTATTCATGTGAATATTCTTAGGTATTAGAGGTGGGGCAATCAAAGGGAAAAGTACACCCTTATGAGATGTTCTCTGGTGGTCTTCGTGCCTATCATGGTTTGGAGCTTCAAATTCAGACAACAGAGACTTCTAGAAGATCATAGTCCTTAATCACAGTCATTCATTATCGTCTTCAAGATAATGAGTAGAATTTTTGTCTCTCAGACTAAATTCAGACCTTTTTTCCTAATGAAAATATAGAATCTGGCAATCAATCACTTCAGATACAAAAAGTCAACTCAAACAAACATATGAGGAAAAATTCTGACCTCCAGGGTCTATTTCAAACATATCAAATTAGGTCTTACTAGTATTTGCAAAATATATCTGCCAAGGTGAAGATTATGTCATGATTTATCTTTAGTTCTAATTTTGCCACTAAGTCATTAGGTAACCTGGGATAAATTAATTCCCTTAAGGCTGAACTGAGACATATGGGTGTTATTTCAAAATGATCTTCTGTAGTCCTTAGCAGTTACTTTAATCATTTCAGAAATTTGGTTATTTTTTCTTTTTCTTCAAAGTATGTCACAAGTATTATATGTTGACTTTATTACAGCATTTCTTGTCCTCCAGTATAATTAGTAGATAGACTTTAAATAATTTGCAATCATTTCAAAGCAGGTAATTATCACTGTTTTATTGTGAAGTATGGCATATGAAATAGAAAATGTATATGTAAAGAACAATGATAAAATTAATCTTCATAATTTAGGTCCGAAAGATATTTTTGAAGCATTTATTCAGTGTCTTTTTGGAGAGAGGAGAGTACAGCATGGAAAATGGGTGAAGGTGGTCCATGAGCTGCAGGATCCCTCTTGCAAACCTCACTTAGCAAGTCATATATGTGACACACCCTCCTTGAAGGACTATTATTTTTTGAGTAAAATTCTTTTTTGCAGAGGAATTTGTCCCAAATGAAAGAACAGAACAAGGCCATGGCTAGAAAAAACAAACACACACACACAAAATTCTTTTTTGAAGGCACCTGCTGCCTCCCCAGGGACTTAGCAAAATGTTCCTTTTGACCACATTCAGAACTCTCCCTTAGAGACCTGTTAAATATGATATTCTTCATAGCATTAGATTTCCAGTCATGTTTTTACAACTCTCATACATTGTGCCTAGGTATGCTCTTTAATTCACCTCCCTTCCACATATCTACATATGGGATATCCACATATAAAAACTGTCTCCCATTAGACCACTGGCTCTCAGGAAAGGCATCAAATGTCTTTCCCAACACTATAAGATTTCCAAGAATAGACTTTATTTTCCTCCCAAAGAAACTACATTGGTTTTGCAGCAATAACAGGCCCTATAATGAAGGTGTTTCCCAAACAACTTTTGGTAGGTGAAATCTGTCATTACGGAAAAGATCTTAAATCCTATTGGTTCAGGTCCCATTCTTCAGCATGAAGTTTTCCATTAACCAGGGCCGTATCATCCCATCTCTACTCTGTACGGGAAGGAAGAGAAATTGTGGAAGAATTAGTCATTCATCCCTGTGTTCCTACACCACTTTGCACTTTTCTGTTTCAACACTTACTACATGCTATTTTAGTTAATTATTTAATAGCTTCTATCCTCCTTTACAATTGGATACTCTCCTTGGGGATAATCTTGTTTTAGTCTTCTTTGTAAGTGACCCAAAACCTAAAACAATGCCTACCTCTCACTGGGTACTTAGGAATTTAGTAAATGAAAAGAGAGCCGATATTTGGACAGTTTGCTTCTATTTGAATCTTTGAGAAAATATTCAATAGTAAGCATGTATTTGAATCTGAGAAAAGATCCAGTAGTAAGCAACATATGATAGAGTGCCCTAACCAGCTGGATGACCTTGTATTCTGTTTCTTTAGATGTGTAAATGATATGGTTGGATTAGATCAGGCATTATTAACCAGGGGTCAGTGGGCTCCAGGGTGTTTCGACTCTCCAAACTCATGCAAAGTTAAACACAAAGGACCAGATAACTTCAGAGAGATCTTACTCCATTACAGGTACTGGGACTTCAATAGCTAGCAAAAGCGTGGAAAACAAACATGTGCCTGTGGTGTCTAGCTATACACACTCATGTACACTTTCAGGCTTGTCGCTGATGCCAGTCCAGAGCCCCTTATGCTTTGGCCTCAAAAGCTAAGAACATGGGGACAGATTCTGATTAATCTTTTCAGCGTTAACTATCTAAATCCCCAACCTCTGGCCGCTCCTAATCGACCACTAAGCAGTTGACGGTGGGGTGAGTATTTCACACATGCCCGACACTGGCTAGAAAGGTGCGCTGATACTGGAGATGGTTCTGGCCCTGGGGAGGTTGGGAATCTGATCACCAAGCAAGAGGAGTATTTAACATAAAGATTCACCGGCGGCCCGACTGCCCACAGCCGCATGGAGGGATGCAGACAGCTGAGCAGACCAGAAAACCGACTCAGAAACGGGCTTGGGCACTGTGTCTGGCGGACGTGGTAGAGAACCCTCAAGTGGTTCTAGAGGTTATCCTGCCCCCGACCCCGCACCGGCCTCTGCCGACTCCCAGAAAGCTGAGCGGTCGCGAAGTCCGGACGTCCGGGAGTTTCCCGAAGTCGGTGGCTCTGAAATGGCCTTTTGGAGTCTAACTTGGGTCGGGGAAGAGGGTAAGGCGAGGGGCGGGGTCATGAGCCGCGAAAGGGAAGGCCGCTTGGAGACAGCCGGTCCCTCCAGGGACCTAGAGATTAAAGCTCTTCGCGAGGCTCCCCTCGAGGCGTCCGCCTTCGGCAATCTCCGGGGGAGTTTCGGCTCTTTCCGGCAGTTCCAGCTCGGGCCCTCCACTCCCCGAGCGCGCTGTTCCCCCTCCTCACGCCGCCCCGCTCTTTCTGGGCCTGGGCTGTTCTGCACGTGGGCACGAGCTCTTGTCTCACCTGTCCCCACTCCCATCTAGTTTGTTCCCGACCCACTCCTCCAATCCCTACTCTTCCTCGTTATTCCCAATTCCTGGCGACGCCCGAGCTCCCTCAACTCAGGCGCGCAACCCGGCGGGCGGTGAGAGGCGCGAGGGACGGGGTCACGAGAGGAGCTGTAACCCGACGACTGGAGCCCTCCTCCCGCCCCGCGTCTCTCCACTCACAGATCCCCGGTGCGCGGGCCGCCTAGCGCCCCGGCCTTCGCGCGCGGGTTGGCTGCAACGGCCTCGAGCTCGGCGCGCCGGGTTCGCGCCGGCGCGAGCACGCGCCCTGTGCGCTGGCTGGCTGGCGCGCACGCGCCCGAGCGGGCTCCGGGGCGGGGCGAACAGCGCGAGCCCCGGCGAGGTCGGTGTGGTTCCGCTGGCACTCCGGCCCCCAGCCGCCGCTGCGATCCCCAGCCCGCCGCCCGGCCGAAGCGGGGAAAGGGGCGGTGGGGGCGGGGCGGCGTCCGGCTCTGGGAGAGCTGGGGGAGGAGCGCGGCGGCGACGGCGGCCGCTCTAGAAGAGGAGGAGAAGGAGGCGGAGGAGCTCCTTTCCTCTTCTCAGACCCTGGAGCGTCCGGGACGCAGAGCCCGGAACTGGGGGGACGCGGCGACTGCGGGGGCCCTGGGTAGGTGAGGCTGAGGGTACTGGGTGGAGGGGTTGGTGGGGAACAAGGGGGACACAAAGGTGCAAGAGAGCGGGCTGAGGGAGGGCACGGGGGAGGGGGTAGTTGTTGGGGGTTGGGGTGTGGAGAGGAGAGCGACTTGAGCCCTTTGGGATCTGGAGTACCCAGATGGTGAAAGGCTTCGAGGGTCAGTGGGGCGGACCGAAACACACGGATCCGAGTTGGGGGGGGTTTCCAGAGGCACAGGCCGGGGAAACAATGGAGTAAGGGGGGACACTGGTGTGAGCGTGTGTGGGGTATTGGATTTTGAGAAACAACGAGAGATCGAAAGGAATGAAAGAATGGGTCATTTGGGATGAGAAGTACAATGAATTGGGAATGCAGTGGGGATGCGTAAGGTCATCTGCGTGGGTGTCCGAGGTCCTCAGGATTTGGGGGCAAAGTGGGAATTGAAAAATAAAGAGATAGAAAGGCATTTTTGGAATGGGGAGGGGAGGACGGAGAGAAAATAAGGGAAAGGGTAGCAGAGAAATAAAATAGATGTGGTTTGGGCTTGAATTAAAGCGGAAGGGTAGATCTTGTTTGAGAGTATAGGGTAGGTGGACTACAGTGGCATCTTCTTATTCAGGATGATTGGGTTCTTTTGGAAGGTGGATCTTTCTCAGGTTGGTCCCTCTGCTGAGCAGTACAAGCTGTTCTTTTAATAATTCGGTTATCATTTATAGTCCGTTTCATTGATGAAGCATGCCTGTAGTATTTATTTCTCCTATGATCATCAGGTTACTGTATGTAATTTACCTGTGGTTAATGAAGCAGGGGAGAACATATCACCAACAGTAGGCATCTTGCTTTGAGTTAGGTCAGTGATAATGCAGAGTTTAGGGTGTTTGGGGGGAGAACCAAGAGTTTGTTTTCATTTAGACTAAAAGGTGATGAATAGCCTTGATAAAATCGAAGTTATCTATACTTTGTTAGAATTGTAGTTTCTCACTGAGAAATGTTCATGTACCATCTGCTACTGGTTTTATGCTCCTGGGAGAGTTTGGGTTCTGCCTCAAGAAATTCTTGATGCTGATATCAAATTATCAGGTTGCTTTATACCTTCCAGTTTGAATAAAGGTGATTTGAAAATACTGTGGGAAAGTATTTCTGGGGTTATGATCTTTGCATTGATCTCCTTGATACTTGGATTTCCAGACCAAATATTGAGTGGTACTAGACACAAGATTGCCGGCTTTGAAATTGTAGTTACCATTAAGTGTTCATAAATAGTGTTATAATCTTTTTATTTATTGGGTATTAAGTTTTGCTGACTCACCTAAGATTTCTGGGAATTTATCCATTTATATTTCCGGCTAGGTCTTGGATGGTAGCATTAGACTACTTTATAAAGATCCAAATGTAATGATCTAAAGTGTCACTTTTCGTATATCTTACAAAAACTGAACAAAGCAAGGAGTGTCTTCACTAGTGATGATGTGGCTCTTTATTGACCTCCTACAGTGGACTAGGCAAGGTGCTAAGTTTGTTTTGCATGCATTATCTCATTTAACTTAATCCTCACAGTTCTCTCCTATTTTATAATTAAGAGTTTAAATAATTTACTAGGGTCACAGAGGTAGTAACTAAAGCCACATTCGGACCCAGCTCTGTTGGATGCCTTCTTTAAATCTTCACTGCCTGGTTGTTGTACCTGCTGTATCCCTCCTCCTAATCTTGGTTGTAGTACAGGCATCATGAATTGGTTGAAACTTGGGTCTGATATGATAATGGTGATTTATTTATTTATTTAGTAAAGATTTTATTTATTTGAGAGAGAGGAGGGGGAGAGGGAGCATGAGCAGGTGGAGGGGCAGAGGGAGAAGTAGGCTCCCCGCTCAGTGGGGATCCCAACTCCTGGCTGGATCCCAGGACCCTGGGATCATGACCTGAGCTGAAGGCAGATGCTTAACCCACTGAGCCACCCAGGCGCCCTGATAATGGTGATTTAGATGAATATTGGGTTAGTGGGCTACATCTGTAGAGTTTATAAATGTTTATTGCTCCTGTGATTTAACACATCTTCTGGGGTCGGGATAGTAGAGCTAATCTTGCTAAAGGTTTGATCTGTGAACACTTAATTTTCCGTTTAGTCTAGTGTACTGCTGAGTACTGTGCCTAGGTGGCGCTCTTCCTTGTAGAAGTCAAGGCAGCCAGTTGTGGAGTCAGAACCAATTAACTCTGAAAACAATCGAAAACTGCTGAGAGCTCAAGTGCCCTCCCAAGCACCTGTTGAGTCCACAGTTGGTACGGGCATTATCTCTAAATATAGACAGGATCCTCTTAGAAACCAGGAGTGAAACAAATAGAACTGAGAGAAACAGCTGGGGCCTGAGGGAGGAGCCATAGGTTGCTGGCCAAAACATCAGCATAGCGCTGGGGGGTTTGATCCAGGAGTGGCAAAGGGCCTCAGATACTAGTGCATGGCAGGAGGGGAGGGAATTTTTATTTGTTGAGCATTTATGTATTCTAGGCACTGAACTCAGTGTTTTATATATATCACTTCATAAGATCTTCAAACAACCCTTACAAGGTAGATGTAAGCATTATCCCTATTTTTCAGATGAAGCTCAGAAAGGTTAGGTAACTTGTACAAATCACTTAATAAAAGCAGTGAAGGAAGTTTGTATATATTATTATTATTGCTGCTTGCTGTTTCCCATTATAGAGCTACAATATTAAACACGGGAACTTTAAGTCAGTCTTTAGGATCCACTCTGCTGCTTTTTAGTACAACTGATTATTTCAATATTGTTATTTCCATTGGAGACTGGAAGGAAGACCTTTGTTTTTTCTGATTTAATTGTTGGGAAGGGGAGCCCATTCATTATTTAGTAAATGACCTCCTGTAGAATAGAATTCATCTTCCTCAGTTGCTTGGTGTAAATCTGTAGCAACATGAAAATGGCATGTCCATCCCTCCTATTCTGAGGTCTTTACTTTCAGGTAAGTCATCTAGGCTCTGGAGGATGACGTGAAGCATGCCTGTTACAGACTCTTTTTTTTTTTTTTTTAAAGATTTTATTTATTAATTTGAGAGAGAGAATGAGATAGAGAGAGCATGAGAGAGGGGAGGGTCAGAGGGAGAAGCAGACTCCCTGCTGAGCAGGGAGCCCGATGCGGGACTCGATCCCGGGACTCCAGGATCATGACCTGAGCCGAAGGCAGTCGCTTAACCGACTGAGCCACCCAGGCGCCCTGCCTGTTACAGACTCTTACCACTTTTCTTGATATATTTTTGCCACAAAGGTTTGACCATCATTCTTGCTTGGTTACTTTTAAAAAGTTGTGGTAAAATATAGATAACGTAAGTTTACCATTTAAACATTAAGTACAGTGGTATTAAGTACCTTCACATTGTTATACAGCCATCACCACCATCCATCTCCAGAACATTTTAATCTTCCCAAACTGAAACTGTCAATAACTCCCCATTCCTCTCTTCCCTCAGCCGTTCCGCTGTCTCTATGAAATGACTACTCTAGGAATCTCATATAAGCAGAATAATAGTATTTGACCATTTGTATCGGGCTTATTTCACTTAGCATGATGTCTTTAAGGTTCATCAATATTTTAGCTTGTGTCAGAATTTCATGCCTTTTTTAGGACTGCATAATATTCCATTGTAAGGGTATACCACATTTTGTTTATCTATTTAGACACTTGGGTCGTTTCTACCTTTTGGCTGTTGTGAATAATGCTGCTGGGAACATTGATGTACAAGTATCTGTTTGAGTCCTTGCTTTCAGTTTTTTTGAATATATACTAAGAAGTGGGATTTCTGGGTCATATGGTAATTCTGTTTAATTTTTGAGGAAGTGTTGTTACATTTATTTATTTATTTAAAAGATTTTATTTATTTATTTGACAGAGAGAGACACAGTGAGAGAGGGAACACAAGCAGGGGGAGTGGGAGAGGGAGAAGCAGGCTTCCCGCTGAGCAGGGAGCCCGATATGGGGCTGGATCCCAGGACCCTGAGATCATGACCTGAGCTGAAAGCAGACGCTTAATGACTGAGGCACCTAGGCACCCTGAAGTGTTGTTACTTTTAAAGATTTATTTATTTATTTTAGAGAGAGAGAGAGCACAAGTGGAGGGGAGGGATAGAGGGAGAGAATTTTCAAGCAGACATCTGCTGAGTGGGGAGCCTGACTCAGGGCTCCAACTCACAACCCTGAGATCATTCATTACCTGAGCCGAAACCAAGAGTTGCACGCTTAACCGACTGAGTCACCCAGGTGTGCCCTGTGAGGAATTGTTACTTTTAAGTGGTGGTTTATTTGTGTTCACCTGAAAGTAGCACTTGGCCTTATGTTTGAGGGGTGATGTTTCCTGTACTGACTTTTTCTGTACTGTTCGTAGGACACTTGTACTGGAAGTGATTCAAAAGGAAATGATTTACCTAGTTTTCATGGCTCTCTCTTAGCTTCTGCCTATTTATATTTATGTATCATGACATCTGGCAAGCATATTAAAATACATTTCAACTTAGCAGTAAAGTACTTTTGAAAATCTTTCAGACAATTCAGCTGATGAAGAAAATGGGAGTATCTGTTCTAAAGTGTGAAATATATCCAATGTGGAAGGAACCATTTGTTAAATATAGATCTTTCTAGTCATACCTGTAAATGTGGGTAATCATCTTAAAAACATTATCTGTATGTGTATTTGAAAAATGTTGTCAGTAGTATAGAGCATTTTCAGTTCACTTTGCTGCCTTTGAAATCCAGGGTGCTTTTTTCATTTAAAAGTGTTTTACATGTATGAGCTGCTGGTTACTGCTTATCTTGTGCATCCCTTCATTCACTGAAAAAAGTTTGAGTGCCTGCTATGTGCTTTAAATATTTCAAGAAGGTAGCTGTAATGCAGGAAGTAAAATTGGCTCAAGTCGTTTGACTCTATTTTTCCTCTATTTATGTGTGTATATATATGTTTATTTATATACACACACATATAAATATATATATATATGAGTTCTAATGTACCAAGTATAGTAGATTGAAATAGCTGCAGACTGACAGTGGACTGCCTCTTAGGATAGGTCTAACCTCCCAATTCATTTTTTCTAAATGTCACAAAGATATTAATTATCCCTGCATCTTGCTTCTTGAGATTATTGTGTTACAAAGGGACTTCAGGCTCACATGCCATTTTCTGGAAGCTTCGTAAAAGAGTTAGCCCACACTTACCTTGGAGGTGGTCTGTTGGTTCTGAAATAGGGTTGACCCTTGAACAATGTGGGAGTTAGGGGCACTGGCCCCTGTGCAGTGGAAAATTTGTGTATAACTTTGGACTTTCCAAACACTTAACTGTGTATTATATATTGTATTCTTACGATAAAGTAGCTAGAGAAAAGAAAATATTAAGAAGGCCGTAAGAAAAAAAAAAGAAGGCCGTAAGGAAGAACAGATACATTTACGGTACTGTATTTATTGAAAAAAATCCATGTATAAGTGGACAGATGCAGTTCAAACCCGTGTTGTTCAAGGGTTACTGTATTTCTAAAGATTTAAAGTTTGTAAACAACTTATGTTTAAGTTACTGGATATTAAGGATTGGTCAGAGGCCGGCATTTTGCTCTCCATGTTCAAATCTACCATAGTGGTCTGTAGGGGGGTGCGTGAAATATATGTCATCTTCTACATAGATTCTGCAGGGTTTGAGGATATAGCTATTAGCTTAAAGGCAACTTCTGTAGTCATTATCCTATGACTAATTTGTGGTTAGGGGTTATGTAGCTATTCGTACTAGTTCAAACCCTAAATAACAACATTGGATTACTGGTAAGAAGGAGGGATTTTTTATATTACTTAATTAGCAAAATAACATGATTACTAGTTGTGGAGTGTGTGTGTTTGTGTGTGTGTGTTTGTGTGTGTGTGTGTGTGTATGTGTTTACAATTGGCTAAAGGATATTTGGCCTGAGGAAAAGATTTGTGATGAGGCCATTATATGATTTAGATGAGTCATGATAGGTAAGTGAAGACACTGCCAGTGATGTTACTTCCCATTGACCTGTATAAAGGACTGGAAAGACCAAAGTGTACAACTTGCAGTCTTTCCTCTCTTGAGTACATGTGATATGTCCAGCAGTAAATTATTTGTTGCTGTTTTAAGGCTATCATCAGTAGTAGAGCAATACTTGTCTTTCAGTTATCCTCTTGGGGGGTGCCTGGGTGGCTCATTTGGTTAAGTGTCTGCCATCAGTTCAGATCATGATCTCAGGGTCCTGGGATCGGACCCCACATCTGGCTCCCTGCTCGGCAGGGAGTCTACTTCTCCCTCTCCCTCTACCCCTCCTCTCCCCCGACTTGTGCTCACTTGCTCTCTCTCTCTCAAATAAATAAATCTTAAAAAAAATAAATTGTCCTCTTGGTCTCTGATATGTGTCAACGTGGTCAGTTCACTGTTGGCTCTTCCTGGTTGTCTCCTGTTAGCATTGATTTGGAATGTGCATCCGCATGTAGTGGCAGTGACTCCTCTGCTTACTTTGTTTGGTCATCCTCTTAATCTTTATAGTAAATTGCCTTCATTGCCTACCTGTATATCCTGCACAAGTCCTCAGCATAAGGATCTCATCATGAGAAGCTCTCTCATATTTGATGAAAGCAGTGAAATGCATCTATAACTAAGATGGAATTACAGGAAGCTAAAGTATTGTACCTGAATGGCAAGTGATACAGAACCACTGCAGACTAAATCAGCTAAAGCTTAGATGCAAGCTTGATGTTTTGTTATATCTTACTGGTCAGTACACACTAGGTTTCTTGAGATGGTTATCTAATTCCTTGTTGACAATGCTTTAAACAAGGCTTAGTTGGGTAATTTTTTTCATCTCTGTCACTATGCAAATGTTGTATTTTATGTTGGTTTTTTGAAAGTTAATATATTTGGGGCACCTGGATGGCTCAGTTGGTTAAGTGTCCGTCTCTTGATTTTGGCTTGGGTCATGATCTCAGGGTTGTAAGATCGAGCCCCGTGTTGGGGCTCCGCACTGAGCATGGAGCCTGCTTGGGATTCTCTTTCTCCTTTTACCTCTGCCTGTCCTCCCTGCCCTTTTCCTCCCTCCCCCACTCTCATGCATGTGCGCTCTCTCTAAAAAATATATATACTAAAATAAATAAATTAAAAGTTTATATTTGGGGGCGCCTGGGTGGCTCAGTCATTAAGTGTCTGCCTTCAGCTCAGGTCATGATCCCAGGGTCCTGGGATCGAGCCCTGCATCAGGCTCCCTGCTCGGTGGGAAGCCTGCTTCTCCCTCTCCCATTCCCCCTGCTTGTGTTCCTGCTCTCGCTATCTCTCACTCTGTCAAATAAATAAACTCTTTAAAAAAAATTTTAAAAAAAAGTTGATATTTGTCATTTGTCTGCCTGCTGATACATAAATGTTATGATGATCCTATAAGTTAGACTACAAGGCATTTTTATTTGATGCTGTTGTGATTTGGGAGCACAGGAAACAGTTCAACAACAGTGATTACCAAATTTGTTTAGGCATCTAACCTGAAGAAGTAGGAAAAAACTCCTGAAAATAAGGGATATTTGGTACCTTCATCCTGATTACTTGTTACCTGAAATCTTAATATTTAAATAAGATTAGAATTATATTCAATTTTTACATGATTACATTTTTGATTGGGCAGTAAAGCTGAGAACACATGATCCTTTCACACTCTACTGGCTAATTATTTCCATTGTGAAATAGCCCTAAGCATATTATTAAACTTCTTGGCAGCTGAACTTTTTGATGCCTGAAATGTGGATCTACTGAATGGTGTCTGTTATGATCAGGCTAATACTGATAATTATAATATTTCCATGTTGTATTATTTTTCTTCTAATTTCTTATTAAAACAGGGAAGCTGTATAACATGTTTGTTAAGAGTGCAAACCTGTTAATTTTATCACATAGGAGTTGCTAATATGTTGGATTATAGATAACTGGGCATAAAATTAATTGTTGGTGAGAGGGACTATATTCTGTCAACACAACACCAAAAAAAGGATCACAAATCTGGCACATAGATCCAGCTTTGAATCTCTGTTCCTCTACCGTCTGTGGACTTGGTCATCTTTTAATTTCTCTGAGCCTGTGTTTCTGAATTTGTAAAATTGGTGCAGTAGTAATCCCATGGCAACAGAGTTGTCATGACTGTTGGATATTTTTAGGTGAAATTCACATAACATAAAATTAACCCTTTAAAGTATACAGTTCAGTGGTATTTAGCGCATTCACAGTGTTGTACAGCCATCACTCTATCTAGTTCCAGAACTTTTGCCTCACCCCCAAAGGAGACCTCATGCTCATTAAGCAGTCACTCTTCATTCTCCTCTTGCCGTGTTTCTTGGTAACCACCAATGTGCTTTTTGTCTCTATGAATTTACCTATTCTGGATGTTTCAAATAAATGGAATCCTATAATATATGATCTTTTGTGTTTGGCATCTTTCACTTAGCGTAATGTTTTTGAGGTTCATCCATGTTGTAGCATGTACCAGTATTTCATTCATTTTTATAGCTGAATACAGTTCTCTTGTATGGATATATCACATTTTGTTTATGCTTTTATCTGTTGATGGACAGTTGTGTCATTCTCACTTTTTGGCTATTGTGAATAATGTTGCCATGAACATTCATATACCAGGGTTTGATTATCTGTTTTCAATTCTTTTGGGTCTATAGCTGAGAATGGAATTGCTGGGTCATACAGAATTTTTTTTTTTTTTTTAAGAGGGAGAGAGATGGGGGGAGGGGCAGAGGGAGAGGGTCTCCGGGGTCGATCTTACAACCTGAGCTGAAATCAAGAGTTGGCTGCTTAACTGACACCCCCATATAGAATTTTCATATTTAACTTTTTGAGGAACTACCATACTGTTTTTCACAGAGGCTGCACCATTTTACATGCCTAGCAGCAATGTTTGAGGGATCCAGTTCTCCACATCCTTGGCAATACTTGGAATTTTCCTTTTATTTTTCCTTTTGATTGTAGTGGTCTTAGTAGGTGTAAAGTGATATCTTATTGTGAATTTGATTTGCATTTCCTTAGTGACTACTGATGTTGAGTATCTTTTTATTCACTTGTTGATTATTTGTGTATCTTCTCTGGAGAAATGTCTATTAAGTCTTTTGCCCAATTTTTAATTGGATTTTTTTTTTGTTGAATTATGACCATTGAATTTTAATGGGCATAAAATAGTTCAGTAAGTGCACATAGTATGCACTCAATAAATATTAGCTAATAATATAGTTAAAAGTATTTTTGCTACTTGTGGCCTGAAGAGGACTTTGCTTAGCTTTTGCAAATAAGGGTGCAAAGGCAACAAAATCTTTGTTATCAATAAAGTTTTGACTGTGTCAGTGTTCGTGCTTTGCTTTTTTTTTTTTTTTAAAGATTTTATTTATTTATTTGAGAGAGAGAATGAGAGACAGAGAGCACGAGAGGGAAGAGGGTCAGAGGGAGAAGCAGACCCCCCCGCTGAGCAGGGAGCCCGATGCGGGACTCGATCCCGGGACTCCAGGATCATGACCTGAGCCGAAGGCAGTCGCTTAACCAGCTGAGCCACCCAGGTGCCCTTCGTGCTTTGCTTTTAATTGATGCCCCCAAATCAAGAAATTAGAAACACTTATGCAAAAATCAGTTTATCTTTGTCAGAAATCAGTATATCATCAATGTTTAATTTATTCCTAAGAATTATAAAGCAGTAGTGCCATCTAGTTATATCTGAGATTTAGATCATCTTTCTTCATTCTACCATGTATGAGACATTTGTTATGAATGCCACAATCAAAATTTTTTGAAAACTGGGTCAGGGAAACCTTCTTTTTGTATTTACTGCTATGGGTTTCCCCTTCTATCTGAAAGTAGACATTCTTATGAAACTTCTTTTTAAGTTTACATGGCATAAAGTGAAGAAGCATTTACCATTAATTTATATGGAAAATTTTTCTGCATTTCCGGACCCAAAAATAACCTCTCTGAGGCTTTTCTGCTACCTCAGGACACATCTTGCTAATGGATGCACAAAATAAATCAAGATAAAGCACAGATGCTCACGTACACAGTTCAAAGATGTGGCAGCTTGATGTTGAGATGCTGAGTGTAGTTCCCAGGGAAGGAGCTTAAGGGCGCCACTCTCACTGCTGGGCTGTGCGCTGCTTTTCTAAGAGCTTGCTGCAAAACAGATGCTGAATGCTATGTTCGCTTTTCACCTTTTTTTGTAAAAGCGAAAATCTTCTGGATTTCCTTCGGTTAGTGGAAAGAGGTACTAACATAGATCTTTTGTAAAAGAGAAGTGGTGTAAGGCGAACTTTCGAAAAGCAAGGGATTACCTGTGTGTAGCTGATGCATTATCATTGTTTTTATGTTTATTGCAACTTGGCTTTATGGGCTGATCAAAAGAAGATAGATGAGAATAGGAGATCAAAGTAATTAATTTAGGATTACTCTCCTGTCAGGATTGTACCATCTTGAACTGATGAATATATTCTGGCAGGTTTATAGTATTTTATTTCAGTATGTCATGATTTGGAGTGGGGCAGTAGCTTTAGGCAGAACATACCGAAAACTGTATGCAAGTCTAAATTTGGTTATTTTCTTGGGAAAGGTAACAAAGGGAAGTGTATGCTTTCAGGGACTGGTGATTATTCAAATCCCCCCTAAGGCACTCTCCCCCTGTACTCTCAAGCTTTATGTTCTATTTGCTGCAGCTCTGAACCTTCCTATCTTTTTGATTGACTCTGTGCCTTTGCCCATTCCATAAACGCTGCCTGGAATGCTTTCTAAATAAATCCATTGGTGACTGTCCTAAGTCTCTCAGGCAGACTAAACACCCCTTCTTTTGAGCTTTGAAATCTGTTACATACTTTCATAGTAACACTTGTCATAGTGTACTTTAAAAAATGCACACTATCTATTTTATTATTATTATTATTATTTTTTGTTAGAGAGTGGGAGTGGGGGACAGGGGCAGAGGGAGAGAGAGAATCCCAAGCAGGCTCCATGCCCAGTGCAGAGCCCGTTGCGGGGCTCGATTTCACAACGCTGAGATCATGACTTGAGCTGAAATCAAGAGTTGGATGCTTAACTAACTGACTGAGCCACCCAGGCATCCCTAAAAAAATGCACATTAAATTTTAAAAAATTTGTTAAATTTTAAACAAAATTAAATAGTACAGAGGTAAATGGTGAAAACAGTTTCTCCAGTTCTCTTCCCCAAAGG
>NC_138373.1:101651233-101706517 GCF_054177405.1 Leptonychotes weddellii
AAAAAAAAAAAAGAACGTTCCTCTCTCCAGAGGCAATCCTGTCATAAGCCTATTGAGTACTCTTTTGAATTGTCCCATTTACGTTTATGTATTTACATAAAAATTATTTTAGGTATGTATTGTTTTTATGTTATTTTATGTATTCTATAACTTCTTAATATATCTTGGAGATTTTTTTCACATCATTATATACAGACCCATTTTATTTTGTATGGTGTTTATTCTATAATATGCATATGCATTTTATGTAATCATTTTTCAGTTGATGGATATGTGTGTATGTGTGTGTCCCTTGCAGTTTTTTTTTTAAGATTTTATTTATCTGAGAGAGAGAGAGAGAATGAGCACGAGCAGGGGGGAGGGGCAGAAGGAGAGGGAGAAGCAGACTCTTCACTGAGCAGGGTGCCGAATACGGGGCTTGATCCCAGGACCCTGATATCATGACCTGAGTCAAAGACCGATTCTTAACTGACTGAGCCACCCAGGTGCCCCTCCCTTGCAATTTTCTAACAATGCTTCAGTGAACACTTTTTTATAAACTTCTTGTTGGACCTATGTGAGTGTTTCCCTAGGTTGCTAGAGGTGAAATGCTGGGTGAAAGAGTATAAAAGGGTATATTCTTCTAAAAATTTTGGTGCATCCTGCCAAATTGCTTTAAAAAAATTTTTTTTGGTTTGAAATAATTTTAAGTTTGCACAAGAGTAAAGATAGTACACAGAGCTCTCATATACTCTTCCCCCAGCTTCCCCTAATGTTAGCATCTTTCATAACCATAGTACATGTATCAAAACTAAGAAATTAACATTGGTACAATATTATTATAGAAACTATTTGGATTTCCTCAGTTTTTCCACTAATGTCCTAAAAAGTTCTAGGATCCAGTGCAAGATCCCACATTGCAGTTAGCCAGCATGTCTCTTTATTGTCCTGCAATCTGTAACAGTTTCTGTTTTTTTCTTGTCTTTTTCACTATCTTGACACTTAGAAGAGTACTGGTCAGGTATTTTGTAGAACATCCCTAAATATAGGTTTGTCTGATGTTTTCTGATACTCAGACAAAGGTTATGGGTTTTGGGTAAGAATACCACAGAGGTGGTATGCCCTTCTCATTGCATTGTATGGGGGGGGATAGATGATATCAACATGTCCTGTTATTGGTCATGTTAACCTTGATGAGTTGATTAAGGTGGTGTCTGCTAGGTTTCTTCACTGGGAAATTTCTGCTTTTTCTCTTTCCATACTCTGTTGTTAAAAGCAAGTCACCAAGTCCAGCCCACACTCATGGCAAGGAGAATTAAGTTCCATCTCCTGGAGGGAGAAATATGAAAGAATTTGGATACACGTTTAAACTTCCACAGTCATAAATAAATATTTTATGGAGATACTTTGAGACTATCCAAATACACTGTTTCTCTTTAAAAGTTCCACCTATTAATTTTAGCATTCCTCAGTGGATCTTGCCTAAAGCAGTTATTACTGTGCTATTGAAATGGTTGTTTTCTATTTCTCTCATTACTTCTATATTTATTAATTAGAAATTTTTTTGTAAGGAGGCTTGTACTTTATCCCCCATTTATTTATTTAATTTAATTGCATCGTTATGGATTCAGGAATTTATTCTTTGGATTATAACATTATTTACTTTGTTGCTCACTAAATTACTTAAAAAAACCTTCCAAATTATGCTCCAACCAATAGTTGTAGATAACAAACTTACACACTTAGAACATTGGCTATTATCTGATGAATGAAAGCATTTTTTTCCCCGATTAAACATGAGGTTGAGTGTGTTTTATATGTTTATTGACTGTATTTCTTTGTGAATTGTCTTTTTATATACTTTGCTTATTTTTAAATTGGGTTTTTGGTTTGTTTTATGGAAGTTTTTTACACTCTTGATATTAATCCTCTGTTAAATGTAATTTTTTTTTTCCTTTTGAGAAGAAAATGTTTTCCTTCTCTTTCTCTCTCCTTTTTTAAAGATTTTATTTAGGGAGAGCCTGCTTCTCCCTCTCCACTGAGCAGGGAGCCCGATGCGGGGCTTCATCCCAAGACCCTGGGATCATGACCTGAGCCGAAGGCAGACGCTTAACTGACTGAACCACCCA
This sequence comes from Leptonychotes weddellii, assembly GCF_054177405.1. Classification (NCBI taxonomy): domain Eukaryota; kingdom Metazoa; phylum Chordata; class Mammalia; order Carnivora; family Phocidae; genus Leptonychotes; species Leptonychotes weddellii. Next base: position 101,653,342 of record NC_138373.1, read on the forward strand.
GTCGCCCCTCTTTCTCTCTTTTTTAAATTACGAAAGTCGTATGTTTATTGTAAAACGTGTAAAGTGAATAGCAAAAGTCTCCTCACCCTCTCTTCACTCTCATTCCCCATGCATATTACCTTTCTTAGCTCACAGGCCAACAGTTTGGTATTTTTCCTTCTAGAACTTTTTCTGTAGAGCAGAAACATATATGTATGTGTTGTGTGTGTGTGCAAGTGTGTATGTACATACAAAAGCATACACTTGATAAAAATGGAATCATAGAATATTCTTCAGTTTTGCTTTTATCACACATTTAACAAATTATGGAATCCTAATGTGTTGAAATGTATGTTTCATTGTCTTTCACTAGATTACAAGCTCCTTTATACAGAGACCATGATTCTTCCCACTCTACAGGTATAATTTTTCTGGGGGCTCCTGGGTGGCTCCTCTGGTTGGGCATCCGACTCTGGGATATCATCAGCTCAGGTCTTGATCTCAGGGTTGTGAGTTCAAGCCCCATGTTGGGCTCCATGCTGGGCATAGAGCCTACTTAAAAAAGAAAAAAAGAAAGGTATTCTTTTTCCTCTGTAAATGATGCCATTTATCCATTTGCTCATGCTAGAGACATTTCATTTCTTTAACAAAATTTAATGAATGTCTATTTGTCTGATACACAGGAATGAACTAAGCATAAAAATCCTTATTTTAGTTGGGGAAGGCAGATATTAAGCAAAGGATTAGAATGTTTAGTATTTAAGTTGGTGAAAATTAGTATTAAAAACACCCCCCAAATAAAAAAAACAAGAAGGGAGATAAGGGACACTCTCTAAGCATGTGATTATATGTGTGTGTGACAGACAGACACTGAAGGTGGTAGGGAAGGCCTTGTTGAGAAAGTAATATTTTAGCAAAGACTTAAAAGTCATCCTTGATTCCTTTCTCTTCCTCATACCTCACATCAGATCCATACCCAATCTTATTGATTACATCTTCAAAATATATCTCAGACCCACCCATCAAGTAGGTGGATTGATTTGGTAGTAGAAGTTTGTGAAAGTTTTCTTCTGATTGTTGTCATATTCTCAGTGAATTAGGAAATCAGAGTGCTCAGCTGAGAGTGAGGGTGGGGAGGAAATGATGGAGGTTTGTGGAGAGAGGGGAAGGTATGAATGTTCAGGAGAGTGGGAGAATGGCTGCAGCAGGGAAGTAGTGTATGATTTCCAGGTGGCATTAAGGGGACCTTGAGGCTTGTGGTCATGAATTTAAAGTGAGATTAGTGAGTATGTTTTTTTTTTTCTTCCAGCCATATTGAGCTGCAGGGGTGTATGTTTGGAGTGGATTTAACCAGAGAGAGATTTTTACCAAGATAGTGGAATAAAACATGAGAAGGTCAAGGGAATAGAGCATATATGTAAGGGAGTGGTTATGATAATATACTCATTTAAATTGTGGAATTTAAACCAGGTAAACAAGAAAGGGAGGACATGAAGTGGCTAAGAGGTGGTGAAAAGATGGTAGAATCAATGAATTGAAGGTCCCATTGAGATCCAAAGATGTTGGAATTTGGGTATGTGAGAGACAGAGCTATAAAGATAGCTATAAAGAGTGTAGGTCATGGTCAGGCAGTGGGATACAAAAATAGAGATCATGGAGGCATTATCATGCATGGGCTTCGTGGGTGAAGGACAAGATCATTGGAATCAAGGAATTCAGAGACATGGGGTATTAGAAAGATCATGTGTGTGAAATCACTGAGACTTAAGACAGGATCTGTGTAGTGGAGAGTCAGAGTTTAGGGTTCTCCAGAGAAAAAGAATCCATAGGATCGATTTCTCTCGTCTGTATCTTTATATCTGCATTTTTATCTGTATCTGTCTAGAATGAGATTTATTATATGGATTGGCTCACATAATTATGGGGGCTGAGAAGTCCTATGATCTGATGTCTGCAAGCTGGGGATTCAGGAAAGTCGGTGGTGTAAATTCCAGTCCAAGACCAAAGGCCTAAGAACTAGGAACACCAGTGGTGTAAGTCCCAGTCCAAGGGCAGAAGACTGATAGGTAGTTTAGTTCAGCAGTCAGGCAGAGACAGAAGGAATTCTTTCTTCCTCTACCTTTTTATTCTATTCAGGCCTTTGATGAATTGGATGATACCCACCCACATTGGGGAGGGCCACCTGCTTAACTCAGTCTGCCACTTCATATGCTAATCTCATCTAAAACACCCTCACAGACACACGCAGATATGGTCTTTACCCACATATCTGGGTACCCCATGATCCAGTCAAGCTGACACATAAAATTAACCATCACAACCAGGTAAGGGGTAATAGAGTTTTCACATGATATTCAAAGTGGAGGGTTTTTTTAGGGAAAAGGGAAGGAGACTGACTTAGAAGCATCAGTGAGGAGCAAGGAGGGCACTTTCCTTACCCCCAGGTCCAATGGTATAAAGGGTGTGGGAAAGAAAACTTTCACCACTTGAGGGCAGCGAGGGAAGTATGGCCTCAGAGGAGAACCAGGTTTTATTCTTTTTTTATTTTTATTTTTTAAAGATTTTATTTATTCATTTGACAGAAAGAGACACAGCGAGAGGAGGAACACAAGCAGGGAGAGTGGGAGAGGGAGAAGCAGGCTTCCCCCGATGCGGGGCTCGATCCCAGGACCCTGGGATCATGACCTGAGCCAAAGGCAGCTGCTTAACCCACTGAGCCACCCAGGCGCCCCGAGAACCAGATTTTAATTAGAACAAGAAGTTGAAGGAAATGTTGAGAGTAGAAGTTGAAAATGTAGTGGAAGAATTTCAAAATTTGGGAAGAGATATGTGGCACATGGGGACAGAGCAGGGGATGTGTAGAACTGTGTGGGGATTAGAATATGGGAGATGAGAGGTCTGAAAGTCTGGGGCTTTTTTTTTTTAAAGATTTTATTTTATTTATTTATTTGACAGACAGAGACAGTGAGAGAGGGAACACAAACGGGGAGTGGGAGAGGGAGAAGCAGGCTTCCCGCCGAGCAGGGAGCCAGATACGGGGCTCAATCCCAGGATCATGACCTGAGCTGAAGGCAGACACCCAACTGACCTAACTAAACCAATTGTTTATTTATTTATTTACTTATTTTTATTTTTTCAAAGATTTTATTTATCCGACAGAGAGAGGGAGAGAGTACAAGCAGGGGGAGGAGCAGAGGGAGAGGAGAAGCAGGCTTCCCGCTGGGCAGGGAGCCTGATGTGGGGCTTGATCCCATGACCCCGGGATCATGACCAGAGTGGAAGGCAGATGCTTAACCAACTGAGCCACCCAGGTGGCCCCACATTTTTTTTTTTTTTTAAGATTTTATTTATTTATTTCAGAGAGAGAGAATGAGAGAGAGCACATGAGAGGGGGGAGGGGCAGAGGGAGAAGCAGACTCCCCGCCGAGCAGGGAGCCTGATGCGGGACTCGATCCTGGAACTCTAGGATCATGACCTGAGCCGAAGGCAGTTGCTTAACCAACTGAGCCACCCAGGCGCCCCCACATTTTTTTTTTTTTAAGAAAACATGGCAGTTATGTTGCCCTCCTTTCCCCAGAGGCAGCAACTATAACATATTCAGTGACAATCTCTTGCATGCTTTTAAAAATTTCACTATGTATATGTACACAAACTATACAGAAGAGTATTTCATTGGTTCTAAGATGCATATTTCCCCAACTCCCCATTTAATCTTTGCATTTGTGATGTATTTTTACAACTGATTAACTGGAGAGTTTTTTCTTAGTGGTTTGTCAGATAATGTGTCTTATCTGTGGCTTCTTAGAAGGAAAATAGTATTTTAATTTTTTAATTTTATAAATGCAGTATCATATTGTGCTTATCTTTTGGCAGTTTGTTTTTGTTGCTCAGCATGGTTTTTGAGATTTGTTCCTTGTTAATACATGTAGCTCTAGTTTAAGTTTTCTGTAGGTGTTCGGTTATGTGGCTATACATTTTATTTTTAAAAAATTTTAAAAAGATTTATTTGAGAGGGAGAGCGCATATGTGTGCAAGTGGGGGGGAGGGGCAGAGGGAGAGGGAGAGAGAGAATCTCAAGCAGACTCCCTGCTGAGCACAGAACCCTACATAGGGCACTATCTCACAAGCCTGAGATAGTAACCTGAGCTAAAATCAAGAGTTGGACACTTAACCGACTGAGCCACCCAGGAGCCCCAAGTTTTTTGTTTTTTTTTAAGATTTTATTTTTTTGAGAGAGAGAGTGAGCACGAGCAGGGGGAGGGGCAGAGGGAGAAGGAGAGGGACAAGCAGATTCCCTGCTGAATGGGGACCCCGACGTGGGGTCGATTCCAGGATCCCAAGATCACGACCTGAGCTGAAGTCAGATGCTTAACTGACTGAGCCACCCACGTGCCCGCCCCACCCCAACCAATTTTTAACCATCACAGACAGTGTTGTAGTGTGAACCTTCTACATGTTTCCTTGTGCTGATGAGTGAGAATAGAATTTCTGGGTCTTAAGGTTTATGCATGTTTAATTTTCTAGATATCATCAAAATGCTTTCCAAAGAGGTTGTTTCAATTTATACACTCATCAGTAGTATATAAGAATTCATTTTGCTCTATGACAATCCTGAATTTTATTGGTTCTTTATAACTTTTGCTGATCTTATGAGTGTCATACTATTTTATGTTTTAATTTGCCTTTCCTCCATTGTTAGTGAGTTTGAACATATTTCAGTTTGTTTATTGTCTTTTAAGTTTCCTCCCTTGTGTGTTATTTGTTAATTGCCATGGCTTATTTTTCTATTAAGTTGTTTGTTTTTGCTTTAAACTGATAAATATTCTTAATACATTTGGATACTAATCCTTTATAGTTGTATGCATTGCAAATGTTCTTCTAATCTGTGGCTCTCCCTGTCTTATTTTTTATAAACCAACTTTATAACAATAGGTATTATGTTTGAGGTATAATTGGCATAGAATAAACTAATGTATTTACAGTGGACAATTTGTTAAATTCTGACATACACTGTGAAACTATCGTCGGGGTCAAGATAATGAACATATCTATAACCCCCAAAAGTTTCCTCTCCTCCACTTCCCTTGCGCCCCATAGGCAACCACCAATTTGCTTTCTGTCACTAGTTTAGTTTGTATCTTCTATTTTAAATAAATGGAATCCTACTTGTATATTCAAATGGATATCCAAATGGAGATGGTCATTAAGTAATATGGGTAATATGGAGCTCAGTTGAAAAGGTCTATTTCTATATCATTCCCTACAATTTCAATTAAACAACCTATTCTGGCTTTTTTTTTTTTTTTTTTAATCTTAGGCTGTTTTAGCATGCTTTGTTTCCAGTCCTCCTTGCTAAGCTGTTCTTCCCTTTGTTTTTGTCCTTTCTCATTATTCTGCCCTTGCTAGATAGACTCAAGGGCTTCCTACCTTCTGACCCCTGCTTTTTTTCCCCGTGTCCACATACATTTTCCTCTCTCCTCTGTTTTTCTCAAAGATTATTTAATTTTTTTCTTTTATTTAGGTTTTAGGGTTCATTTTTATCAAAGTTATATGTGTATATAGTGTGTAGAATCAAATAGTTCTGTAGAATTTGTTTTAAAAAAAAAGCTTTCCTCATTTATTTCACTTTCCTCAGAGGCAGTTTTAGCTTTTTTAGTTAACACTTTTTTGTATTTATTTCTATTTCTGTAAATAATATGCTTGTATTGCTATTTTGGTACTATCAGTTGTAAGATGCATCACTATTTTATGTCCTACTAAAAAAAGAAAATAGGCCCAAGATGGGTAGTCTCTACAAGGCCTTACATAAAGCTGGGAAACTACATGAAAATGTAAATGAGAAATAAACCCACCACATAGAAAGTGACAGAAGGCATGTCTCAATCCTGGTGTTGTGTAGGAGGGGGAAGAACTTTCTTGGAGATTTGAAATGGTTCTCAGTCCGAATTCACACTAGATACTCAAGTGGTACCAAACACTCAAGCAGAGATTTTTTTTTTTTAAAAGATTTTATTTATTTATTTGAGAGAGAGAATGAGAGAGAGAGAGCATGAGAGGGGGGAGGGGCAGAGGGAGAAGCAGACTCCCTGCTGAGCAGGGAGCCCGATGCGGGACCCGATCCCAGGACTCTGGGATCATGACCTGAGCCGAAGGCAGTCGCTTAACCAACTGAGCCACCCAGGTGCCCTCAAGCAGAGATTTTAATTAAAGGTTGTTTTGGGTTGGTAGTGTCATAGGTGGTTTGAAGAAATACAACAATTGAAAGATGTCATCAGTTGTGTCTGGATTTCAGAGATGTTAAAATATGGGGGGAAAAGGCATTTTAGAATCAGTGGAATATGTATGGAACATGTACTAGACACTGTTCTTTCTCAGTGCTAGAAAGATAACTGTGAACAGAAGAAACATCCCTATCCTTATTGAGCTGACGTTCTGGAGAGGGTAACGTTTAGACAAAATAAGAATATGTATGGTGTGCCAGATGTTGCAGATATATAAATAAGATGAAAACTGAACATTGACCATTGGATTTAGCAATTTGGAAGTTGTTGCTGAACTTGATAGGAGAGGGTTTGGTGGAATAATCAGGAAATAAAAGCTCATTGGGGTGATTTTGAAAGAGAAAGGGAGGAGAGGAATTTGGAGATAGTGAGCATAGACAGCTTCTTCTAGTTCTCCTGTCATGGAGAGCAGAGAAATGGATGCATAACTGGAGGGGAAATTGGGGTTAAAGAGTTGTCTTTTAAAATGGGAGAAATTGGGGCGCCTGGGTGGCTAAGTTGGTTGAGCAACTGCCTTCGGCTCAGGTCATGATCCTGGAGTCCCAGGATCGAGTTCCGCATCGGACTCCCTGCTCAGTGGGGGGTCTGCTTCTCCCTCTCACCCTATCCCCTCTTGTGCACTCTCTCTCACTCTCTTTCAAATAAAAATAAATCTTTAAAAAAAATAAAATAAAATGAGAGAAATAATTGTACACCTGGAACAGCTATAATATTATGTATCAATTATACCTCAGTAAAAAAGAATAAAAATAAATTGGGAGAAATAAGAATGTTTTTATATAATGCTGATGGACAGGATCTATAGAGAAGGAAACAGTGCTGATGCAGAGGTGGGACTGGGGGAAGGCAGGGCAATGGGGAATGGGCTTGGGATCTGGTATCCAAGTGGAGGCATTGGCCTTAGGAGCAGTCGGTTCATCCATGGTAAGTAACAGGGAAGACAAGGCAAACAGGAATCCAGGTTGGTAGCGGTAGTGAGTGTTTCCTGTTTCACCGAGAAAATGGAAGGAAGGGCAGCAGCCAGGAGTGAAGATGTAGAACAGGTGTTGATGGCTTGAGGAGAGAGGAAATGACATGAAATGGACCTGTAGGGGAGTGGAGGAATGAATGGATAAGGCAGAAGTTGTAGGATTGTCATGTTGAGCTAAGATACCATTTGAAGTTAGTGATTGTGAATTTTAAGTGAGATGGTTTAGTATGGACGTGTGGGTATGTGTTTTTGTTTTTTTCATTTCAAAGCCACGTTTAGCCTCATGGTATAGGCACAGAGTAGTGAGACAATTATATTTTTTGTTTTTAATATGTTGTTAGGGAAGACTTTAAATACACAAAATAGAGCCATCATGTACTCGTCACACAGCTTCGGTAGATATTAACTAGTGGCCGATCTTGTTTTATCTGTACACTTATCTACTTCCACCCTTGCACATTATTTTGAAGCAACTCCGGACATCATATTTTATGCACAAATATTTCATATTTCTAAGAGATATGGATGCTTGCAAAAAAACCCATTATCATACCAAAAATTTTAATAATTCCTTAATATCCAGTTTCCTGGCAGTTTTCAAATTTCCATTTGTCTCTGGAATGTCCTGAAGTGTTTAGTTGTTTGACAGGGAGTTATATTTAATAAGGGTGGGTGTTCTGCCAGGCAAATATGATGAAGTGAGGGAGGGGGCAGGACACTTGAGGTGCGTGCAAGAGAGTGGACCTCAGTCTAAGCTATAATGGACTTTGATCTCTAAGCTAAGTCAGGAGATGACCTGAGAGGGGAGTGGAATCAATGGCTTGTAATTCCTGGTGGGGTCAAAGTATTGTTGGAGTTGGGGTGCTAGAAGGAGCAACCTGAAAAGATAGGGAGTGATGATTGGAGGGTGGGGTGCAGATGAAGTAGAGATTATGGAGAGACTCTAGTTACTGTGTTGGCACGTTCTAGGACAGGATATCGATTGAGGGAGTGAGTGGCTACAGTAGGGTAGAGGGCAGGGTTGTTTGCCTATGAGGCGGTTAAGAAACTGAGAAGGCCAAGTATCGCAACAGTCACCTAGGTGAGTGAGTGAATCACTTGGACTTATGACAGGCCAGTGAGATAGGAACTAAAATCTGGGAGGCTTGAGGGGGTGCCTGGGTGGCTCAGTCGTTAAGCGTCTGCCTTCGGCTCAGGTCATGATCCCAGGGTCCTGGGATCGAGCCCCACATCGGGCTCCCTGCTCAGCGGGAAGCCTGCTTCTCCCTCTCCCACTCCCCCTGCTTGTGTTCCCTCTCTCGCTGTGTCTCTCTCTGTCAAATAAATAAATAAAATCTTAAAAAAAAAAATCTGGGAGGCTTGAGAAGTAATCTAGGCATAGCCAGATGAATGCAACAGAGGGGTGGGAGGTGGTAGCATCATCTGACAGGAAGCTGTTTTAGGAAGGAAGGAAGGGGAATAATCTGGAAGCAGAAGTGAGGGACAACATGAATACCTCCTCTTCTGACTGAGACCCAGTAGTATAGGGTGTGGGAGAGGAGCAACCACAGGTGGGACTGTAGAGAGAGCAGTGGCCTCAGAGAAACTGATATCACTTGGAGCAGAAATTGAGTAGGAGAGGGGAGCTGTTGATGAAAGGGGATATACTTAGCCATGTGGGAACGAGAACTTAGGGATTTGGAATGACCCAGAGTCCTGGGATTCCTGTGGTAAGTGATATAAAGAAGGAATGATCATAATGAGATGAGTCTTGATGTCTCAGGCAAATTGTAGTGTAAGCAGGTGAGGGATAGAGGGTGAAGGGGTCCCTTCACTTCCCTGCTGGTGCTGGTGCAGAGGCTGGGGGAAAGGCAGAGGAGCGATAGCTCCATTACTTGCTCTGCGCTCCTGGGGCTAACGTGGTCTACAGTAAGAGGCTGTTCATGCAGTTAGTCAGAAATTAGAATTTCCTCTTTTTTTTTTTTTTTTAAGATTTTATTTATTTATTTGACAGAGAGAGACACAGCGAGAGAGGGAACACAAGCAGGGGGGGTGGGAGAGGGAGAAGCAGGCTTCCCGCCCAGCAGGGAGCCCGACGCAGGACTCGATCCCAGGACCCTGGGACCACGACCAGAGCCGAAGGCAGACGCTTAACGACTGAGCCGCCCAGGCGCCCCTAGAATTTCCTCTTCTATTCCCTGTTGTTTACCTGCCCTGCCTCTATTTTTTCCCCTTTCTTGTTGAAAACTTAGAGCACAACATCTAGATGTTTTCAGTACCCTATTCTTCAATATCCTAGATAGTCTGGAAACTGGTAAATGTAAATGATGCTGTTACTAGCTTGCTGGGGAAATGACAGCAAGATTACAATAAGGAATTAGGGAGTCTCACCATCAGGGCTGGAAAGGGAAAGGAAGGAAGAGATTTCAGGGAGAGTTAGCTTTAGATTCCTTAAATCTGGCCTGGGAAACGGAGTTAGAAGAGGAAAGAGTTTGACCCGTGTCCTGGGAGGGGAGAGTAAAGTTCTGTCTGGAAGGAGGGAATCTGCCCAAGGATCTGTGTTTTTGTTTGTTTGTTTTGTTTTATTTATTTATTAGAGAGACAGAGCACAAGGGGGGCTGGGTGGGAGGGGCAGAGAGAGAGAGGGAGAGAGAGAATCTTAAGCAGGCTCCATGCCCAGAGGAGAGCCTGTCTTGGGGCTTGATCTGACGTACCTGAGATCATGACCAGAGCTGAAATCAAGAGTTGAACACTTAACCAACTAAACCACCCAAGTGCCTGCAAGGATTTGTGTTTTGACAGGTTCCTGAAAGAGCTCTTGCTGGATGGGAGCCTCAACTATTGTTAGATTCATTCATTTCAGTGGATATTTATTAGCACTTACTATGTGCCCAGCACTGGGCTAGATGTTCAGGATATCATGTTGAGCATGTAGAAGGGTTCCCATTTACATGGATTTATAATCTAGCAGGGAAGACAAACCAGAAATTATAATTTAATGTGAAGGCTTTGTAGTGAGGGTTCTTTGGAAGTCTGTAGTGAAAGCCTCAGGTTAGTCTCAGATCGGGTAGGGAGGGGAAGAGTGCAGGTTCTGGAGTTAGTGACAAGGGAGCAGAGACCTGAAAGATGAGCTGCAGTTAGCTAGGCAAAGAGAATAGGAAGGAGAGTTACATGTCCAGCAGCCACAGCTCGACTCTCTGTCTCTCTCCAACTTCCAAACCTTTCTTACCCAGGAAATAGGGAACAGAATCACCGTTCTGATCAACATATTCACCCCCAATATTCCTGTACACCAGGGGTTGGCAGACTACTGCTCATACATAGGTCAACTGTGGCCTGCTACTTGTTTTTGAATGGCTGGCAAGTTAAGAATGGTTAGCAATTCAAACTGTAAGCTAAGAATAGTGGCAAAATTCAAACCCAGATATCTTAGTTCAAAGTCTGTGTTCATTCCGCTGATCACATTGTATTACAATTAGTTGTTTATATTTCCATCCCTCAAAAAGAGACTTGAACTTGAATGACAGGTTGCTTTTTCTTATATCCATCATTTCCAGCACAGGGTGAGGCCAAAATAAATGTTTATTTAGTGACTTTCATGTAAGTAATTTCATTTGCTCCCTTGCAATAAATCCTATGAAAATAACACATACATCAAATTTTCAAATAATTGATATTAACTTGTACATACCATTTCTTTTTTTCCTCCCCCCCAGCTTTTTTTTTTAAGTTTGTTTATTTAAGTAATCTCCACGCCCAGCATGGGCCTCGAACTCCTAACCCCAAGATCAAGAGTCGCATGCTTCTCCGACTGAGCCAGCCAGGTATTCCCCCCCAACTTTTTTTCTAAGATTTTATTTTTTTAAAGTAATCTCTACAATCGGTGTGGTGCTCAAACCCACAATCCCAAGATCAAGAGTCACATGCTGTACTGACTGAGCCAGCCATTTCTTTCATTTATTTTTTTAAAGATTTTATTTAAGAGAGAGCAAAAGTGATCACAGGGAGAGGGAGAAGCAGACTTGCCGCTGAGCGGAGAGCCTGATGGAGGTTTTGATCCCAGGACCCTGAGACCACGACCTAACCAACTAAGCCACCAAGGCGTGCCCCCCCACCTTAAAAGATTTTATTTATTTATTTGTCAGAGAGAGAGAGAGAGCACAAGCAGGGGGAGTGGCAGGCAGAGGGAGAAACAGGCTCCCTGCTGAGCAAGGAGCCCAATGCGGGACTCAATCCCAGGACCCTGGGATCATAACCTGAGCCGAAGGCTGACGCTTAACCTACTAAGCCACCCAGGCATCCCCATTCTTCCATTTATAATAGCAATATTTAAAAAAATGTATTATATCATTGAAAAATTGATTTCATTAAATGTAACTAAAGATAATTAGAAATATTTTGTGCTATAACAAAAGGCCTTCAGGGACTACTGACTTACATTTATGTACAGCTGTTTGTTCCTGTAGTAAATAATCTCAGAATGCTAGATACTTCTAGTTTTTGTCAGCTTTTTGTAATATCTATTCCTTTGTCAGCTGTCAGTTATAGCTGCTTCCCCCTCCTACTTTATATTTGCTGCTTCTGTCTTTTATAGATTCAGAACCTAGAAATCTAATCTTATTAGAACTGTATAGAAAGTAGGAGCAGATAGTCTTGAGGAGGATAATACTTGGGAGTAAAGTGATAAGTGAGGTGTTTTTGTTCTTAAGGAATTGGTACCTGTTGGAGAGATCGAACATACTGGGAACAGTCATAATGTAAAAGTATTAACTTCAAACTCGTATACCTCATTGCCTACTTAACATCTCTACGTGGATGTCTAATATGCATCTCAAATTTAATGTTTCCCCAGGCTTCTTCCCACAGCCATCCCCATATTAGGACATAAAGACTGCCCTTCCAGTTACTTGAGCCTAAAACCTGGGAATCATCCTTGATGCCTCTGTCTCTGTAACATCTCACATCTGATCATGTTTGTTTGTTTGTTTTAAGGTTTTATTTATTTATTTGACAGAGAGAGAGAGTTAGCCAGAGCAGGAACACAAGCAGGGGGAGTGGCAGAGGGAGAGGGAGAGGCAGGCTTCCTGCAGAGCAGGGAGCCCGATGCGGGGCTTAATCCCAGGACCCTGGGATCATGACCTGAGCCGAAGGCAGACACTTAACGACTGAGCCACCCAGGCGCCCCACATCTGATTATGTTTTACCTTCAGAATACATACTGAATCTGATCACCATTTCTGCTGCTACCACCAAGATTCAAACTGCCATTCTCTCTTTCCTGGATTATTATTACATTTAGTCTTCTTATTCCCCTGCTTCTGCCCTTGTCTCTATACATTCTGTTCTCAACAGACATCCAAAATGATCCTCTAAAAAGTCAAATTAGATTGTCACTCCTTTGCTCAAAATCTTCCAGTGGCTTTCCATCTCAGGTAAAAGACAAAGTTCTGACAGTGGCCTAAAAGACTGTAGAATCTGTTCTCAGTTTACCTCTCTGGCCTAATTACCTATGACCCTTCCCTCTGCTCATGTCCCTTCAGTCACAGGGACATCTTTGCTTTTTTTCTAAGATCCAGGTTGTTCCTTCTTTAAAACCTTTATACTTGTTATCTCTCCCTGAAATGCTTCTCCTATGTTGGCAGCATGGCTTTTCCTCTTTCTTTAGGTGTAAGGCTCAAATGTCACCGTATCAATGAGGCTCTGGCTCTCTTTATCTCCTTTACCCTGCTTTATTTTTCTCCATAGCATTTATCAGCATGCGATAGGCTGTGTGCATATGCATGTGTAATTAATTAATTAATTTTAACTTTAAATTTTTTTGAAGTTTTTTTTTAAGATTTTATTTATTTATTTGACACAGAGAGACACAGTGAGAGAGGGAACACAAGCAGGGGGAGTGGGAGAGGGAGAAGCAGGCTTCCCGCTGAGCAGGAAGCCCGATGCAGGGCTTGATCCCAGGGCCCTGAGACCATGAGCTGAGCCGAAGGCAGACGCTTAACGACTGAGCCACCCAGGTGCCCTGTTTTTGAAGATTTTATTTGAGAGAGAGCAAGAGAGAGAGATCATGAGCATGGGAGGGGCAGAGGGAGAGGGAGAAGCAGACTCCCCACGGAGCAGGGAGCCCGAAGTGAAGTGGGGCTCCATGCCAGGACCCCAGGATCACGACCTGAGCCAAAGGCAGATGCTCAGCTGACTGAGCCACCCAGGCGCCCTTAATTTTAATTTTAAAAATTTGTTTCACTGCTGTCTCACCATAGATGTAGAATAGGGACTGGTAAGCCAAAAATGACCAGCTGCCTGTTTTTGTAAATAAACTTGAATTAGAACACAGCCATGCTCCTACATTAGTATATTGTCTGTGGCTGCTTTCACACTCCAACAGCAGAGTTGAGTATTGTGACAGAGACCATATGGCCTGTAAAGCCTACAATATTTGCTGCCTGGCCCTTTATTGAAAAATTTTGTTTGCTGACCCTTGGGCTAGAACAATATCTGGCACATAGTAGGTGACTGAATGAACATAAAGTAAATTCTAAGTGGCAGGGTACAAACTATAAATTGCTAGTGAGGATATGGGTTAATATTTCAAAAGTTGTTTTTAGATTTTAATAATTAGGATAATTTGGGAATATGTCAACTGTAATAACTTATTCAAGCTGAAGTTCTTGAATTTATTGCAGGCATTACTACCTGATAACAGAGATAGGCCAACTTTTTGAAGGCTACACCTAAATTGGAGATGATAGTGTTTCAAAGGCACAAGATCCTTTTAAATATCAGCTTTTATATGGTGTTACAGAAAGAACTCTAAATAATGAGTTGGTGGTAGTTGTTGGTTGCATACTGTGAAAAGCATGAACCTAAATAAATGTATACAGTTCTCAATCACTTATGCTAAAGGATGGACATATTGAATAGACAATAATACATTGTGTTTGAGTTTGGAATATATTTTTGGATTGCAATGGATTAACCTCACTATTCCAGGTACTTCTAATAGTGTATTTAAGTAGCACAGTAAAATTAAACTGCAAAACCCAGCTCAGAAGAATCTGGAAAATTGTATTGCTTCTGGCATCCTGTCTTTGTCCAAATGTACCTTTTTATTTTATTTATTTTTATTTTTTAATTTTTTTGAGAGAGCATGATGGAGGGGCAGAGGGAGAGAGAGAGAATCATAAGCAGGCTCCCCGCCCAGTGCAGAGCCAGACACGGGGCTCGACTTCACAACCCTGAGATCATGACCTGAGCTGAAATCAAGAGTCGGACGCTTAACCGACTGAGCCACCCAGATGTCCCAGTATTCTAGTTTTAAAAGGCCTTTACTATTAATTGAGCTGAGTGTAGAGAAGGAATGTTGGACTATATACTGCATGCTTAGAAAACAAATATAATTTAAGCAAATGATAAAGAATTATGGAATCAGGGCTGGAAGAAACTTCATTCAATATATATTTGAATGCACCATAGCCACTTTATTAGCCTGGGTTACAGAGGTATTGAATAAGACAGAGTTGTTGCCTTCATGAGACTTAATGTCTAATCCTCCTCCCCAGTCTCCATCTCACCTCATTTTATGTTGTGTATTGAAATCTAAAGCTTGAGAGAGCAAGTACTTTCCCCAGCGTTGTGTAGATTGTTACTGGTAGAATGGAACTAGAATGCAAGTTTCTTATATGGGCGATAAAGGCAAAATATTGATTCATTTATGCACAGTTTTGTGTTTATCCCTGTACTAAGTACTGGAAGATAGGGTGGTAAGTAGAAGGGCACATTTTTTTTGATGTAGAGCTTCAAAGGAATTTTTTTGGGGGGAGAATCCAGAACGTTTTCCACTATGTTGCATTATACTATTTACAGTCTTTAATCTCATAGGAAGGTTAGGGGCTCTCATATATGATTCTTCAGTGTGACTAAGTTCAGTAAGTTTAGTGTTTTTCTGACACCCAAAGTCCGTTTTATTGAAGGACTGGGACTTTTGCATGAGGAAGGAAGAATGAAGTAGTTATGGATTCTCTGTGGGAAGGGACCTTTATTTATTTCAAAATTTGTATAGAGTCTAAACTTTTGCCCTATGAGTAAGAAAGAACCTTTTTTCTTTTTAATGGCTGTGCTATCAGGACCCAGAACCCAGGCTGATATTTAAAATCAGCCATATTGTAGGTTAAATAGACTTGCACACTGACCTTCTCTTTCCTTTTAGTTACCCAAGCTTTGGGTATATGTAATACTCAATGGTCAAAGAATCACATCTAAAGCAGAACACATATTTTATTCTTTAAAATTTCTTCTCAAACTGATTGCGATTATATTTGATTTTTTCTTCTCAGTGCTTGCTTGCTAAAAAAATCAAACATTTGACAGTCTAGGGAAGATGAAAAAGGTTAATTAAACTGCGGCTAAATAATTTAAGATGTTTTAGTTATTTGGTGGCATAGACGATTAAGGTTTTTTTCCTTAAAATGTCTAGTTGGGAGGGGCGCCTGGGTGGCTCAGTTGGTTAAGCGACTGCCTTCGGCTCAGGTCATGATCCTGGAGTCCCTGGATCGAGTCCCGCATCGGGCTCCCTGCTTGGCAGGGAGTCTGCTTCTCCCTCTGACCCTCCCCCCTCTCATGTGCGCTCTCTAATTCTCTCTCTCTCAAATAAATAAATAAAATCTTTAAAAAAAAATGTCTAGTTGGGAATGCTTTTACAATGGAGAATTTTTAGAGTAAGTTATCTTCACCTCAGGCCTCCTTGCTCTTCCTGTTCCAGAGTATCTTCTTCCATTCTGCTGGGACCAATTAGTTCTTGGCTCAGGTGTTTTAGTTTCTCTGTGGAAGGTGAGCTTAACCATGTTTATAATCTGTGAACATTAAATTCTCTGCCGGTGATCTAAATAAAGCACATTGAATTGGGTATCTTCAAATGCAGATGATTTATTTTCTCTGAATTTAGATCATAGCATTTAAAAATGAAAAGACCTGGGGTGCCTGGGTGGCTCAGTTGGTTGAGTGTCTGACTCTAAATTTTGGATCAGGTCATGATCTCAAGGTCATGATCTCAGGGTCATGAGATTGGGCTTCGTGCTCAGCACAGAGTCTGCTTGAGATTCCTTCTTCTTCCTCTGCCCCTCCCCATGCTTGTGCTCCATAAACAAACAAACAAACTCTTAAAAAAAGCCTCTTTAAAAAAAATGAAAAGACCTTAGAAATAGTGGTTATTATATATTAGTGATGATTATTCTAGTTCTGTTGCAGGAACCACATTTTAAAACACTACAAATTAGTGTTATGTTGTAGAGGAGGTAGTATGACTAAAAGTCTCAAATTACTTAATCATTTCAAAAATATTTGTAAAATAACTGAAATAATATGCTAGTAAGAAACATGGACTGTGTGTATAAATATAGGTGATTTCAAATAACACTTAAAGCTAGAGTGGCATACAATTTGAAACATATTCTCACATTTTAATTGTGTATGTCTTAAATCAGTCAAAATATCTTTTACCATGATCAAATCAAATATTTCAGTGGGTGCTGGAGAGAAGGAGGAGGAGCTGGATGAGCGGAAATGTTGTTTGATGTCATTTGGTTAGTATATATAGCAAGGCAGGCTAAGTTTGACCTTCCAGCATTTCAGGCTGGGGTCTCCAGGCATGCTGTTGCAGTTATCTATTGCCAAGGAACAAAACCACTTCAAACTTGGCACAGAACTCTCAAGGTTCTGGGTGTTGACTAGGCTTATCTAAGTGATTCTTGCACAAGTTCTTTCATGCACTTGTAGTCTGATGGGTCTTGTGTTTTCTCCTAGACTCACAGGTCTGGCACTTGAGCAGGGAAGTCCAAATAACTAGAATCTGGAATAACTCCTTGAACATCACTATCTCTGTTTTTGTGTAGTCCCCGCATAGGGGCTTCATCGTAGCCAGAGTTCTTACATGGAGGCTTAGGGCTCCAAAAGCATTTGTTCTGAATAAGAGAGCCAGAAGGGAGGTGTATTGTCTTTTATGACCTAAATTCAGAATCAGTGTCATTTCTTTTGCATGTTATTCATTAGAAGTGAGTCAGTAAGGCCAACGCATATTCAAAGGGAAGGGAATTAGACTCCACCTCTTTCTGGGAAGAGTGTCAAGAATATGCAGACATATTTCAAAGCCACTTTGGTTGTTCTTCCTGCCACAGATTATTTACATTCCTCCCAAGTGCAAAACACACTTACCCCTTTTCAGAGGGTCTTTGTTTTTTTGTTTTTTTTTTTTTAACATGGAACACTTCACGAATTTGAGAATTTGCGTGTCATCCTTGTGCGGGGGCCATGCTAATCTTCTCTGAATTGTTCCAGTTTTAGTAATGTGCTGCCAAAGCAAGCACAGAGGGGTCTTACCTGATACATCATCATGCTCAGGCTTGAGGTCTAGGATCTTGTCATCTAAATCAGATCCAGGTGCAGGTTAGGCTATTTGGATATTGTTTCTTGTGTATAGCTCCCTGGGTACCATTACTTTCACTTTGAAGACCTGTAAGCTAAAGAGATACATTACCTCTCCCTAGCCCACCCAGTATGCAACAGTGGACAGGCATAAGATAACCACTATGGACACTTCTGTTAAAAAATAAAGCAAAATGTAAGGAACACAATAGTTGTTGGTCCACAGCAAATCTGAAATCCAGCCAGGCCCATATCATCACTTCTGTGATTAGGGCTCGGCTATATTGCCTAGGAACAATCCTTCATAGCTCTTGGTTTTGCCCTCTGGATTAGCTTTCCTTTTCCATAAGATGTATCCTTTGTTTGCAGCTGAGTAATTTCCTAAACCATAGGGTTTGAGCATGAAGGGGGTGTTTGTCCCAAAAACCTCTTTTCATTTTGTACTGTCTTGTTTAGTCCAGGATGACAATGTTTCTCAACGTAGAATTCTCTGAATCTTTTTGAGGGGTTTACTGTGTTAGACAAAAGCCACACTTACACAGTGATATAAGCCTTTCTCTACCTTAGGCTCTGTAGAAGAGGAAAAAGTTTTTCTTGACCTCTTAAGATCCCTGGCTGTGTCTGAAAATTAAATTGACAAAGATTAAAAGGATACACATTTATTTAATGTAAGTTTTATGTGACACAGGAGCCTTTATTAGTAAATGAAGACCTGAAGAAATGTTTAGTTTTTAAGTTTTTATTTAAATTCCAGTTTAAAAAATTCCAGTTAGTTAACATACAGTGTAATATTAGTTTCAGGTGTACAATATAGTGATTCAGCACTTATATACATCACCCAGTGCTCATCACAAGTGCATTCCTTCATCTCCATCACCTATTTCCCCCATCTCCCCACCCACCTCCCCTCTGGTAACCATCAGTTTGTTTTCTGTACTTAGGAGTCTGTTTCTTGGTTTGCCTCTGTTTTTTTCTTCTATGCTCATTTGTTTTGTTTCTTTTTTTTTTAAAGATTTTATTCATCCATTTGACAGAGAGAGCACAAGGAGGCAGAGAGGCAGGCAGAGGGAGAGGGAGAAGCAGACTCTCCACTGAGCAGGGAGCCCGATGCGGGGCTCGTTCCCAGGACCCTGGGATCATGACCTGAGCCAAAGGCAGCCGCTTAACGGACTGAGCCATCCAGGCGCCCCTTGTTTCTTAAATTCCACTGAGTGAAGTCATATGGTATTTGACTTTCTCTGAGTGACTTATTTCACTTAGCTTAATGCTCTCTAACTCCATCCACATCATTGCAAATGGCAAGATTTCATTCCTTTTTATGGCTGAGAAATATTCCATTGTATGTGTATGTGTGTGTGTGTGTGTGTGTACTACAACTTCTTTATCCATTCATCTATCGCTAGACACTTGGGCTGTTTCCATAGTTTGGCTATTATAAATAATGCTGCTATAAACATTGTGGTGCATATATCCCTTTGAATTAGTATTTTTGTATTCTTTTTTTTCTCTGAAATTTTATTTATGTTTTTATTTTTTTGCTTGCTTCCTAGGGCTTTATTTTTTATTTAAATTCAATTAATTAACATATAATGTATTATTAGTTTCAGAGGTAGACTTCAGTGATTCATCAGTCTTATATAATACCCAGTGCTCATTACAACACATGCCATCCTTAATGTCCATCACCCAGTTACCCCATCCTTCTGTCCCCCTCCCCTCCAGCAACCCTGTTTGTTTCCTATGATTAAGAGTCTCTTATGGTTTGTCTCCCTCTCTGATTTTGTCTTGTTTTATTTTTCCCTGTCTTCCCCTATGATCCTCTGTTTAGTTTTTTAAATTCCACATATGAGTGAGATCATATGATAATTGTCTTTTTCTGATTGACTTATTTCACTTAGCATAATACCCTCTAGTTCCATCCACGATATTTTTGTATTCTTTGGGTAAATACTTAGTGGGGCAATTGCTAGATTGTAGGGTAGTTCTATTTTTGATGTGAAGAAATGTTTAAACCTGAGTATTTTTATGCTAGGTTTGATGAAGAGTAGGCACTTGTTGAGAAATCTGGTAAGACAAAGAGTATGAGTAAAGTATAGTAAACTGGGGGAAATTTAGCAAG
Source organism: Leptonychotes weddellii (assembly GCF_054177405.1). Lineage (NCBI taxonomy): Eukaryota > Metazoa > Chordata > Mammalia > Carnivora > Phocidae > Leptonychotes > Leptonychotes weddellii. The sequence continues at coordinate 101,673,083 of NC_138373.1, forward strand.
GCCTGTTTGTTAGGATTCTTCTCTATGTCCCTTTGCCTTTGGAGGTAAGATTGCTCCCTTCTTCCAGGTACAGGGAGGGCACCTCTCATATGAGAGTTTTATGATCTGTTTCAGGGGAGAAGAGCAGGGGAAAGGTCAGAGTGACCTTCCTGCTTCTGCCATTTTCTCAAGCTCCTTCAGCTTAATACTCAATATGTCAATGTACCTTATTTTGGGGAAGCGTGTTCTGAACCCTCTCAGCTCCATTTAAGGTTTTTGTGGGATAATACCTTTAAGATTCTTAGAAGGCTTTTTTTTTTTTTTTAAAGATTTTATTTATTTATTCATAAGAGACAGAGAGAGAGGCAGAGGGAGAAGCAGGCCCCCTGCTGAGCCGGGAGCCCGATGCGGGACTCGATCCCAGGACTCCGGGATTACGACTTGATTCGAAGGCAGACGCTGAACCATCTGAGCCACCCAGGCGCCCAAGGCTTTTTGTTTGAAAGGAATTATGAGGCACCACCTTAAATTAAATCTCTCTTTTTTAAAAAAGATTTTACTTACTTATTTGACAGAGAGAGACACAATGAGAGAAGGAACACAAGTAACAGGGGTGAGAGGGAGAAGCAGGCTTCCCCCAGAGCAGGGAGCCCGATGTGGGGCTGGATCCCAGAACTCTGGGATCCGAAGGCAGATGCTTAACGACTGAGCCACCCAGGCGCACCAAATTAAATCTCTTTGGAGTCTACACTAGGGTCGGTCAACTATTGCCAGTGAGCTAAGATTTGTTTTTACATTTTTAAAGGGTTGTAAAAAAAAAAAAGAAGAATGTTCAACAGAGACTGTATATGGCCCTCAAAGTCCACAATACTTAACTTTCCCTTTATAGAAAAAGTTTGCCAATCCTTGGTCTAAACAAATGTTTAATCTTTAGGCCATGAGTCCCTGACACTGCCTTGGATTTGATCTTTCTCCAGAGGGTATTTCTTAATTTTTTAAAAAAGATTTTATTTATTTATTTGTCAGAGAGAGCAAGAGAACACAAGCAGGGAGAGCAGCAGACAGAGGGAGAAGGAGCTCGATGATGTGGGGCTTGATCCCAGGATCCCAGGATCATGACCTGAGCCGAAGGCAGACGCTTAAGCGACTGAGCCACCCAGGCACCTCTGGGCATTTCTTAATTTTTTTTTTAATGTTTTGATTCTTTCTTTTTTTTTTTTTTAAGATTTTATTTATTTATTTGACAGCGAGAGAGGGAACACAAGCAGGGGGAATGGGAGAGGGAGAAGCAGGTTTCCCGCTGAGCAGAGAGCCCGACATGGGGCTGGATCCCAGAACCCTGGGATCATGACCTGAGCCAAAGGTAGACGGGACATTTCTTAATCTGAGAAATGTTTGCTATATGGGAGTAAGAAACAGTTTTATTTTTGGACCTAGCAAGTCCTGACTCCTTTATATTTTCTCTATATTTTTTTAAAATTATATAATTCCTTCTTTTTCTCATCTCTCTCTACCTGTACTTTATGATAGTTAGCTGGAAAAAAAATGACACTTTTGATATTCTGCCTGGAAATTTCCTTACCCATATTCATCAGTTCATTTGTTATATTTTCTGTTTTCAACATTGTTTCAGATGACAGCTTTGCTAAACTTTCCACTTATCTAGTAGGATTTTCCTTTCCTTCAGCGTTCAGTAACACTTTTCTTACTTTCTTTTAAGCCAAGGATCAGCAACTTTATTCTGTCAAGGGCCAGACAGTACATATTTTAGGCTTTGTGGACCATGTGGTCACTGGCACATCTACTTAACTATGCTGTTGTAGTGAGAAGGAGCCTGCAGACAATATGTAAATGAACGGGTGTGGCTGTGTTTCAGTAAAACTATTTACCAAAGCACGTAGCAGGTTGAATTTTGCTGGTAGGTTGTGGTTTGCTGACCCCTGTTTTAAGTCTTTATTGACAGCTTCCTTGAGGCTTTTCCTAACAGTGACAGTTAAGACCCTTTCAGGCTCTCACTAACACTTTCAGCCACTTCTGACTTTCTCTTGCCATCTAATCCTGAAGCCAAACATTTATATTTTTGGAAGCAACCCTATAACCAAAATCTGCTTTGGTTTTCTACTGCTGTGTAATATACCGTTGCAAACCTAGTGGCATAAAACAACAATCCCTTTTTTTTTTTTTAATCTTTTATGATTCTGATGTTTGAACTTGGCTAGGCAGTTTCCTCTTGGGGTTTTTCATGAGGATGCAAACAGATGATAGCTGGGGCTGGAATCATTTAAAAGGCTTCCTCTCTTACACAGTGGGAGGCAGATGGTACTTGGGCCTGAAGTCATCTTCAAGGATTCCTCATTCACGTATCAGGTGACTGGGCTAGGAAGACTTAACCAGCTGGCACTTCTTGGACATCTCTATAACCCTGTGACGTCTCATCCTGTACTCTGTCCAGCATGAGGGCTTTAGGGGAGTTGGATAGCTTAGATGTGATTCCGGAGTCCAAAGTTGCCTGTCCTCAGGGAGTGCCAGGCAGAAGTTTTATCACCTTTTATGACCTAACTTCTGAGGTTACTCAGTGTTACTTCTGCTTCATTCTCTTCATGGGGAGGAGAATTAGAATCTGTGTTTGGGAGTAGGATTGAAGAATGTATGAACATGTTTTAAAACACAAAATGTTCCACACATACACCTATCAAAAAATTTTGGAAGCTAGAATATAGAAGGTTATACTTTGTTAGAACAGCCTTTCTTTTCTCCATTCACTGCGGTAGAGGTAGGAGATCCCTCCCTTCATTTAATGTTCAAGAATGGACGTGTGCGGGTTGCCTGGGTAGCTCAGTCGGTTAAGCGTCTGCCTTCGGCTCAGGTCATGATCCCAGGGTCCTGGGATCGAGTCCCGCATCCGGCTCCCTGCTCAGCGGAGAGCCTGCTTCTCCCCCTGCCTGCCGCCCCCCTGCTTGTGCTCTCTCTCTCTGACAAATGAATAAATAAAATCTTAAAAAAAAAAAATGGAGGTGTGGAAGGAGACTTCACAGCAACAAACACCTCTTTTATTTAGAGAAAGAAACAAACTCTTTTCTTCTAGAGATAGGTCCTGGAAGCTTTGGACTTGGCATTCTTTTTCCTTTTGTATGAGAGTAGGCATAATGGTGCTTCCATCCCAAAAGAGAAAACAAAAGAAACAAAGAAAAGAAAAACTATCAAACTGTAGAAAATTCTACCCTTTATAGATTTGTTTGAATCTCTGGGTAACATTTTTGTAAGGGTTAAAGAGTAGGTGTGCCTGTTTGTCATTTCCAGCTTCGTTTCAATTAGTTCAACTAGCTTTCTTTTTTTTTTTTTAGATTTTTTTTTTTTATTCAATAGAGAGAGAGATACAGCGAGAGAGGGAACACAAGCAGGGGGAGTGGGAGAGGGAGAAGCAGGCCTCCCACCGAGCAGGGAGCCCGATGCAGGGCTCGATCCCAGGCCCCTGGGATCATGACCTGAGCCGAAGGCAGACGCTTAATGACTGAGCCACCCAGGTGCCCCTCAACTAGCTTTCTTAATGCTGGCAGGGATACTTCTAAGGAAAATTTGAGAAGTGGGTAGGTGATAGAAATGATTTTAAATTTGAGGACTTCAGAGCTAGTTGGAAAGCAGGTTATAAGAAACTTCGAATAGCATTAAAGAATGGTCTCCAGAACTGCTCTACTGCCTGACCCCATCTGAAAAGATTTTGCTCACCTTATATAGTGATCTGGCTCTGGAGGTAAAATACTCAAAAAAGTTGGGGTATTTTATGGTATGTGTTTATAGAGGCTATTGTGTTATTTTTTCCCCCTTTTCTCACTAGATGAAAAGAGGGTGGCAGTGAATAGGTTTTGCTGTATTTATTTATGGTCAGACAGCCAATGTGAATATTCCATTTTTGTGTTCTTTCCATTATGTTTTCTTTTTCTTCCCCTTTTGCTTCTTTCTTCACCTTTCTCTCTGGATTTGTACATCATGAGAGATTCACCCAAATTCTCTGATGATCTGAAAGAAGAAGATAGCTTAGTGAATAGGAAGTTGTTATGGAATTAGCTGCCTGCCATACTGTTTCCACTTCTGGAGAACAAATGCCTGTATTTAGTCATTTACCTGTTTTATCTTTCTTGGTTTCCAGATTTATATACGTTGCTGAATTGAGGGTAGAGAGAAAAAGCTTTTATTTTAAATGATTCAGTTATTTTTTTACTTGGAACTTGAAAGATACTTTTACAAGCTTTAATAGACTCCTCTAAACACATGCCAGTCGGTGGTGGTATAAGAACCTTCAGAAGAGTCAGGAAAGAAAATTTTGGAATGAATTACATTCCCAAGAAGGAGGACAGTACATACCTATCTTGAACTCCTGAAAATGTAAAGACTTCCCACTATAGTCCTTTAACTTCAGTTGCAACTTGGAAGAGGGAACATCTCCTTCTGGGATTAGCCTTCTATAACTCTCACTTGTTTTGTTTGTCTGCATTCCCCTTTTCTTCCTAGTTGGCACATACTACCAAATCAAAGGTATCTATCTGTTGGTTTGGAGGGAGTAGAGGTGAGGAGAAGAAAGAGTTAATTTTTCATGCTTTTAAGTCCACGAATATTACTTAACTAATTTCAACTAGATGAAAACTTACCTTTTAAAATATTTAATGTGTGATACGCTGCATGCATTATGCATTAATTTTGAGAATTACAGTAGCATGGATTTATGAATGACATGGACAGCAAATTATTTCCAACCTAAATTGCCCTGTTCGTTTTTGGACAAATAATTACTTGCTAGAGCAATATTTTTCTGGCATGTTATAAGCCAAGAGAGTAGTTTGGAAGGATCTGAATGAATGCTGAGTATAAAGATTTTTGGTACAAGTTGATTTTATTCTTTCTTTCCTCAGAGTGTCAGGGGATTAGTTTGATCCTGCGTGAGGAAAAAAGCTGCTTTGTGAAATCCATAATTCCATAGAGACTGCTAGTATTAGACATATTTTTAATTTGGGTCTTAGAAAGCCAGAAGAGGGGCACCTGGGTGGCTCAGTTGTTAAGCGTCTGCCTTCGGCTCAGGTCGTGATCCCAGGGTCCTGGGATCGAGCCCCGCATCGGGCTCCCTGCTTGGCGGGAAGCCTGCTTCTCTTCTCCCACTCCCCGTGCTTGTGTTCCCTCTCTCATTCTGTCTCTCTCTATCAAATAAACAAATAAAATCTTAAAAAAAAAAAAAAAAGAAAGCCAGAAGATCTGAGCGTTAATACACCTTTTCCTAATGTATTAATGAGTCCAAAACATGTTGTTGATTTAATGTTTAGCTTGGGTATTGATTTCTCGTTTTGTTTTTTTAAGCTGCATGTGTATATTTGAATCAAGTTAGTTTTTATTTAATCATTCTGTCCTTTAATGCGACACACACCAATAGAAGACAACTATTATTTTGAAAACAATAGATGTAGTTAGTATTCTTATGATTGTACAGATGTTGGCTGGCAAAAAATCTTTTGGATTAGAAAAAGCATTGTCAGATGTAGATTTTTTAGTTCAGTGTGATAATGTACCATCTATTTTACTGGTGACTGTAATTAACAGAAGTAGTTCAGACAAAAGATTCTAAGTATTTCTGAAATGATGAAGCTTCTATTTTTTAGACAGTGCTGTATTTACACTATGCATCAGGGGGAAAAGTCGAGAATGTCATTCAAATAATTTTTTTGTCAGTTATAGGGTCTTTCAAGAATGACCAATAACAATGGTTCTTAGAGTCGTAAAATTTCAGAACTGAGAAGCGACAAGGCATGTTTTGTCTGGCCTTCCTTAAATATATATATATGTGAGTAAAAAGGATATTTCCATTCCTCGAGCTTTTGCATTAAAATGTTCATTTTCCACGGTATCTACTACATATTGTATGAAATTCATTATTAAAGGATTAAAAATTAGGCAAATCATGATTTTCACACAAATATAAAATGCACACATGTAAAAGATGTTATTTAACTCCTTAATTAATTGGAGAACCTGTAAGATGCTAAAAGTGGTTCAAAGAAGAATTCAAGTACCACACATATATAGGATCAAGAATGCTGAAATGGATTTACAAATTGATGCAAAACTGGCTTTATTTTACAGGGACATGAGGGAAATCATTCCTCCCTCCACTAGACAGAATTTATTTGCATGTGTATGGACAAGAATCCTTGGCATTGCTATCAGTTATCTATAACTTACAGTTATATAATAGCTCAAAGATCATGGAGGATGCAAATCTGATAGAATCAGTTATCTAGGAAAGGAGCACATTACACAATGCCTAGTTTTCCATTGAAGATACCTAGTGATCTTTTTGATCATTTCAGTCTTTTGCAGATTGTCATAAAAGAACAAAAATAAATGGGTCTGTATTCTAGTTTTTGACAACAATTCTATGTCTGTTAGTATTAGGGCCTTACTGTTATTCCTTGTAAATAAAGTCAGTTTACAAAATGAAAGAAAATTAAGTTATTCTTAGGTTGTCATTTTCTGATATTTTGATCAACATTAGAGTACTTCCTTAGGTTAGTGTTGAATTTTGGACTTTTTAAAATTGGAGGTATAGGGGCGCCTGGGTGGCTCAGTCGGTTGAGCGACTGCCTTCGGCTCAGGTCGTGATCCTGGAGTCCCGGGATCAAGTCCCGCATCGGGCTCCCTGCTCAGTGGGGGGTCTGCTTCTCCCTCTGACCCTCCTCCCTCTCATGCTCTCTGTCTCTCATTCTCTCTCTCGCAAATAAATAAATAAAATCTTAAAAAAAAAAATTGGAGGTATAATTGACATGTAACATTATATTAGTTTCAAGTGTACAACATGATTTGATATTGATATATATATACAGATGTGTATAAATGTATACAAATTGTGTATAAATATATATACACACACTGCAAAATGATCAGCACAATAAGTCTAGTTACCCACTATCACCATACAAAGTAAAAAATTTCTTTTCCTGTGATGATAACTTTTAAGATTTATTCTCTTAGCAAGTTTCAAATATTTGCTACAATATTTTGACTATAGTGAAATTTGAACTATTTACAGATATTTAAATTGTAGCTTCAAGTGGTTAGGTAGCAATTTCTATGACTACCCAGTGCCTAATATTTTGTAGATATTCAATAAATAAAGAACAGTAGTAATAATTTGAAGGGAGGTAGAACTCACCTGCCCTATTATAGCTTATTTATTTTATTTTTTATTTTTTATTTATTTTTAAAAAGATTTTATTTATTTGAGTGAGAGAGAAAGGGAGATCATGAGCAGGGGGGAAGGGTAGAGGGAGAAACAGACTCCCCACTGAGCTGGGAGCCCAGTGTGGGACCTGATCCCAGGACCCTGGGATCATGACCTGAGCCAAAGGCAGACGCTTAAACGATTGAGCCACCCAGGCACCCCTAGTTTTTAGTTTTTAAAAAAGATTTTATTTATTTATTTATTTGAGAGAGAGAGTGTGCACGTGCCTGAGGGGCGTGGGGAGGAGAAGCAGGGCAGGGTTCCATCCCATGATCCTGAGATCATGACTTGAGCCAAAGGCAGACGCTTAATTGATTGAGCCACCCAGGCACCCCTCTATTATAGTTCTTAAAAGTACATATTAATTTATTGCAACTCTAGCAACTTCCCATTCTAAATACTTTTTACTTGGGTAGTTGACCCCACAGAGGGGAGAGCAAGGAGTTGGCATTATCTACTCCAAATTCATGCTAATTTAACTGGACCTTTTCAGCCTCATGACTTTTTATTCCCTTGCACATTCCTGATTTTGAAGGAGCAGTGTGGTATAGTAGAAAGAAATAGCATTTGTAGTCTCAGAGGCCTGGGTTTGAATCACTACCACACCACTTACCAGCTTTAGATCTTGGGAAACTCTCACAGTCTCAAATTCTTCAATTAAATGAATAATAAATACTAAACAGGATTACATGGAATTTATGTATAAAGGATGTAACAGTGCCTGGCACTGGTAGGCAATAAATGTTAGTTTTCTTCTCTATTCCTGTCAAGCCCTCCTGCTTTCTCTTCTGTTTCCATTACTAAAATCACTGGAGTCATTTGGTGTGACCTTCCTCATCTTCCTTCTATCTCTGTATTTTTTTGTCTTTTGTTTCAAAAGTTTGTTTATCTCACAAGGATGTTGTGAGGATTAAAGAAGATAATGTGTATGAAATTGTTTAGTGCATTTTCTAGAACATTAGGCCTTAAATAGATTAATTGAATCAGAATATAAGGTTAATTTTACTTCTGATATTTTTTACTTCTACAAGTATTACCCTTCTCCCTAGTATGTGTGATTGTCTCTTCTTTCAAAAAGTATTCCCTACTTTTTGGGGAAAACCTCTTTTGCCTGGCCTTGCTAGAACTCTGGCTAATACCCTATTTCTTTCATTCTTTTATTGTCACACTTTTCAGCTGAATAGATAAGGGGTTTGGCCTCCCCTTTTCCACCATCTGCTCTCACATTAAACCCCTGCATTCTGATATACCATAATTTTCTCCTGCATCTGAAACAGCACCCTCCCACTCAGGCTCCCACAAGGCTTAAGTGTAGTAGGCATTCTATGAATATTAGTTGAATAATGAATGAAATGAGAAGCTTTAGAGTACTAACACTGAGAGCTCTCTAATACTTTCAATAATGGGTTTTAAGGAAATCTGGTAAGAAACTATTATACCTAAATTCAATTTAACTGGATGCCCATGTATAATGTGCATTTTATTGTTTTTCTGAGACCCCATGGTTTGTATCAGATTCAGAAAAAAATTTTAAATATTATGTTTTAGAGAAAGTTTAACTCTGTCAAAAGTTCATAAAAAAACAATAAAATCAGCAATTCATTGAAGTAGTAATTAGTAAAAATTTACTGTGCACACACCAAAAAGACAGTTTGCAAATTGGGAGCACTCAAACCAAAACATGGAATTGAGGCTCAGAAATATATTATTATAAAGCCGCTTATATAGTATGAAGGCAATGAGTATTCTTTATAGTGATTGGTTACAATATTAGAATTTTCTCAAATGAAAGGGAATTGGTTAGTGGTTATCTCATATCAATTTTGGGGAACTATTCAAGTTTTGCTCTTGATTTACAGAGGCATAACCAAGAAATGACCCAGGTCAAATTAACCTTGCTTGTCTTGCAAAATAAGCTAAATTAAGCTTTGCTTGTATGACTAACTGGTTTTGTCTGCTCAGGGAATATTCAAGTCTGGTCTCCATTTGTGTTTGATTTTAGTAATTCCCTCCCTTTTGGTTATTCTCTCAGCAGGCTAAGAGCATGACCAACCAGTAGTGTTAGTCTCAGTTACCAGTGTTGATGTAGTCAGGCCGAAGAGTCACATATTCACTGTTTCCATTAAATCGGGCTGGAGGGCCATGTACTCACCATCTTCATCATTTACAGTTACTGCTGATTTCATGCAGTTGCTTGATCCTTATGGATACTATTTGGTGTACGAGTGGCTGCTGACAGGCACTTGGAGAGCATGCAACACACGAGGGAGGCTTAATGTAACGACTATACAGAGAAAAATAGCCAAGGATTGAAAAATTCCCAGGAGCCAGGGTTTAACAGTGGAACAGGTCTGTGGAAGAGGTGTCACTTATTTGATGAAAAATTTTTATCAGGTATTTAAGATCCTTTACATTTTGGTTAACAATTCCTGATTTGTCAACATAGAAACAATATTTTTTAAAGATTTTATTTATTTATTTTGAGAGAGAGAATGAGATAGAGCATGAGAGGGGGGAGGGTCAGAGGGCGAAGCAGGCTCCCCGCTGAGCAGGGAGCCCAATGCGGGACTCGATCCCGGGACTCCAGGATCATGACCTGAGCCGAAGGCAGTGGCTTAACCAACTGAGCCACCCAGGCGCCCCTAGAAACAATATTTCTTACCAATTCTAGCACATGCACCTCCTTGTTGAGCAGTGAGGGCATCAAGGACTATCCTGTTTTGGAGAACCACTGGAGATAAACCATTTATTTCAGATTGTACTGCTTAAAGTAGTTAGGGTATTGTTAAAGCTTTTTAAAAAATAGTTGCAGAAATACTAAAAAGTGATTTTTCTAATTCATTAACTCTCAATTGAGGAAAAAATATTCTGACAAACATGAAAACCAGAGCATTTTTGAATAATAGGATTCAAGAGTACATGGGAAGCTCACTTATGAGGAGTTACTTTATATATACCAACAATCCTAAGTTTATAATCTGGCTAGCTTTCAAGGAGTCATACTTAGTCATTTGGGATATAAAATATGCTATACCACACCATACAGACCATTTGGGTGAGAAACCTGTGTATATTGTGTTATTACCACAGAGGGTGAATTACTCAGTATTATTAAGAGAGAGAATTATGGTGGCTCCCGTGACCCACCAGGGGCAATGTGGACATCATGGTTATTCTTTGTCAGGCATCAGTGTATTCCCATCTTGAATAGCTGTGGCTTAAATTTAGATAGGAACAAAAAATATTCCTATGGATTTGGCTTAGCAGTCCATGTATCATGCTTTTGTTGATAAAGGATTGATTTCCTATCCAGTGGTGCCTTAAATATTGGTTTACCCAGTAGGTGAAACTGGGGTTTTGGAGGCATTCCATTTGCCTACAGATTTTTTCATTGAACCAGGGTACAGCTTCAGTAAATTCTTTGGTGAAATAATTAAAGGTATCAAAAAAAAAAAAGGTATCATCATTCTCTAATTTTAAATCTGGTCATTATACTTAGGACTCTAGTCCCCTTCATTTGAGTCAAACCAAAGGGTTTGATTACAGAGTGAGTCTGGAACATGTCCCAAATCCAGTACCATTAAGGTTTTCTATGCATAGGAACAGGTTACCAGCAATGAAGTTTACAGTGGTTACAATGAAGAAGCCAGGCTTTGGCTTCTAAGTCTTCTTCCCAGTGTCAGATTAATGGCCATAAGTATTAGTTGAATGGCCAAGTGAAGGATATCAGACCTTTTCATAAAGCCATTTCCTGAATTAGTCTAATTCAGGCGTGTATAGAAGCTGGTTCTAATATTAATTGGGAGTCTTCCTGAGCATTTATTTATTCATTCATTCTTTCATTTATTTAAAGATTTTATTTATTAGAGAGAGAGAAAGTGAGAGAGAGCATGAGAGTGGGGCAAGGGGCAGAAAGAGAAGCAGACTTCTCCCTGAGCAGGGAGCCCAAAGCGGGGCTTGATCCCTGAGATCATGACTGAGCCAAAGGCAGATGTTTAACTGAGCATTTAAATGGCTGCATAATCAATGATCATTTTGATTCTTAAAAGAAAGTATTTGTTGGGTGGTGGACTTTAGTAGGTGTTTAGTGTGGGTGGGGAAAATTTCCAACACAAAGAGAAACTTAAGTTTAAACATTTTGAGTGAATTTGCAAGGTAGTAATACACAACAGTTGCTGTATATTAAGTCCTAGAAATAAATGAGAATTCTGCCGAATCTTGTTCTGTGATCTTGGGCAGAGGCTTTCTAATGCCATGCTGTTGTTTGCTTCAGGGGAAGACTTTCTCCTGGAAATCCTTCATTTTTAGTCAGCTGTAGGCTGACAAGTTCAAGAGTTGGGGGAACTCTATTTAATTGAGCGTCGTGGACGCATGTTCAATACCCTGTAATTTAACTGCTATTTGAGAAGTTAAGGGCCCTGGTTGGGCCCTTTCCATTGAGATTCAGTTGTTTTTCATTGATGTCTCTTCCAAAAACACCCATCTCCGGGTTCCAGAGTGTGGAGGTACAAAGTCCTCATCGGGTAGAGGGTCTCTAAAAGCTCCCTTGACCTATTGAAAATAAGCTTTTGAATATTGTATTAGTGCTTTACAGTTTTGGGTCATATTAGAATGTGCATGGGGTCCTGTCATCAAGAGCATGGGTCATCCAGTGATGATTTTATAAGGTATCCATTTGGTTTCCCTAAAAGGCGTTGACCTTAAAGTCATAACGGCTAAGCGTAATACTTTAGGCCATGGTAATCCTGTGGTTCCAGTCAGTTTTACCAGTTTGCATTTCAGAATACCATTGGTATGTTCAGCTTTCCCTGAAGACTGAGGATGGTATGGACAATGATAGTGCCGCAATGTCTGAATAACCTTGTTTAACTTTTATAATTTATTCAGTGGAGTGAGTGCCTTGATCACTTGAAAGTTTGCTTAGAATTCCCCATAGTGGGAAAACATTTTCTTTTTCTTAATTTTTAATATATATATTTTTTAAGATTTTATTTATTTATTAATATATTTTTTTAAAGTTTTATTTATTTGAGAGAGAGAGCACAAGCAGGGGGAGCAGCAGGCAGAGGGAGAGGGAGAAGCAGGCTCCCTGCCGAGGTCATGAGCTGAGCTGAAGGCAGAGGCTTAGCCAGCTGAGCCACCCAGGCACCCTCTTTTTCTTTTTCTTTTTTTTTTAAAGACTTATTTATTTATTTGAGACAGACAGCATGCCTGCGCATGAGTGGGGGAGGGGCAGAGGAAGAGGGAGAGAATCTCAGGCAGACTCCTTGCTGAGGGCAAAACCCAACACAGGGCTCCATCTCACTACCCTGAGATCATGACCTGATCCGAAATCAAGAGTTGGAAGCTTAACCAACTGAGCCACCCAGGCGCTCCTGGGGAAACATTTTCTAATGACTTCTTTACTCCAGGAGCAGCATCAGCTTTCTGACAGGGGATGACTTCAATCCATCTAGGAAATAGATATAACAGGTACATGTTAATAACCCATAGAAAGAGACAATTCAGTGAAGTCCAACTGTAAATGTTCTAATGGTCTGGATGGTGGGGGAGCAACCCCCAAAGCTACTTTAGTAGTTTTACTTGGGTTATATGATTAACAGGTTAAGCGCTGATTATAAACCTGTTGTGCCAATTTAGAACAATCACACCACCGATATTTTTTCATAATTTGGGTCATTTTGTCAATTCTGTGGTGGGTAGTCAGGTGCAGTGCTCATAAGAGTGGTAGTTTGAGAAATTCAGGAAGCACCAGACAGCCATTTGGGCCTTCCAGGGTTCTCTTTTTTTTTTTCATGAAACTCTTATCCTTTATGGTGCCATTTTTATTTTCTATTATCTGACACAATTTTCTGTCTGTTACACAAGTTGTCATAAGTAATGTGATTTGGATCTATCTTAGAAAGCTTATTTAAATTACAGAGTTTTGCTACATGAGGAATTTTTTGAATTAACAGCCTTAGCATGAAAGTTAATCATAACATTTCCCTGATATTCAGAGTGTGATTGGTGGGTCTGAGCCTCAGTTTTGATAATAGCAATTTGTAAAGGCAGTAACAGTGCAGAGAGGAAATCAGCAGTGTGAGGTCCATTTTTTATAGGTGTATCATTTGATGTTAAAAATCCTCTGTTTTCATGATATGAGGAATTTGAGAAACAAACAGAGGATCATAGGGAAGGAGGGAAAAATGAAACAAGACAAAACCAGAGAGGGAGACAAACCATAAGAGACTCTTAATCTCAGGAAACAAACTGAGGGTTGCTGGAGTGGAGGGGGGTGGGAGGGACGGACATTGGAGAGGGTATGTGCTATGGTGAGCGCTGTGAATTGTGTAAGACTGATGAATCACAGGGGCGCCTGGGTGGCTCAGTCGGTTAAGCGACTGCCTTCAGCTCAGGTCATGATCCCAGGGTCCTGGGATCGAGCCCCGCATTGGGCTCCCCGTCTCTCTCTCCCACTCCCCCTGCTTGTGTTCCTGCTCTATCTCTCTGTCAAATAAATAAATAAAAATCTTAAAAAAAAAAAAGACTGATGAATCACAGACCTGTACCCCTGAAACAAATAATACGTTATATGTTAATAAATAAAAAATAAATTCCTCTGTTTTCAAAGCGTGCTAAAGTCATGGACCACTCCAAAAGCATACCTACTGTCATTGTAAATATTTGCAGTTTTTCTTTTTGCTAACTTACATGCTCAAATGAGGACAAATAATTCTGCAGGTTGGGCTGAGTTAAACTGAGGAAGGACTCCTCTTTCTGGTAATTCATATTGAGTAGTTGTAGTATATCCAGCTTGATACTTCTCTTCAGAATTTTTTGGCATAAGAGCCATCAGCATAGAGTACTAAATCTGGATTGGCTAATGGAGTTTCTTATAAATTTGATCTAGGAGTCAGATTTTGAGAAACCAGTTCAATGCAATTATTAGTTTCTACTTTATTAGGTAAGGGTAGAAGGGTAGCAGGATTTAAGGAGTTGCAGTGAAGAAGGCACAAATGAGAGGGACACAGGAATAGAATCTTATAACATGTTAGTCTACTAGCTAAGAAATGCTGAGTTTGCTCAGTTAAATTTTGTATATCGTGAGGAACTTGCAGATTTAAAATATTTCTTTGATCAAGTTCTGAAGAGGATTCTGCAATTTTAGCAGCTGCAGCAACTGCCTGTGAACGATTTGGATATGCCCTGGCTACTGGGTCCAGTTGTAAACTCTGAGCTACCGGTCTGTTTTTTTCTTCCACGTTCTTGTGTAAGGACTCCCAGTGTCAGCATTCATGAACAATGTAAAAAGTTTGGTATAGTTAGGGAAGCCAGTACAAGCTTGTAAGGGCTTCCTCATATTTTGTTTCCTAAGGAAGTTGTTCCTGTATTACTTTTAGTTCATAGAGTGGAGAGCCGAATAAGGAAAAATTATCCTGCAAGTCCAGGGAGGCCTCTGAGTAGTCTCTTAGTCATAGGTCTGGAGTGATTTTGGATGGTACTTACTCTTTCTGGAAACAGAAAGATTCCTTTTTATAATAAATCATGACCAAGGTAATGTACCTTTTCTTGTGAAAACTGAAGTTTATCTCAAGAGGCTGTATGGCCCTTATAAGGTAGCTGTTGCAGTAGATATTTTGAGTCAATTTCAGTTCTCTCTGGATGAATAGCAAAGAAGTAAATCATCTACATACTGAATCAGGGTAGAATTTCTTGGAAATTGTGGTGTACTTAAATCCTGATGTAGAACTCATGAGAAATGTGAAGGGGCCTCAGTGATTCCTTGATGCATAACAGTCTAAGTATATTGTTGATTTTTCCAAACAAATATTGACTTTCCTTATCTACTGGGATGCTGAAGAAGGCAGGACATAGATTGCAACCATAAACCATTCAGAATCGGTTGAAATGTTGACAATAGAGTGGTAGGTTGGGTACTACAGGAAGCCTTGGAATAACAGTTTTATTTATAACACTAAGATCTTGAACAAATCTCCTTCCTTGGCCCTGGGGCTTTTTTATGGGTAGGATAGTGTTGGAAAGACTGGTGCAAGGGAATAATTAGTCTTTGATTTATTTATTTCTTTTAATTTTTACTTTTTATTAGTCCTTGATTTATTAAATCATCTGTTATGAGGATGAGCCCTTGTGAGGCTTAGGGTTTTAAAGGATATTGGGGGCAATTTTGGAAGAATTTTCAAAGGATCAACCTGAATTTTAATAGGGAAAGCACTCTTAATTTTTCCTAGATCTGTGGAAGAAGAGGCCCATAGGGTGTTCAGGGGTTCAGAGAGGTCTACAGTACTTGCTTTATCATGGAGTTTGTTAGCTTCTTCAGGACAATTAATTTGAGCTTATAGAACACATAATGTTTTGGGGTCTGGTGAGTCTGGAAATGCTAAGGTTATTTTTCCTGAGACAAAATATATTTGGTCTCCTAATTTAGAAAGTAGATCTCTTCCCAGGAGACTTAGAGGGGCACTGTCACATAAGAAAAAGGGATGATGGGGCGCCTGGGTGGCTCAGTTGGTTAAGCAACTGCCTTCGGCTCAGGTCATGATCCTGGAGTCCCAGGATCGAGTCCCGCATCGGGCTCCCTGCTTGGCGGGGAGTCTGCTTCTCCCTCTGACCCTCCTCCCTCTCATGCTCTCTGTCTCTCATTCTCTCTGTCTCAAATAAATAAATAAAATCTTTAAAAACAAAAAAAAGGATGATGTTCAGAGAAGGGGCTAAGGGTAAAGTTGTGGGCTCTGATAAAAGAACCCTTTGAACTTGATTGGACAGTGCCACCGCTGAAACATTTTTATTACTTTCAGGAAGTTCCTGATGTATCATGGTGGAGTTTGAAGTGGAAGGAGTCTCCTGGCACAGTACAGTTTTCTCCATTTATTTCAGATTTCATTTCACCCTGATGATTCATAAGAATTACTGGGAGTAGCTTACTCCAGATTATTATCTTGAGGATTTGAAGGTTGATTGTTCTCTTTTCTTGGATAATTAGGTTGTTTGAGGGGACAGTCCCTTTATCAATGTACTTTCTGTTTACAGTCTTGACAAGTATCTTGTCAACAGGGGCAAAACTTACTCTAAAGTTAGTTCTATAGTTGTAATTGTAGGGCCATGAGTTTATTTGCTTGATAACCCTTTTTCTGTTCTAAAATTCTTTCAAAATGCTCAGCAGAATGTTGGAGCTCAGGAAGGAGAGAAATCTTCCATTCTAATTTATGTTTCTTTAATAAATCATTAAGCTCAGGGCGAAGCCCATTAACAAAAAGAGCAGACAGGTGATGTTAGCTTCAGAGTCCCTAAGACCAGGATGCTGTCTAAATATTTCTTCTAAGTGAATTCAGAAGTCTGCAACTGATTTATTTTCTATTTACAGGAGTGTATTAAGGCTCAATCCATTCTCACAGCAA
Source organism: Leptonychotes weddellii (assembly GCF_054177405.1). Lineage (NCBI taxonomy): Eukaryota > Metazoa > Chordata > Mammalia > Carnivora > Phocidae > Leptonychotes > Leptonychotes weddellii. Next base: position 101,689,724 of record NC_138373.1, read on the forward strand.
AACCCTGGGTACAGCTTCAAGGAGCAATTGACCTACTTTTCTCTCTTTTTATTCCATCTTTTCAGGCATACTTGGTAGGGTCTTCAAAGTCATCTTTTTTTTTTTTTTTAATGGTCCTCCAAGTCTTCAGAAGGGTCTTTCCAGTCTGCTGCGTGGAACCACCTTTAAGTGTCTCCTAGACTTGGCACCGTGTGAACAAATTGGTACAAATCCAGGAGCCCAGGTCATGACCCCCAAGAAGTATCTTAAATTCTTCTGTAAATTTAGTTTCATTCTTCTTTGGGTCGGAAAATTGTTTATAATGGTTTAGAGCTCAGCTTCAAACCAGGGTTTAAATTCTGCTGTGATTGGGACCCCTGGTTCATGGTAAGATCTTACTCTCAAGGGCATTAGGAGCCTAGGAGGTTCGAGGGAAAGGGTAAAAGATCAAATAGATTGTTAGAATCAGGATAGGCACAGAGGGGTTATTTTCAGGGTCATTCAGGTCTTTAGACTCAGGGCCTTAGTCATAAGTTTTTCACTATCTTATTGTAATGAATCTTTTTGAGAGGCTATTTTGAGTCATTCTTCCTTCTCAAGTCCTCTGTAAACCAATCAAAGAATGCATTCCATTGTTTTTGGGAGATTTGGGATCCTCTTTTTTAATGGGTACCCCTAAGATGGATGATCTTTTTTTTAAATGGTAGGCTCCCCAAAATGGCCATTACAATTCAAAATTATCCTTTGTAAAGTCCCAGTTTTTTCAGAAAGGCTCAAGACTCTGTTATAGTGGGAATACATATAAGAGGTAGGAGTTTTTTAAGGGAGGAGAAAAAGAGAAAAAGAGGATTTAGACTAGTTGGAACCCATCTCTGCCTTCAGGCTATCTGAAACAAATAATCTATAGGAGTCTGGTAATTTTATCATTGCCTAAAACCCAAGGAATCATGCGCTTTTCGTCTTACAGACAGGAGGATAGCTTACCAAGAAGTTTCAAGAAAGACAGAAAGCAAATGTGCACGAAAAAGTTGGAGAGCTCAGAACTCAGAGTGGAGCTCAAATCCTAGAGAGACTTAACCAAGAACTCTGTAGTCTGAGAGAAATAAGTAAGTGCGCAGTGCTCTGTGGGTACTGCCATGGGGTTTGTTCACCAACCTCAGGACAGGATCGTTGGCTAAAGATCCCACTTCTGGGGCGCCTGGGTGGCTCAGTTGGTTAAGCGACTGCCTTCGGCTCAGGTCATGATCCTGGAGTCCCGGGATCGAGTCCCGCATCGGGCTCCCTGCTCGGCAGGGAGTCTGCTTCTCCCTCTGACCCTCCTCCCTCTCATGCTCTCTGTCTCTCATTCTCTCTCTCTCTCTCATTCTCTCTCTCTCAAATAAATAAATAAAATCTTTAAAAAAAAAAAAAAGATCCCACTTCTGACACCATTAACTGTCAAAAAAGTTCATTTAAAAAAAAAACAATAAAAGCAACAAATCACTGAAGTAGCAATTAATAAAAGTTTATTGTGCACGTACTAAAAAGACAATTTGCAAACTGGGAGCACTCAGATTAGAACATGGAATGAGGCTCAGAGGCATATTGTTATAAAACAGCTTATATAGTGTGAAGGCAGGGAATGTTTATTCTTTACAGTGATTTGTTACAATATTAGAATTTTCTTAAAGGGATTTGGTTAGTGGCTACCTTATATCAATTTTGGGTAAGAGTTTAAGTTTTGCTTATGATTTTCAGAGGCATAACCAAGAAGTGATCCAGGTTAAGTTAACCTTGCTTGTCTTAAAAAAAAAAAAAATTAAGGTCTGCTTATATGACTGACTAGTTTTGTCTGCTCAGGGAATTTTCAAGTCTGATCTTCGTTTGTGTTTTAACAACTCTGAAGGCAAATTTTAGCAAAAGCATCTTTTCTATTTTTCCTATTGAGAGAACACAGACCACTGTTTTTCCAGTTCTGTGATACTCAGACCTTGGTTCTTGAGCTCTAGGTGGTCCTTTCAGCACCCATCTTCTTCTAAGACCTCTATTGTATTAACCAGACTATGCTGGGATAGGGTTACCCTTTTGGTTAATGATAATAACTAATATGGCACCAGAGGCATTTTTTTTCCATAGGATTATTGTTTATATTTTAATTTTAATTTAATTTTATTTAAAACCAATTAATTAACATATAGTGTATTATTACTTTCAGAGGTAGAGTTCAGTGATTCATTTTGTTCAGTTGCATGTAACACCCAGTGTTCATTACATCAAGTCCCCTCCTTAATGCCCATCACCCAATTATCCCTCCCCCCTACCAACCTCCTCTCCAGTAACCCGCAGTTTATTTTCTAGAGTTCAGCATCTCTTATAGTTCACTTCTCTCTCAATTTTCATCTTATTTTATTTTTCCTTCCCTTCCCCTATGTTCATCTGTTTTGTTTCTTAAATTCCACGTATGAGTGAAATCATATGGTATTTGTCTTTCTCTGACTTGTTTCACTTATCATAATACCCTCTAGTTCCATCCACGTGGTTGCCAATGGCAAGATTTCATTCTTTTTGATGGCTGAGTAATATTCTACTTTATACACACACACGCACACATACATACATACACACATATAACCGCATCTTCTTTATCTCTTCATCTGTTGATAGACATCTGGGCTCTTTCCTTATTTTGACTGTTGTGGACATTGCTGCTGTAAACTTTGGGGTGCACGTGCCCCTTTGAATCACTATGTTTGCATTCTTTGGATAAATACCTAGTAACGCAATTGCTGGGTCATAGGGTAGATCTATTTTTAACTTTTTGAGGAACCTCCATACTGTTTTTCATAGTGGCTGCACCAGTTTGCATTCCCACCAAGAGAGTAAGAGGGTTCCCCTTTTCTCCACATCCTTGCCAACATCTGTCATTTCCTGAGTTTTTTATTTTTAGCCATCCTGACTGGTGTGAGGTGATATATCGTTGTGGTTTTGATTTGTATTTCCCTGATGCTGAGGATGTTGAGCATTTTTTCATGTGTCTCTTGGCCATTTGGTTGTCTTCTTTGGAAAAGTGTCTGTTCATTTCTTCTGCCCATTTCTTGACTGGATTATTTGTTTTTTGGGTGTTGAGTTTGATAAGTTCTTTATAGATTTTGTTACTAGTCCTTTATCTGATAAGACATTTGAAAATATCTTCTCCCATTCCATAGTTGCCTTTTAGTTTTGTTGACTATTTCCTTTGCTGTGCAGAAGCTTTTTATCTTGATGAAGTCCCAATAGTTCATTTTTGCTTTTGTTTCTCTTGCCTTTGGAGACATGTCTAGCAAGATGTTGCTGCAGCCAAGGTCAAAGAGTTTGCTGCCTGTGTTCTCCTCTAGGACTTTGATGGGTTCCTGTCTCACATTTAAGGTTTTTTGTCCATTTTGAGTTAATTTTTGTGTATGGTGAAAGAAAGTGGTCCAGTTTCATTCTTCTGCATGTGGCTGTCCAATTTTCCCAACACCATTTGTTGAAAATAGTGTCTTTTTTCCATTGGATATTCTTTCCTGCTTTGTTGAAGATTAGTTTACCATAGAGTTGAGGGTCCATTTCTGGGTTTTCTATTCTGTTCCATTGATCTATGTGTCTGTTTTTGTGCCAGTACCATACTGTTTTGATGATTGCAGCTTTGTAGTAGAGCTTGAAGTCCGGAATTGTGATGCCTCCAGGTTTGGTTTTCTTTTTCAACGTTCCTTTGGCAACTCGGGGTCTTTTCTGGTTCTATACAAATTTTAGAATTGTTTGTACCAGCCCTATGAAAAATGCTGGTGGTATTTTGATAGAGATTGCCTTGAATGTGTAGATTGCTTTGGGTAGCATAGACATTTTCACAATATTTGTTCTTCCAATCCATGAGCATGGAATGTTTTTCCATCTCTTTGTGTCTTCCTTCATTTCTTTCATAAGTGTTCTGTAGTTTTTAGAGTACAGATCCTTCACCTCTTTGGTTAGGTTCATTCCTAGGTATCTTACGGTTTTTGGTGCAGTTATAAATGGGATCGATTCCTTGATGTCTCTTTCTTCTGCCTCGTTAGTGTATAGAAATGCAGCTGACTTCTATGCATTGATTTTATATCTTGCGACTTTGCTGATCTCCTGTATCAGTTCTAGCAATTTTGGGGTGGAGTCTTTTGGGTTTTCTACCTAGAGTACCATGTTGTCTGTGAAGAGTGAGAGTTTGACTTCTTTGCTGATTCGGATGCCTTTTATTTCTTTTTGTTGTCTGATTGCTGAGGCTAGGACTTAAGTGTACTATGTTGAATACCAGTGGTGAGTGTGGACATCCCTGTGGTGTTCCTGACCTTAGGGGAAAAGTTCTCAGTTTTTCCCCATTGAGGATGATACTTGCTGTGGGTTTTTCATATATGAGGTATGTTCCTTCTGTCCCTACACACAGAGAGTTTTTATCAAGAAACGATGCTGTAAAAAAAAAAAAAGAAAGAAAAGAGAAGAAAGGATGCTGTAGAGGCACCTGGGTGGCTCAGTTGGTTAAGCATCTGCCTTCAGCTCAGGTCATGATCCCCAGGGTCCTGGGATCGAGCCCCGCACCAGGCTCTCTGCTCAGCAGGGAGTCTGCTTCTCCATCTCCCTCTGCCTGCCACTCCACCTGCTTGTGCTCTCTCTCTCTGTCAGATAAATAAGTAAAATATTAAAAAGAAGAAGAAGAAAGGATGCTGTCCTTTGTCAAATGCTTTTTCTGCATGTTTTGAGAGGACCATATGGTTCTTGTCCCTTGTCCTTTCTTTTACTAATGTGGTTTATCACATTGATTGATTTGCGGATGTTGAACCACTCTTGCAGCCCAGGAATAAATCCCACTTAGTTGTGGTGAATAATCCTTTTAATGTACTGTTGGATTCTTTTAGTTAGGATCTTGGTGAGAATTTTTGCATCCCTGTTTATAAGGGATATTGGTCTGTAATTCTCCTTTTTGGTGGGGTCCTTGTCTGGTTTTGGGATCAAGGTAATGCTGGCCTTATAGAATGAGTTTGGAAGTTTTCCTTCCATTTCTATTTTTTGAAACAGTTTCAGAAGAATAGGTATTCATTCTTCTTTAAATGTTTGGTAGAATTCTGCTGGTAGGCCATCTGGTCCTGGACTCTTTGTTTGTTGAGAGATTTTTTATTACTGATTCAATTTCTTTGCTGGTTATGGATCTGTTCAGGTTTTCTATTTCTTCCTGTTTCAGTTTTGGTAGTTCATATGTTTCTAGGTATGCATTCATTTCTTCCAGATTGCCTAATTTGTTGGCATATAATTGCTCATAATATACTCTTATAATTGTTTGTATTTGGTGTTGGTTGTGATCTCACCTCTTTCATTCATGATTTTATTTATTTGGGTTCTTTCTCTTTTCCTTTTGATAAATCTGGCTAGGGGTTTATCAATCTTATTAAGGCTTTCAGAGAACCACCTCTTAGTTTCATTGATCTGTTCTACCATTTTTTTTTAAATTTCTATATCATTGATTTCTGCTCTAATCTTTACTATTTCTCTTCTGTTGGATTTAGGCTCTTAAAAATAAAATCTTTTTTTTTTTTTTAAAGATTTTATTTTTTTTATTTATTCATGAGAGACAGAGAGAGAGACAGAGGCAGAGGGAGAAGCAGGCTCCCCGCTGAGCAGGGAGCCCGATGTGGGACTCGATCCCAGGACCCTGGGATCATGACCTGAGCCGAAGGCAGATGCTTAACCGACTGAGCCACCCAGGCGTCCCTTAAAAATAAAATCTTAAAAAAAATTTTGTTACCTGAATTTTCAAATGTATTGACATGAGGTTTTGTGTATTTTTGTCTTATATTTTTAATGTCTATGAGATCTATACTGATTCTTTTTTAGAATTCATCATATTGGTATTTGTGCTTTAGTTTTTGTCCTTGATCAGTATTTCTGGAGGTTTTTTGCTGGGTCAATAAATCATTTTTTTTTCTCATAATTTTTTTCTTATTGCATTAAAATTTCAAAATTATGGTAACATACACATAACATAAAATTGACCATCTTAACCATTTTAAAATGTACAGTTCAGTGGCATTAAGTACATTCACGCTGTTGTGCAAACATCACCACTGTCCATCTCCAGAACTTTTTCATCCTCCCAAACTAAAACTTTGTACCCATTAAACACTAAACAACCATTCCACTAACCCCATGGCCCTGGAAACTATCATTCTACTTTTTCCCTATGAATTTGACTAGTCTAAGTATTTTATATATGTAGAATCACATAGTGTTTATCTTTTTGTGATTGACTTACTTCACTTACTGTAATGCCCTCAAGGTTCATTCATGCTGTAGCATGTGTCAAATTTCCTTCCTTTTTAAGGCTGATAATAGTCCATCTTTCATAATTTTTTATTTCAAGTATGAGCATATAGTAATTCATGTTAAATACTTATTAATTGGTCAGTTAATATATTTTTTAAGTTAGCAAGGGTATTAGAAATCACTTTTTCTATATGTATGGAATCTCCTTTTATGGATTAGAATCAGTGAATAAAGTTGCCCTTAATTGCCTTGTTTTGTTTTTGCCTAATAGCTGCCTCCATTCCCTTGAGCTACTTGCACATCTGTGCTTTGGGGAGATGGGAGGAATGGAGTTTCCATGTGTCGGGGGTTGGGGGGGTGGGGGGTGGGGATGAAATGATCAGTATTGTTTAAAACCATTACTGAAGAATTTATACAGCTGAGGATAATTTGGCTTGATTGAGTTTGGGTTACAGCCACCTGCATGAGGAGGAGAGTACAGACAACTCTAACCACCCAGCTAGCAGTGAAATGGGAAGAGATAAACATATATGTATTCCTACTCTACTCCTTTCGAGTCCCCTCTACTCCCACACTTACAGCTGCCACTGATGACTAATGTTAAGCAATTTGGAGGGTCCTGTGTCTTTTAATAGTAGTAAAGAGGAGTTGTGGTATCACATGGTCTCTGATTTTCCACTTAAAATGTATTTTAAATTTCCAGAAATTTGGGGTGCCTGGCAGTTGGAAGAGCATGCAGCTCTTGATCTCAGGGTCATGAGTTTGAACCCCACATTGGATGTAGAGATTACTTAAGTAAATAAGCTTAAAATAAAATAAATTTCCAGAAATTCTATTTTGTTCTAATACCCAATTCTATGTTGTTCCAAATTGAGGTTTTAATTTTTTAAAAGAAGAATTCACTTGTTTGTCTAAATGAAAAGCTCATTTTCCAAAATAAAATTTATGGTGATCAGGCCTTATGGTTATGGGAGAGTTTTTAGATTAGAGTGGCATATCGATTAGAAAGTTAGTGCCAATGAATAGACATTTGTTAAGAAAACAGACTTATGGAGAGGTCTTACATTCACTTTTTTGACCTGAGGATATCATTCTTGTTTTTTGTTTTTTTTAAAACTGTATTTTTTTTTTTTAAAGATTTTATTTATTTATTTGACAGAGAGAGGCACAGCGAGAGAGGGAACACAAGCAAGGGGAATGGGAGAGGGAGAAGCAGGCTTCCCGCGGAGCAGGGAGCCCAACCTGGGGCTCTATCCCAGGACCCTGGGATCATGACCTGAGCCAAAGGCAGACGCTGAACGCCTGAGCCACCCAGGTGCCCCATCATTTTTGTTTTTAATTATTTTTTAGAATATATCAGTATATTATTTTGGGTCTCCTTTTTCATATTCATATATAATGCTAATGCGAATGTTATTTATTGGTAAACTGATGACATTTTGGAAGAGGTTACTTTCTTGCAACCAAAACCCTTTAAATATCAGAAAAAAGTTTTTATTTGGAACTTCCCATTTTCTTGTTTTTGGTTGGTTATCATTATGCAGGTCTAGAGAGTTAGTGTTTGTAGGTTCTTATTGACACATTTCTTTTTTCTTTTTCTTTCTTTAGATTTTATTTGTTTACTTTTAGAGAGAGCACGCAAATGGGGAAAAGAGCAGAGGGAGAGGTAGAGAGAGAATCCCAAGTGGACTCCACGCTGAGTGGAGAGCTAGAATCGGGGCTTGATCCCATGACCCTGAGATCATGACTTGAGCTGAAACCAAGAGTTGGCTGCTTAACCAGCTGTGCCACCCAGATGCCCCTTGACACATTTCTTGAATCTGTTGATTGGGTTACTGAGTTGGAATAAATATTTAGATTCAACTGAGGGTTTTCAGCTTTGATTTAATTTAATTTACTGGAAAGGGGTCATTAAAAAAAAGGTATTAAAAATTTTCAGAGATATGCTTATACAGTTACAGTGTCAAAATATTAAAGATTTGAAAACTTAGTTTCCTATTTTTTTGTTTCCATTCCTCAATGGATCATCACTGTTGCAAGTTTCTTTTTATCCTTTCAGATCTACAATATTTATGTATATGCAATACAGTATAAATATAGTCTTCTCCATCACATTCCTTTAACAATATATTTTACTATAATAATAATTTTAAAAAACAGTCCCTGCCCCTCTCTCCAGCCCATTCCCATTTCTAGCTTTCCATGGATGTTCATTAGCATTTCTTATGGTATTAACCTCCGTATTTCTGAATAACATGGTTATACTGACTTTTTAGTCTTTTCCGGGACAATCCTGTTATGGAAGATGAGGATTTAGTTTTCTTATATTTTCTTCCCTCCTCACCTGTCCTCCCTTTTCCCTTGGTTTTGTTGATAGATAGATTTTGTAACAATCTGTATTTTAAATTCAAACTAATTATAAGTACCTTCGTGTATAGCCCAGTTAATCCTTTGTTAGTCCTTATAATGCTTGCCAATGTGAAAAGTTACTTACCCCAAGACTTGAAAATTATACCCACTCTCTTTAGAGTGCTTCAGATCATTCCAATTTCCTAATTGCACATCATCCAAATTTAATGGAGTTACCATTCTAAGGCTCTAACTATACCTGTAATTATGACCTATTGCTTGTAAAACCATAGTATTAGTAAAGTTTCCATTTATTTGTTAAGTAACTTGTATAAGCTAGATTCTTGGAACCTCTTAGTTTTAGGGGACATATCTTTTGTTGCAGTTAATGTCAGCCAGTGTTTATTGAGTGGTTTTCAGTAAGTATTAGGCATTGTTGTAGTGCTACATCTGTATGAACTCATCTAAACCATGTAACAGCCCAGTGAGGAAGATGCTAGCATTATTTGCATTTTGCAGTTGAAGAAAGTGAGACATGGAGAAGGTAAGTAGCTTGCTTGAAGTCATTTAGCTAGGAAGTGGTGGAGCTATGATAGAAACCCAGGCAGTCTGGCTTTAGAGACCTCACTTACCCACTGCTACACTGCTATATTAATGATATACTATATTAATGATATACTCAACCTCAGCAGTAGAGCATGTGCTTCGGTTGGGTTTTCCACTAGTGGTGATGGATTATGCTAATCCATCCATGTTTTACATTTCTTGTGGGTTTTTTTTTTTTCCAAATACTATATTTCTGAAAAAAAAAACCTTTTTTTTAAAGATTTTATTTATTTGACAGAGAGAGACACAGCAAGAAAGGGAACACAAGCAGGGGGAGTGGGAGAGGAGAAGCAGGCCTCCCGTGGAGCGGGGAGCCCGATGAGGGGCTCGATCCCAGGACCCTGGGATCATGACCTGAGCCGAAGGCAGATGCTTAACGACTGAGCCACCCAGGTGCCCCCAATTTCTGAAAATTTTTTTAAAAATTTATTTTTAATTGTAAAAAATAATATAAAATTCACCATCTTAACCATTTTTAAATATATGTCAGTACTGTTAAGTACATTCACATAGTTGTGCAACAGATCTCCAGAAATTTTTCACCATGCAAAACTGAAACTCTGTACCTACTAAACAACAATGTCTCCTTTCCCTCTTCTTCCCTTGGCAACCACCATTCTACTTTCTGTTTTTATGAATTTGACTACTTTAGATACCTCATATAAGTGGAATCATTACAATATTTGTCTTTTTTTGTGACTGACATTTCATTTAGCATAATGTCCCCAGTCATCCATGCTGTGGCATGTTGACAGGATTTCCTTTTTTTTTTTTTTAAGTTTTATTTATTTTAAACAATCCCTACACCCAACACAGGGCTTAAACTCATGACCCCAAGATCAAGAGTCACACGCTGTTCCAACTGAGCCAGCCAGGCGCCCCAGGATTTCCTTCTCTTTAAAGGCTGAATAATATTCCATTTTGTGCATATGCCACATTTTGTTTATTCGTCCATCGATGGATATTTGGATTGCTTCCACCTCTTGGCTATTATGAATAGTGCTGTAATGAATATGGGTATGCAAATATCTCTTTGATATCCTGCTTTCAGTCCTTTTGGATGTATATCCAGAGGTGGGATTGCTGGATGATAATGGTAGTTCTGTTTTTAATTTTTTGAGGAACCTCCATACTGTTTCCGTAGTAGCTGTACTATTTTACATTCACATCAATAGTGAACAAGTGTTCCCATTTCTCCACATCTTTGCCAACACTGATTTTCTGGGGTTGTTTGTTTGTTTGTTTGTTTTGATAGCAGCATTCAAATGGGTGTGAGATGATACCTCATTGTGGTTTTGATTTGTATTTCTCTAATGATGAGTGATGTTAAGTAATCTTTTCATATAGCTGTTGGCCATTTGTTTATCTTCTTTGGGGAAATGTCTGTTCAAGTCCTTTGACCATTTTTAAATTGGGTTACTTGTTTTCTGTTAAGTTGTAGGAGTTTTTAAAATATATTCTGAATGTTAACTGCTTATCAAATATATGACTTGCAAATATTTTCTCCCATTCCATAGGTTTCCTTTTCACTCTGTTGATTATTTACTTTGATGTACAGAAGTTTTTAAGTTTGATGCAGTTCCACTTTTTCGACTGTGCTTTGGATGTCATACCTAGGAAGTCATTGCCAAATCCCATATCATGAAGTTTTTCCTCTGTGTTTTTTTCTTCCAAGAGTTTAGGTCTTATGTTTAGCTTTTTAATTCATCTGAGTTAATTTTTGTTAATATAGTGTAAAGTAAGGGCCCAATTTCACTCTTTTGTATATAGATACCCAGTTTCCCCAGCACCATTTGTTGAAGAGAGTGTACTTTCCCTATTAAATGATCTTGGTACCCTTGTTAAAAATCATTTGACCATATATGAGTTTATTTCTAGGCTCCCTATTCTGTTCCATTGGTCTAAATGTCTGTCTCTATGCCAATACCACTGTTTTGAATACTGTAGCTTTGTAATATGTTCTGAAATCAGGAAGTGATTTTTCTTTTTTAAGATTGTTTTTGGCTGTTTGAAGTCTATTTCTGAAATTGAAAATATATATGCAAAATATAATATTTGTTATTTTAACCATTCACAAGTGTACAAATCAGTGGCATTAAATACATTTACAGTGTTCTGTAATTATCACCACTATCCCCAAGCCTTTTTTCATCATCCCCCACAAAAACTTTGTATACCCATTAAACAATAACTCTCCCTTTTCTTCTTCCCCCTAGCTTTTGGTAACCTCTATGAACTTTCTCTATTTCTCATCCCTTTTTAACCCATGTTCCCGTTCTGATGAATATAAAAACCCTGTGCCCTCTTTTGTTGTGATTTGAAGTGAAAAATAAATATAACAATAAGTCAAAGTAATAGGTTTTAAAACTGTGCATGTCCATCCTCTTCCCATTTCTCTACCTTGAGAGGCATTGTGCTGCACAGGGTGCCTGCACACGAGCAGCATATGTTTGTATAGCTGGGACTAGGGGTGTTGTCTGTGACGATGGACTTCTTTAGATCAAAGGAGATGAAGATGAAATCTGGTTTGTTGGTTTTCTTAGCTTTAAGCTGTAGCTAATCCAAGACTGACCATTTTGAATTTGCTTTTCTATTTAATAAGCAGCAATAAATTAATATAAACATCCAAATTTAATGTTTTAAAATTTTCTTTGATTACTAGTTTTCCCACATTTCAAACTAATTAAAATAATATGATATTCCATACCTCTTGTTCCCATTTTGGATTTTGTTTTGTTTTGTTTTGTTTTTTTAAGATAGCGTGGTGGGGATCAAGGGGGAAGGAGAAGGAGAATCTTAAGCAGGCTCCACGCCCAGCACGGAGCCCAACCTCACAACCCTGAGATCATGACCTGAGCTGAAATCAAGAGTCGGACACTTAACTGACTGAGCCACCCAGGTGCCCTTGACCTGAAAGGTTTCTTGTGTATAAATGACTAGCTTGGCGCCTGGGTGGCTCAGTCGTTAAGTGTCTGCCTTCTGCTCAGGTTATGATCCCAGGGTGCTGGGATCGAGCCCTGCATCGGGCTCCCTGCTCAGCGGGGAGCCTGCTTCTCCCTCTCCCACTTCCCCTGCTTATATTCCCTCTCTTGCTGTGTCTCTCTCTGTCAAATAAATAAAATCTTAAAAATATATATTCTTTGGGTTTTTTCTTCTAGTTTTTATAGAAAAAAAATTATGTGTTTGAGGTTTTCATAAGGTAAAACACACAAATCTTAAGAGTAAAGCTCAGTGAATTTTTACATATGTATGCACCCATGTGAGTACCACCTGGATCAAGATATAGAACATTTTCCTTCTCAGAAAGTTTTCAAAGGGACACCCTCCTTCCAGAGGTAACCATTATTCTTTTTTTTTTTTTTTAAGATTTTATTTATTTATTTGACAGAGAGAGAGAGACAGCGAAAGAGGGAACACAAGCAGGGGGAGTGGGAGAGGGAGAAGCAGGCTTCCCGCCAAGCAGGGAGCCCGATGCGGGGCTCGATCCCAGGACCCTGGGATCATGACCTGAGCCGAAGGCAGACGCTTAATGACTGAGCCACCCAGGCGCCCCGGTAACCATTATTCTGATTTCTATCACCAGATATTGTTTTTGCCTGTTCTTATGCTTCATATAAATGGAATCATACAGTATATACTCTTTGGGTTTGGTTTCTTTGCTTAATGTAATTCCTATGAAATATATCTGTGTTGTATATAGTAATGGTTTATTCTTTTTTTTCTTATTGCTGAGTAGTATTCTGTTTTATTAATATACTAAAATGTATATTTTTCTTTTTTCCATATTGGGGCTATTATGAATAAAGCTGCTGTTGATATTCTTGTTTATAGACATATTTACTTATTTCTTTTGGGTATATAAGCCTAGGAGTGAAATTGCTGGGTCATAGGGTAAGTATATATTTAAATTAGTTAGTGATTTCCAGACAGTTTTCCACTGTTTGTACCATTTTATATTCCTACCAGCATTATGTGAGAGTTCTAATTGGTCCACATCCTTACCAAACTTGGTACTGTTTTCAGTTTTAGTCATTCCACTGTAATTCTTTTTTTTCAAAAAAATTTTTTTATGTATTTGAGAGAGAGAGAGAGCATGAGCAGGGGGCAGGGAGAAGCAGACTCCCTGCTGAGCAGGGAGCCCAATGTGGGACTCGATCCCAGCACCTGGGATCATGACGTGAGCTGAAGGCAGATGCTTAACCATCTGAGCCACCCAGGCGACCTCTACTGTATTTCTTTTTTTTCCTTTTTTTTTTTAAGATGTTATTTATTTATTTGAGAGAGAGAGAATGAGAGACAGAGAGCATGAGAGGGAGGAGGGTCAGAGGGAGAAGCAGACTCCCTGCTGAGCAGGGAGCCTGATGCGGGACTTGATCCCAGGACTCCAGGATCATGACCTGAGCCGAAGGCAGTCGCCTAACCAACTGAGCCACCCAGGCGCCCATCCACTGTAATTCTTAATTTTGCATTTCTCTGATGAATAACATTAAATCTCTTTTTAAAATAAACCTTTAAATATAATACATACTGGAAAATGCACACATTGTAAGTATACAGCCTAATGAATTGTTTAATACAAAGTGAACTTGCCCATGTAGCAGTCATGGTCAGGGGTACTCTTCATTCAGTCAACCAACAAACTTACTGCATATCTACTGTGTGTTAGGTATAGTTCTAGGCCCAGAGATACAAGAATGATCAAGACAGGGGCGTCTGGGTGGCTCAGTCGCTTAAGTGTCTGCCTTTGGCTCAGGTCATGATCCCAAGGTCCTGGGATCCAGTCCCGCCGCATTGGGCTCCTTGCTCAGCAGGGAGCCTGCTTCTCCCTCTGCCTGCCACTCCCCCTGCTTGTGCTCTCTCTCTCTGACAAATAAAAAAATAAAATCATAAAAAAAAAGAATGATCAGGATAGTAAAAATTGCAGTCCTCACGAAGTGTACATTCTATTGGGGAAGAAGGACAATAAAGAAATAAATGCTAGGTAGTAATAAGGTGTAGAAAAAAATAGGGCAGGGTAAGGGAATGCAAGTGTCAGGAACTATTGTTCTAGTTAGGGTGGTCAGAGAAGGCTTCCCTGAAGAGATGACTCACCCCCCCAGGCTTATTCAGACTATTGGCAGAATTCAGTTTCATATGGTTGTAGGACTGAGGTTGTAGTACTGTTTCCCTGCTGGCTGTTGGCCCCAGTGTCATTCTTTTTTTTTTTTGCCCCAGTGTCATTTTTTTTTTTTTTAACTAACATCTTCTTTCCTTTTTTTTTTTTTAATTTAAATTCAGTTAGCCAACATATAGTACATCATGAGTTTTTGATGTAGTGTTCAACTATTTGATAGTTGTGTATAACACCCAGGGCTCATCAGATCACGTGCCCTCCTTAATGCCCATCCCCACACCCCTCTCCCTTCGGCAACCCTCAGTTTGTTTCCTGGAGTCAGGAGTCTCTCATGGTTTGTCTCCCTCTCTGATTTCTTCCCATGCAGTTTTCCCTCCCTTCCCCTATGATTCTCTGCGCTATTCCTTATATTCCACATATGAATGAAACCATATAATTGTCTTTCTCTGATTGGCTTATTTCACTTAGCATAATACCCTCCAGTTCTGTCCATGTTGATGCAAACGGTAGGTATTCATCCTTTCTGATGGCTGAGTAATATTCCATTATATATATGTATACACCACATCTTCTCTATCCATTCATCTGTTGAAGAGCTCTAGGGGCCACCTGCATTTCCTGCCTCATGGCCCCTTTCAAAGCCAGTAATGACAGGTCAGATTACTCTCACACTTTAGATCTCTCTGACATTTCCGTCTTTCACATTTCTCAGATGTATCTTTCTTTCTTTTATATTTTTAAAGATCTTATTTATTTATTTGAGAGAGAGTGAGTGGGAACAGGGGAGGAATGGAAGGAGAAGCAGAGAGAGAATCTCAAGCTGACTCCTGCTGAGTACAGAGCTTGATGTGGGGCCCAATCTCACCATCCTAAGATCATGACTTGAGCCAAAATCAAGAGTCTGAGTCTTAACTGACTGAGCCACCCAGGCGCCCTTCTCAGATACATCTTTCTGAACTCCAGCCAAAGAAATTTCTCCCCTTCTAAGGGCTCATGCAATTAGATTGGGCCCACCTGGATAATCTAGGTTCATTTCCTTATTTTAAAGTCTGTGACCTTAATTACATCTGCAAAGTCCCTTCACAGCAGTACTTGGATTATGTTTGATAGAAAAACTAAGGGAAAGGAATCTTGGGGAGATCACTTTAGAATTCTGCTTATTACATAGGTCTTATTAAATTAATTAGGGAGTATTCTTTCCTCTACTTTCTAAAAGAGTTTGTGGAGAATTAATATTTCTTTTTAATATTAGAATATAGAAGTTCTCTGGCCTTGTGCTTTTGAGTGTGGCAGGAGGAGGTTTTAAATTATTGTTTCAGTTTCTTGCTACAGGTCTGTTGAGGTTTCTATTTCAGTCGTTTAAGTGTCTGCCTTTGTCTCAAGTCGTGATCCCACGTTCCTGGGATCTAGTCCTGGGATTGAGCCTGCTTCTCCCTCTGCCCCTCCCCCCTGCTTGTGCACTCTCTTGCTCCTTCTCAAATAAATAAATAAAATCTTAAAAAAAAAGAGAATTAAACACAACCCTGGATGCTCTAACTTTATGGGTCTCTATTTTTCCTCCAGAAAATAAAAAGAACAAAGTCACCACTCTCACAATAACTGGAAGAAAACTTAGTAGAAACTCAACACTCTTTTTCAGCGAGAAGTACCTGATGTATATTTTGTTTAATAAAGACTGCTAATATCTGCTTAGTGTGTCTATACACTAAGCCAGTTTAAGAATGTGATCTGTAATTTGCAGTCTTAATTACATGGAGAAAAAGTGAATGGGATTATTAATGCTGTGAAAAGCAACAGTGACCTACCCACCAAGTGGCAAGGTGGAGATAATTAATCTGGTCAATTAAAAAGAAATACATAATTTAAAATGCAGAGGCTTCCAGATGGTGAGTTAGTCTCTTAGTTGCTTGCTCTGGACATTATAAAATGCATCTTATCATAGCCTACTTTAATACTAGTTTAATTCTATAGGTTAGCTTCCCCCCCTCCTTTGTACAATTGTTGCCAGATATGTTACATCTGTATTTGTTATAAACTGAAAAATACAGTATTGTTATCACTGCTTTATATAATCTTTTAAATAAATTAAGAGAAGAAAATAAAAATATATTTATTCAGTCTTTTATATTTACCAATATATTTACTTTTTCCAGTGCTCTTCATTTCTTTGTGTAGATTTAGGTTACCATCTGGTGTCATTTTCTTTCAGCCTGTGAGATTTTCTGTAGTATTTTTTGTAAGTCAGGTTTGCCAGCAATGGATTCCTAAGTCATTGGGGTGTCTTTATTTCACAGTCATTTTTTTACCTTCATTTTTTTTTCCTTCCCCCACCTTCATTTTTTAAAGGTGGTTTTGCTGAATATAGAATTCTTGCTTTTTTCCATTGCATGTTTTTTCCTGCTTTGTCAAAGATTATTTGACCATAGAGTTGAGGGTCCATATCTGGGTTCTCTATTCTGTTCCAT
>NC_138373.1:101707017-101747635 GCF_054177405.1 Leptonychotes weddellii
GAGATGCCCTTAAACAGAAGAATGGATAAAGAAGATGTGGTCCATATATACAATGGAATATTAGCCATCAGAAAGGATGAATACCCAACTTTTACATCAACATGGATGGGACTGGAGGAGATTATGCTAAGTGAAATAAGTCAAGCAGAGAAAGTCAATTATCATATGGTTTCACTTATTTGTGGAACATAAGGAATAGCATGGAGGACATCAGGAGAAGGAAGGGAAAAATTAAGGGGGGGGAATCGGAGGGAGAGATGAACCATGAGAGACTATGGACTCTGAGAAACAAACAGGGTTTTAGAGAGGAGGGGGGTGGGGAATTGGTTAGCCCGGTGAGGGGTATTAAGGAGGGCACGTACTGCATGGAGCAGTGGGTGTTATACGAAAACAATGGATCGTGGGTCACCACATCAAAAACTAATGATGTGGGCACCTGGGTGGCTCAGCTGGTTGGGCAGCTGCCTTCGGCTTAGGTCATGATCCTGGAGTCCCGGGATCGAGTCCCGCATCAGGCTCCCTGCTCGGCGGGGAGCCTGCTTCTCCCTCTCCCTCTACTGCTCCCCCTGCTTGTGCTCTCTCTCTCTGTCAAATAAATAAAATCTTAAAAAAACCAAAAAACTAATGATGTATTGTATGGTGACTAACATAACATAATAAAATTAAAAAAAACATTCTTGCTTGACAATTTTTTCTTTCAGCATTTTGAATATGTCATTTCACTGTCTTCTGACTTTCCTTGTTTCTGATGAGAGATTAGCAACCGGTTATATTGTTGCTTCCTGGTAAATGAGCTGGGTTTTTTTCTTGCTTCTGTCAAGATTTTCTGTTTTAGGTGTTTTGTTTTTTTTACCATTTTTACTATATGTCTAGGTATGGATTTTATCATTTTTACTATATGTCTAGGTATGGATCTCTTTGTGTTTATTGTAGTTGTGGTTCATCGAGCTTCTTGAGTCTGTAGATGATTTTATTTTTTTTAGAGAGAGAGAGGAAGAGAATCTTTTTTCTTTTTAAAAAATTTATTTATTTGACAGAGAGAGAGGCAGAGGGAGAAACAGGCTGCCCGCTGAGCAGGGAGCTGATGTGGGGCTCGATCCCAGGACCCTGGGATCGTGACCTGAGCTGAAGGCAGATGCTTAATCACTGAGCCACCCAGGCACCCCAGGGAGAGCGAGAATCTTAAGCAGGCTCCATGCTCGGCATGGAGCCTGATGCGGGCTGGATCTCAAGAGTCTGAGATCATGACCTGAGCTGAAATCAAGAGTCGAACACTTAACCAACTGAGCCCAGGAGCCCCTGTAGATTAATTTTTTTAAAAAATATCAGTTTCTGGGGCACCTGGGTGGTTCAGTCAGTTAGGTGTCTGACTCGATCTCAGGGTTGTGAGTTGAAGCCCCGCATTGGGCTCCACGCTGGAAGTGTTGGGCTCCACATTGGGCGTGGAGCCTACTTAAAAAAAAAAATCAGCTTGCATTGTTTTTGGTCATTATTTCTGTCCTTTTTCTCCACTTCTGGAACTTCTAAATTGGAACTCCACAATTGTTATACTCGATGTTGTTCCTTAGGTCTCTGGGGCTTTGTTTTTCTTTATTCTTTTCTCTCTTCAGATTAGATACCAGTTTTTCTGATATTTTTTTCTTCCACTCCAGTGTTCAACTCTAGAATTTCTGTTTACCTCTTTTTATATGATTTCTATCTTCTTGTTGAAATTTTCTGTTTATGGCATTGTCCTCATATTTTTCTTTAGTCCTTTAAAGCAGTTTGAAGATTTTGTTTTAGTTTGGCATTTGGACCTACTCAGAGATATTTTCAATTCCATGATGGTTTTTTTTCCCCTCTTCAGTTTGGGTCATACTTTCCTGCATCTTTACATGTCTCATAAATTTTTGTTGAAACTAGACTTTTTACATAATATATTGTAGCAACTTTGCTTGATTTGTTTTTCCCTTGGAGGGTTGTTTTGTTTTGCTGCCTGGACTAAATCTGTGGAATATTTTTCCTGAGTGTGTGGCTGCTATTACCTGCTTAGTGTTTTGTGTTTTTTTTAATTTGTTTTTATTTTTAAGTTTGTCTTCCTGGAATCACACCTGTATTTGTATAGCTTAGTGGTCAGTTAGCCACTTGTCAAAGATTGTGCTAAACACGTTGACCTAGGAGAGTTTCCACTTTCTGCCAGTAGATCTTTGTGTGTGAAGGGGAGCTTCTTCAAAATTCAGACATTTTAAAAGTCTGCTCAAACTTGTACTTTCCACTGGGCCCTCTCATGTTTTTTCTTCCTGTTTCTGCAGGCTCCTGGTAGATCCTCTCTGGTCTCTCTAGTATGGATGTGTGAGCACTTACCCTTTATAGTCTTGTTTTCAGATTTCCCTTTAAATTCTGTCTAGTCTGCTGGCCCATTGCTTGTACCAACTGTGACAGCATCCTCAGGTCCTTTGTCTTGCTTGTTCATTGCCACCAAGAATACACATTGTTACTGACAGTGATGGGTGTGGCATTCTGTGCTTTGCTTCATATCTAGTCATCCCTCTCTGTGAGTGAAGCTGCTGGTGTTTATGGCTTTCCCTACCTTGGTAGAACTACCTTTCCCACTGACCTGGGGGTGATGGGGACAGCCTTGGGCAATAATGCCCCAGAGTCATGCTCTTCTTACCCCAAATTCAGTAGTTTTTCATGAATAACCACAGAGCAAGTAGCATTTGAGAAAAGACCTAAAGGAAATGAGGAATTATTTCATGTAGATATCTAAAGATGAACATTCCTGGCAGAGAGAACGCCTTAAGGGCCTGAAGGGGAGAACATATCTAGGGTATAAAAGGGACAGTAATGAGGCCAGTATGGCTAGAATGGAGTACCTGAGGGGGAGAGTAGTGGGAAATTATGTCAGAGAGGTAAAGAGAGGCAGATAAGACCTTTTAGGCTACTCACTGTAAGGACTCTGGCTTTTACTTTGAATGAAATGGGGAGCTGCTGGAGGGCTTTGAGCAGCAGAGTTGAGACAGTTCATCTTATAATTTTAAAAGCAGCTTTAGTGAAATGGAAGCTGAAGCGTGGCGGGATAGAAGACTCAGGATGCCAGTTAAGAGACTATTACATTCCTGATTATAGCAATGCAGGGGAGAAATGATCATGGCTTAGATGAGAATAGTAGCAGGAGAGGTAGTGAGAAGTGGTCCAATTCCTTCTGGTAGATTGGAGGTGGGGAGTGAACAGATTCAGATCCCTTATTTCAAGGAAATTTTTCTGCATGGTATCTGTGAGTGCTTTTTTTTGTTCCTTTTATTGAGTTCTATATTTTTTGAGTCCCTATATTGATTCTAATTATGCTCAGATTGGATCATTTTAATGCTCTTGCAATCTCTTTTTTTCTTGTGAAGGCTTTCCTCCATTCCATTCATTCTATTTTTATCTTTCTTTTTTTTTTTTAAGGAGGCTCCATGCCCAGTGTACAGCCCAATACGGGGCTTGAACTCACAACCCTGAGATCAAGACCTGAGCTAAGGTCAAGTCGAATGCTTAACTGACTGAGCCACCCAGGTGCCCCTCATCCTCTTTTCTTTAAGCTGAGGACATGAGGTAGAGAAGAGCTTGCCATTGAAGAATTTAATCCTTTGTGATAGATCTATCTAAATTCTGTTCTTGGGGCGCCTGGGTGGCTCAATCATTGGGCATCTGCCTTTGGCTCAGGTCATCATCCCAGGGTCCTGGGATCGAGCCCTACATCGGGCTCCCTGCTCAGCAGGAAGCCTGCTTCTCCTTCTTCCACTCCCCCTGCTTGTGTTCCCTCTCTCACTGTGTCTATTCTGTCAAAAAATAAATAAAATCTTTAAAAAAAATAAATTTTGTTCTTGGCGCCTGAGTGGCTCAGCTTGTTAAGTGTCTGCCTTCAGCTCAGGTCATGATCTCAGGGTCCTGGGATCGAGCCTGATGTCATCGGGCTTCCTGCTCAGCAGGGAGTCTGCTTCTCCCTTTCCTTCTGCCCCTCCACCCACTTGTTCTCTAATAAACAAACAAAATCTTAAAAAAATAAAATCTCATAAAGTGTTTTTATCAGATCCACTCTATGCATTGGTAAATTCCATGTAATTCCATAGGCTTTGGCTGATTCTCCCAATTTGGCTCACTTATCTGAAAGATAGTAAGCCCCAGAGGTTCAGCCTGTCTTTCCTCAAGTCCCATAGTGGTTTGTAGAGAATCTTACTCTTGGAGTATAATTGATACATATTAGTTTCAGGTGTACAATCTAATAACTCAGTATTTGTATATATTGCAAAATGATCACCACAGTCCAGTTAATATCTCTCACTATACAAAAATTTTTTTCTTGTGATGAGAACTTTCACGATCCACTTTCCTAGCTACTTTCAAATATGGAATATGGTATGAACTAGTTACCTTGCTGTATGTGACATCCCTGTGACTTAACCTTATAACTGGAAATATGAATCGTTTGACCCCCTTCACCGGTTTTTTTCTACGCCCCCTGCCTCAGGTAACCACCAATCTATTCTCTATATCCACAGAGACTCTTATTCTTGGTGGATTTTTTTTTTTTTTAAACTGTACCAGGGCTGTCTACTTATTCATTCTCCTCCATTCATATTGGAAAGTATTATACATAAGGTTGCTCTCATTTCCTTCTTGGGTTGCACCTATCAGGTGTCCAGATGTAAGAGTCCTTTGATCATGCTTTCTTTACCCAGAAATCTTGGTCATATATTTTTTAAAGTTCAGTAATATATGGGAAAGAATAGCATTTGTATCTTTACAGCTTGCTTCCTGTACTAGTGACTAGTTGAAATTTTGCTGTTTCCAATTAAAATTCCTTTGTGATCTCCCCATTCACCCACCCCCTTCCCCAGTTTTCTTGCAGCTGAATTTGAGTTGGGAAATTGGAAGAGAGGTTAGATACAGGAAATCCTAGAGGCAGAAGAAAGACCCTTGATTTGGG
This sequence comes from Leptonychotes weddellii, assembly GCF_054177405.1. Lineage (NCBI taxonomy): Eukaryota > Metazoa > Chordata > Mammalia > Carnivora > Phocidae > Leptonychotes > Leptonychotes weddellii. The sequence continues at coordinate 101,711,969 of NC_138373.1, forward strand.
CAGGAAGAGCAGGTGGTAAAGTTCTTAGGGAGTGATAAGAGGTAATACTTTGTGAAGCAGAGTTGGGGATAAGATTTTTGAGATAGATACAAAAGATTAGAGTAAGACAATTTATTTCTGAACTAAGAAGATGGTCTGATTTTAAGATTAAAGTTTCTCTTTCTTTTAATTCCAGTATAGTTAACATACACCGTTACATTAGTTTCAGATGTATGGTAGAGTGATTCAACGATTCCATACAACACACGGTGCTCATCACAAGTGCCCTCTTTAATCCCCATCCCCTATTTCATCCGTCCCCCCACCCCCCTCCCCTCTGGTATTGGCAGTTTGTTCTGTATAGTTCACAGTTTGTTTCTTGGTTGGGTCTCTTTCTCTAAGATTAAAGTTTCTTATGGAGCAAAATAATGCTTTTAATGACTATATTCTTTCTAGAGTACTTTCTTTTTAATAGCTAGTTTTGTTTAGAAAAAATACAAAGTAAAACCTGTGGGTATCTGTTAGAAATTTTGTACAGATAGCTGTTACTGTAATAGTGAATGTGTTTGTGTGTTTTCCCTCCAGAATCTCCCTGGAGAAAGAGACATGAATGTCTGCAATGATATTTCCTGACAAGAAGTTGATACAAGAGAAGGAAAGGAGATCAACAGCTAGTGAGCAGAATTTCAGATAACCACGATTTGGTATTTATCACCTCCAACAACAGACTTCCGTTGCCTACTTTTAAATCAGAGATAACTACGGTCAGAACTCAGACAAGGCAAAAGGATACTTTTCATCTGTATTTTTTGAGATCAAAGAAACCACAATGTCTAGGAAACAAAACCAGAAGGGTAAGATTACATGTGGGCATAAATTGTAAAAGCATAGTTGTGAAATAATGATCTATATATTTTTAAAAGGTTCTCTTAATGTGTTTTGAATGGTTATATTTTCCCTTGCCCAGTGCAGTACTACTGATAGGTATAATTTATCTCTTTGTCTTGACTGCATTAATTAATTTTAGAATATAGAACATTCACAACTTTATCTGTTGTCTCTTTAATTATCTAAGTATTTGTGGATATTAGATTATAGTTTTGTGTGTTACTAGTTTGGGAATTAATTCATATAACAATTGCTTTTCTACTTCTATAAACGTATTAAATTGGAATATATTTGCGGGAAAGCCAACTGCTTTCTAGAAAATGCACTCTCTGGAGTGTGAACATATGTTGGGGGCATGGTGGGAGATAACTTACTGCAGGATAGTCTATATCCTGTGAGTTGATGTTTTTTTCATTGGAGACAGGAAAAGAAGCAAGAGTAAATGTTTTCAGTTTTAGATTCCTTCTTTAGCTTTCCTTCTGGGATTATTACTCTAGCTTCTTGTCTAAAGTAAAATACAAGATGCAAAGATCAAGAAATACCAAGAATAGTTACAAGAAGGGCAAAGACAATAAAGACTATAAAATCACCTTTTCACCTTTTTTAGAATAGCTACAAAAATGCAAAGGGACAAATTTAACAGTAGCTCTAGAACTATTATACATAACTGGAATATATTTGTTAAAAGAATGACCATAGCTATCCTAGCTTTTTTCCCTCACTGAATTTAATTTTCAATTTAAAGTTAATGTTCTTTAATTCAAAACAAAGGTGTAGATCCAGGTGTCATGTGTTAAGTATGAAGGGAAATGCTTTTAAACTTAATTTTGACTTAGTAGTTCACAAACCTTATTTTAAGAAAATAACGTACCAGAGCTGCTTGTAGTTTTGAAAGTATGTGGTTACTATACTCATTGTATAGTAAATCTGTATAAAGGAAATCTGAATTCTAGGGAATGGTTAGATTACTAAAGAACGGTTTTATAGAATGAGATTATCAACTGAAAAGCTTTTATAACCAAAGTTTGTTTCTTCTTAGTCATCATGATTCAGTTTGCTTTCTTCCCAGTTACGTTTGAAATGTTGAGTATCTGTTTTCCTCCTACAAATGAGAAATACTATAGTAAAAATAGCACTCCAGATTTTAAAATAAAACAATTTCATCTGAAAAGTTTAGGTTTAATTTTTCCTTAAAAAGTTAACTTCAGCAGATTGCTTCGACCTTGTTAAAACTAGAGTCTTTGTTTAATTCATGTCTGTATTTTGCCAGAGCTGTAAGGATTCATTGCTTTTTATAGTTGGTATTTAATTACTATAAAATGAATTTGAATTTTTGACCATATCATAGGCATTAAGTGCTAACTAATTTTGATTTGAACATAGCCTGGATTTACATATAGTTGGAAACAAAAGAAAACTTATTTGTTGTTAGGATTTTCTCTGAAATAAATCTATATGTATAATTTGTTGAACAAAAAAAGCACAAAATACTTATGAAAGCTTGGAGAGGAGCATTTAGTCTCTCACTGTTAAGTATGATGTTAGTTGTAGGGTTTTCCTAGATGTCCTTTATCAGTTTGAGGAAGTTCCTTTCTATTCCTGTTTTGTTGAGTTTTTACATGAATGAGTGTTGGGATTTTTGTCAAATGTTTTTTCTGCATTTATTTCAGTCCTCCTCAAACAGGGATAATTTTGCCCCTTAGGGGATATTTGCCAATGTCTGGAGACGTTTTTGGAGGTCACAGCTTGCAGGGGCAAGGTGCTAGTGGCATCTAGTGGGTGTAGCTCCAGGATTCTGTAAACTTCCTACAGTGCACAAGACAGCCCTCCACAGCAAAGAATTGCCTGATCCAAAGGTCAATACTGCTGAGGAAACCCTGATCTATTAATAGAATCATGTGATTTTGTCCTTTATTAATACAGAGTATTAATTAATTTGCAGATGATAAACAATTCTGCATTCTTGGTATAAATCCCATTTGGGGGGCGCCTGGGTAGCTCAGTTGATTAAGCGTCTGCCTTCAGCTCAGGATCCTGGGATCGAGTTCCGCATCAGGCTCCTTGCTCCGCAGGGAGCCTGCTTTTCCCTCTGCCTCTGCCTCTCTCTCTCTCTCTGTCTCTCATGAATAAAATAAATAAATAAATCCCACTTGGTCATAATGTATGATCCCTTTTTTATGTTACTGGTTTCTGTTTGCTAATATTTTGGTACAGATTTTTAAAACTTATATTCATGGGGGCTATCAGTCTGTAGTTTTCTGTTCTTGTGATGTATTTGTCTGGTATATGATTTGTCCTGGAAAGTATCATGTATGCTTGAAAAGAATGTGTATTGATCTATTGTTGGGAGATTGTTCTTATATATGTTAGATCAAGTTGGGTGATCATGATGTAAATTATCTATATCCTAATTTTCTGTTTAATTGTTCTGTCATTTACTAAGAGAAAAGTATTGAATCTTCAACTACAGTTGTTGAATTGTGTATTTTTCCTTTCTGTTTTGTTAGTTTTTAATTTACGTATTTTGGGACTCTGTTATTAAGTATATATACATTTATAATTGTTTTATCTTGTTGATAGATTTATTTTCTTATGAAATATTCTTTATCTCTAGGAATATGTCTTTGAAGTTTTAATTTTTCTGATATTAATATAGCAAATCCAACTCTCTTATAATTACTGTTTTCAGGAATTATCTTTTTCATCCTCTTTTTTTTTTGGTGGGGGGTGGTGCTGAAACCCTCATCCTTTGGTTCCAGTCTATTTGTGTTTTGAACTTAAGAGGTGTCTCTTGTAGAACCATATAGTTGGATCTTGCCTTTTTATCCAGTCTGACAACTCTACATTTTGATTAGTTAGTCCATTCAACATTTAATGTATTTATGAGCATGATTGGGTTTATGCCTATTTGCTGTTTTCTACATCTTATTTTTTTGTTCCTCTGCTACTGCTTTATTGCCTTCTTTTTTATATATTTTTTATATTTTATATTTAGATATTTATATTATTTTATATTTTATACTTCTTAGTGTATTAATTCCTCTGATTTTTTTAAAGCTATTTCTTTTTTTTTTTTTTAAGATTTTATTTATTTATTTGACAGAGAGAGACACAGCGAGAGAGGGAACACAAGCAGGGGGAGAGGGAGAAGCAGGCTTCGCGCTGAGCAGGGAGCCCGATGCGGGGCTCCATCCCAGGACCCTGGGACCATGACCTGAGCCGAAGGCAGATGCTTAATGACTGAGCCACCCAGGCACCCCTAAAGCTATTTCTTAAATAGTTATTTTATTAATGGTTGCTCTAGGATTGCAATATGCATCTGTAACTTGTCACAAGCTACTTCCGGTTAATACTGAATTCCAGTAAAATAGGGGTGCCTGGGTGGCTCAGATGGTTGAGCGTCTGCCTTCAGCTCAGGTCATGATCCCAGGATCCTGGGATCGAGCCCCACGTCAGGCTTCTGGCTCAGTGGGGAGCCTGCTTCTCCCTCTCCCCCAGCCTCTCCCCCTGCTCATGCTCTCTCTCTCTGTATCTCTGTGTCTCAAATGAATAAATAAAATCCTTACAAAAAAACTAGTAAAATATAGTAGCTTTGTTCCAATATAGCCTTGTTTCCTCTCCCCTGCTTTTGTACTATTATTTCACATATATCACATCCATATATAACCACAACAATATGTTGTTATAATTATTGTTTTAAACAGTCTTACGCTTTTTGAAGAAATTTGGAGAAAGGAAAAAAAATATATGTAGTCTTTATATTCACCCAAATATTTACCATTTTGAGTACTCTTAATTCCTTCCTCTGGATTTGAGTTACTGTTGGTTTTCCTTTCAGCCTGAAGAATTTAGTTTTTCTTGTACACAAGTCTGACAGGAATGGATTCTTTTAGACTTTTCTTTTTTTAATCTGGATATCTTTATTTTACCTTCATTTTTGAAGGATAGTTTTGCTGGCTATAGAATTCAGCACTTAGAATATGCTTTTCCACTGAATATGTCATATTGTTGTTCCTCTGTTTGCAATGAATCATTTTTTCTTGTTTTTGTTCTCTTGTTGTCTTCTTGTTCTCTTTGTCTTTAGCGGTTGGACTGATGCAATTTGGTATGGATTTCTTGGGAATTTCATTAAATGTTTGCCATTATTTCATCAAAAAAATTTTTTTAAGATTTTATTTATTTATTTGAGAGGGAGAATGAGATAGAGCGTGAGAAGAGGGAGGGTCAGAAGGAGAAGCAGACTCCCTGCTGAGCAGGGAGCCCGATGCGGGACTCAATCCTGGGACTCCAGGATCATGACCTGAGCTGAAGGCAGTTGCTTAACCAGCTGAGCCACCCAGGCACCCCTCATCAAAAAAATATTTTTCTTGCTCCTTTCCCTCTTTCCTCCCCTGCTAGGAATCCTGTGATGTGTATATTGGTAAGCTTAATGTTATCCCACAGGTGACTGAGGAACATTTTTCTTTTGTCTTCTAAATTTTTTTTCATATTGTTCTTCCTTTATTTAGATTGTTTAATTCCTTTGATCGTTTTTCAAGTTCACTGATTTTTTTCTTCTGCTATCTCAAATTTGCTGTTAAGTCTGGTGAATTTTTCATTTGGGTATTGTATTTTCAATTAGAATTTCTTTTTAGTTTTATCTTACAGTTTCTATTTCTCTATTGAGATTCTCTATTTGTTGAGTCAGTATGAGTATATTTTCCTTTAATTCCTTGAATATATTTTTATTAGTTGTTTTGAAGTTTTGTTGGTTAAGTCCACCAACTTGTGGATGCTTTCAGAGTCAGTTTCTATTGATTGTTTTACCTATGTACGAATCTTTTTTTCTTTCTTGGCTTTTTTTTTAAGTGGATAGTTAAGGTAATATATTAACTCTGGATTCTTAATTTATTTTCTTGAGGGTATTTTAAAAATAATTAGCCTGGACATAAATTGAGGCATCTACCTGTCCCATGTGTACATCACAAAGGTACCTGCACATTTTTTAAAATTCTAATTTTTATTTTTTATTTTTGCTTTTTAGGGATTGTCCCTGTGTCTGCAATGTTTATTGGTCAGCCAGTGATTTGGACTGTTCTGCTAAACATCTCAAATGCATAAGCTTTTATCCTCTGCTGATTGAACTATGCGGGTTGAGGAGGACATTCAAAGTTCAGGCAGTTCTTAAGTTTGTTTTCACTTTTACTTTCCACTGGCCTCTTGGGTTTCCCGGTGCATGTGCATAGTTTCTCATTTAGCTAGGGATGTATAGAGAACTAATCTAGCTTTTCTATGGTTCTTTCATTTCCAAGATTTTCCTGTTAAATTTCCTATTTGTTTACCACTCACCTAACCAAGACTCCAACTTCAGGCTAGCAAAGCAGCAAGTTTTAAAAAAAATTTTTTCTAACTGAGTTCTCCACTTTAGCCTACTTTAGGGCAAAACTCCCTCCTCTCTAGTTAGCCTTCTTTGGCAATAAAGCTGCTGGTTTTTATGGCTAGCCTTGCCTTGGTAAAGCTGTTGTCCTCCACGGAGCTGGAGATATGAATGGGAGCAGTCCTAGGCAAGAAAGGTAGAGACTTCATTGTTCTTACTTAAGGCTCTAGCAGTTTCTCAATAATTTCTTGTGGCCTTTGATTGATTTCTAGAGCCCTGAAATGGTTGTTTTTGACAGTTTTGTTCAGCTTAATACTTGTGTTTTAAGGAGAGGACTTGCCCAACCTCTTCCCACCACCCTCAAGCCCAGTTTTATTGTTTTATAAAAGCCCTGGTCCTCAAAGATTAGAAATTAAAACAACAACTAGTTCTTTATACCTGGTGGTTTGAATAGCTCTGAATTAAATAGTGGCAATAGGGGGCAGGTCTTTAGACATTAAGTAGCCTACTGGTTCATGTGGCTTACTAGTTAATTAGGTAAAAAATGCTTCTGCCAAAAATCTCTTGTGGGCCTTACCCTTGGATTACTTGAACCGTTTGTTGGGCACCCAAATGTTGAAAATCAAATAAGAGAACTTTTGAGTAGAACCCATAGCAGGTATTTGGGAACCTATTAGGTTCAGGATATGAATTTATAGTGGGATAATTACGTATAACTTTGTTTCCTGACTGATGTCAGCACGAGATAAAAGAAAACCAACTCTGTGGGTAATCCAGGGTTGGGAATAGGTTTAGTTCTGATTCCCACAGATTACTAATGATCCTAATTTTCTCTCTAAATAGTCTTTAGAGACTAGAGAAGGATGAGACCAAATGATTGTAATTTTTAAAATTTTAGGTGCCCTGGTTTTGGTCAGGTAATCTCTTTCTCTCAAACTTGACTGTATCTCAGGATCATCATGGAAATTAAAAAAAAATTTTTTTGGGGAATCACTATCTCTGGGTTTGGTATACTAGACTCTTTTCAACAGTCAGATTTGCTAATATTTTTCTAGACATAAAAACTGTTTGCCTGTAAGTGTCTATATTTATCAAGTTACAATGATAAGAGCAAGTTCACAAGTATTGTACTTTTTTTGTTGACTTCATTTTGCACTTTAGTTCTCTCTCTTCCTCTTTTCCCACTTATGAAACTATTCAGCTACAAAACACCTTCACATTTGATATTTAAACCTCTGAAGCATTAAAATAGCTGACTTAAATTTCATAGTTGATCATGCATGAACAGTTTCTCTATCTCAGTACTGTGCTATTGCTTAATTGCTTCACTACTTCTTATTTTATATAGATCTACCTAAATGTTTCTCTCTTCCTTTCCTCTGCCCTCCCCAAATTTTTTTCATTTCACAAAACTGAAACCCTGTATCCAATAACTCCCTACTCTCCCTTATCCTAATCCCTGGAAACTACCATCCTACTTTCTGTTTTTTGTTTCTGTGAATTTGACTATTCTTGATAACTCATACAAATGGAATCATATAGTATTTGTCCTTTTATGACTGGCTTATTGCACTAAGGATAATGTGTTCAGAGTTAATCCATGTTGTAGCATGTGTCAGAATTTCCTTCCTTTTTATTTTTTATTTATTTATTTATTTTTAATTTCCTTCCTTTTTAAAGCTGAGTAATATTCCATTGTATGTATTATCACATTTTGTTTATCTGTGGATGGGGCACTTGGGTTGTTTCCACTTTCTGACTGTTGTAAATAATACTTCTATGAACATGGGTGTACAGATATCTTTTGAAATCCCTGCTCTCACTGCTTTTGGGCTTATAGCCAGAAGTGGAATTGCTGGATTAATGGTAATTCTGTTTAATTTTGTGAGGAACTGCCATTTTGTTTTCGTAGCAGATGTACTCTTTTACATTCCCACCAGCAGTACACAGGGTTCTAGCTTGTTTACATCTTCTCCAACACTTGTCTTCTGTTTGTTTGCTTTTTAAATAGCTATCCTAATGGATGTAAGGACTTCCTTTTAAAGAGAAGAGCTACAACCTGTTTTTATTTTTAAATTTTAATTAAAAAAATTTTTTATGGGACACTTCGTGAATTTGCATGTCATCCTTGCGTGGGGGCCACACCAATCTTTTCTGTACCATTCCAGTTTTAGTATATGTGCTACCAGTGTGAGCACTACAAACTTTTTATAAAGTCATAGAATTTTTAAATTTAAAGGAACCTTAATAACTGTCAGAACGGACCTCTTTATTCTTTGTGCCTCCCAGTTCATCTGTTATACCTACAAACATTCACTGTATGCCTGTCTTTCTTTGCCTATTAGACTCTGAGCCTGTTGGGATAATAACTGGGTTTTATTCTTATATGTCTTTCCAACAACTAGCTCATTACTTTGATACACTGTAGATTGTCTAGAAACAAATTATGTTTATAATTTTAAAAATATTTCAGATTTTTTTAATTAAAATTTTTAATTGAAGTATAGTTGATACACATTGTTACATTAGTTTCAGGTGTACAACATAGTGATTTGAAAACTATATATAATGCTATATGTTCACCACAGGTGTAGCTACCATCTATCACCATCTTCAGATGGGGAGATTATCCTGGATTATCCAGGTGAGCCCTAAATGGCAGTCACAGGTATCCTTATAAGGGGAAGGCCGAAGGAGATTTCAGATAGAAGAGAGGGCATTATAACTATGAGGGCAGAGATTGGGGTGATATGGCAAGCCAAGGAATGCTGACACCTACCAGCAACTGGAAAAGGCAAGGAACAGATTCTCCTCTAGAGCTTTCAGAGGGAGTGTGACCTTGCCATTACCTTGATTTCAGCCCAGTGAAACTGGTTTTGGACTTCTAGGCTTTAGAACTATGACAGAATAAATTTCTATTGTTTGAGCCACCAAGTTTGTAGTAATTTGTTATAACGGCCATGGGAAGTTAATACAGAACCAAAGCAAGTCTTTGGGCCTTTTAGGTTCATTGTTCTCAATCACATTCTTTTTGTTGAAAGTCACTTACTCACTCTTAATATACTTTTTTAATGTCATCTCTTTTTAGAAATTCAGTAAAGAGGACATTTTATTTTAGGCTCTAGCTGACTGTTCTACAAAAGATAACTGGAAATAATTGGCCACGTATTTCTCGTTTTTCTTTCCTTTTAGGGATAAAATATCTAATATATCTAAAATATCTAATATAAAGGTGGGAAACTAAGTAAATATGGCTTATCTTTCTACCCTGGGCAATTAAAAAAATAGGTTATTCTTAGAACCAATTTAAGTTGTTTCTTATACTGCTCATTTATGTGCTTACTACAAAAAACAAAACAAAACAAAACAAAAAAACTCCCCCCACGTTTTTCAAACGTGCGTTGTTTTCAAAATTAGTCCAGAAGGGTTTGTTTGGTGCATGCAAGAATCCGTTAGACCAAAGATAGGGAAGGTAAACATTTTGAAGGGAGAGTAACATAGACAAGCAATTACTTGGGTGAAACAAATAGGATAGAGCAGTTGAAAAGCTGAATGGTGACAAATTCCTGGAGCCAAGAGGACAGTGATGGATGTTCAGGGCCTTCTGGGATGTGAGCGGGGACTGGTGACCATCCCCCCTTGCTCTTGCATAGGACCCCAGGAGACTTGAGTCCTAGTAGTAAAGATGAGTGGAAATAGACTCGCCCTTGTAGGAATTGCAACTTAGCTTCAAATTATTTCAATACCTGAAATTGGTTTGAGGTAACATAAGTGCCCTGGTACAAGTAAACAGATCCTCTCTGGAAATCCTTACAGATTACTTTCATTACCAGTTTTTTAAATAGGTCATTTAGTACACAATAAAAAAATAATTAGAAACATGAGGGGATGAAACAATAAGAATATGGAACAAGAAACATTAGACAATAGAACAAATACACAGGAGATCCAAATATTGGAGTTATCAGATTTAAAATAACTATTCTTAAAAGGTTCAAGGAAATAAAGACAAGTTGGGGAAATTCAACAGATAACTGGCAAACTATTTTTTTTTTTAAAGATTTTATTTATTTATTCGACAGAGAGAGACAGCGAGAAAGGGAACACAAGCAGAGGGAGTGGGAGAGGGAGAAGCAGGCTCCCCGCGGATGCGGGGCTCGATCCCAGGATCCTGAGATCACGACCTGAGCCGAAGGCAGACGCCCAACGACTGAGCCACCCAGGTGCCCCTGGCAAACTATTTTTAATGCATATTTTAGATCTGAAAAATACAGTAATTGAAACTATGAAGTCTGTGGTTTTATTTTTATTTATTTTTTTTAAGATTTTATTTATTTATTTGACAGAGAGAGACACAGCGAGAGCAGGAACACAAGCAGGGGGAGTGGGAGAGGGAGAAGCAGGCTTCCCGCTGAGCAGGGAGCCCAATGTGGGACTCAATCCCAGGACTCTGGGATCATGACCTGAGCCGAAGGCAGACGCTTAACGACGGAGCCACCCAGGTGCCCTCAATGTATGGTTTTAAAAACTGATGTCAGGGTGGCTCAGTCAGTTAAGTGTCTGCCTTTGGCTCGGGTCGTGATCCCGGGGTCCTGGGATTGAGCCTCGCATCGGGCTCCCTGCTCAGCAGGGAGTCTGCTTCTCCCTCTGCCCCTCCCCCGCTTGTGCTCTCTCTCGCTCTCTCAAATAAATAAAATCTTTAAAGAAAATAAAATGAAAACAGATTGATAATATCTGAGAAGAATCAGTGAACTGCATTATAAGTTAGAAGAAACTAAATCGTGCATGAAAATTCAAAAGATTAGGAAATACAGAAGAGTAGGTGAGAGACTTAAGAGAAAACAGAGATTAGATATGTCATATGTGTAATGGGAACTCCAGAAGAAAAAGAATAAGGAAGAGTATTTGAGGAGATATTGTTGATAACTTTCCAAAATTCATGAAAATCATCAAGCCACAGATTCAAGAAGTGCTACAAATCGAGGCACCTGGGTGGCTCAGTCGTTAAGTGTCTGCCTTCAGCTCAGGTCCTGATCCCAGGGTCCTGGGATCGAGCCCTGCATTGGGTTCCCTGGTCAGCGGGAAGCCTGCCTGTCCCTTTCCCACTCCCCCTGCTTGTGTTCCTGCTCTTGCTATGTCTGTCTCTGTCAAATAAATAAAATCTTAAAAAAAAAAAAAGTGCTACAAATCACAAGGAGAATAAATATAAAGAAATCCACACCTAGGAACATCATAGTAAAATTTCTAGGAAACAAAGACAGAAAATCTTAAAAGCAGCCAGAGGAAGAAAATATTCAATTTTGAGGGTGCCTGGGTGGCTCAGTTGGTTAAGCATCTGCCTTTGGCTCAGGTCATGATCCCGAGGTCCTACAATCGAGCCCCGCATCGAGCTCCCTGTTCAGCGAGAGCCTGCTTCTCCCTCTCCCTCTGCCGTTCCCCCTGCTTGCACTCTCTGTGTGTCAGGTAAATAAATAAAAGCTTAAACAAACAAACAATTTTGAAAGGATCACAGTCAGACCTAGAGCTAACTTCTCAACAGGAACAATAGAAGTCAGAGGACAGTGGGATGATATCTTTAAAGTTCTAAATTAAAATAACTGCCAGTCTGCAATTCTACACACATCATATACAGTGAAAATATCCTTCTAGGATGAAGCAAAATAAACAGTTTTAAAAAACAACAAAACACAAAAATAAAACCAAAAAGAAGTCGTCACCGTTGGAACCCCACTGAAAAAAATCCTAAAGGCGTTCTGAATACAGAAGAAAGATGACCCAGTTGGAAGGTTGGAGATGCAAGAATGCATGAATAGCAATGCAAACCACAAATACATGGTCAAGGGGCGCCTGGGTGGCTCAGTCGGTTAAGCGACTGCCTTCGGCTCAGGTCATGATCCTGGAGTCCCGGGATCAAGTTCCGCATTGGGCTCCCTGCTCGGCGGGGAGCCTGCTTCTCCCTCTGACCCTCCCCCCTCTCATGTGCTCTCTCTCTCTCTCATTCTGTCTCAAATAAATAAAATCTTTTAAAAAAAAAAAATACATGGTCAAGTCTAAGTGAATATTGATTGTATAAAACAGTGAGAATGTTTTATTAGGATGTTAGGATTTTAAAACACATAGAGAGGGCACCTGGGTGGCTCAGTCAGTTAAGTGTCTGCCTTCGGCTCAGGTCATGATCCCAGGGTCCTGGGATCAAGTCCTGCATAGGGCTCCCTGCTCAGCAGGAGTCTGCTTCTCCCTCTGCCTCTCCCCTCACTTGTGCACTCATGCTCTCTCTCTCTTGCAAAAATAAATAAAAAAATTAAAATACATCTTTCATAAAAAACACACACACACACATAGAGAATGATGGAGCACCTGGGTAGCTTAGTTGAGTGAATGTCCAACTCTTGGTTTCGGCTCAGGTCATGATCTCATGGGCTGTGAGAACAAGCCCCATGTCATGTTGGGCTCACTGCTCAGTGGGGAGTCTACTTAAAGATTCTCTCCCTCTGCCCCTACCCTGACTCACTCACTCTCTCTCTCTCAACTTCAAAAAAACACATAGAGAATTAACATACACGGTAGTCATGGCCTATACATTAGGAGGGGCATAAGCTCCCTTGCTTTATCAAGGAAGAGGGGTAAAACTGCCAATTAATAGAAGTTTACAAGTCAAAAATAGATGTTATAATCTCCAGGGAAGCTGTTAAATTAAGAAACTAGTCACTACATGCTGCAACATGGATAAGCCTTAAGAACATTATGCTATGTAGTGATCCAAAGGGGCATGTGCACCCCAATGTTTACAGCAGCAGTGTCCACAATAGCCAAACTATGGAAAGAGCCTAGATGTTCATCAACAGATGAATGGATATATACAATGGAATATTATGCAGCCATCAAAAAATTGAAATCTTGCCATTTGTAACAGTGTGGATGGAACTAGAGGGTATTAAGCTAAGCGAAATAAATCAGAGAAAGACAAGTATCATGTGCTGTCACTGATAGGAGGAATTTGAGAAACAAGACAGAGGATCATAGGGAAAGGGAGGGAAAAATGAAACAAGATGAAACCAAAGAGGGAGACAAACCATAAGAGACTCTTAATCTCAGGAAACAAACAGGGTTGCTGGAGTGGAGGGGGATGGGAGGGATGGGGTGGCTGGGTGATGGACATTGGGGAGGGTATGTACTATGGGGAGCGCTGTGAATTGTGTAAGACTGATGAGTCACAGACCTGTACCCCTGAAACATAATACATTATATGTTAATTTAAAAAATTTTTTAAAAATTATGCTAAGTGAAATAAGCCAGTCATAAAAATACAAATACATGATTCCACTTATAGAAGGTATCTTCAGGAGTCAAAGTCACAGAAAGTAGAATGGTGATTGTTAGGAGTTGGGGGTTATGGGGTATAATGGGATATGGGGAGTTGTTTAATAGATACAGAGTTTAAGTTTTATAAGATGAAAAAGTTCTGGAGAGTAGTTATATAACAATGTGAATATACTTAACACTACTGAACTATATACACTTAGAAATGGTTAAGATGGTAAGTTTTGTACTGTGCTTTTTTTTTTACCAGCATAAAAAAAAGAATTAGACACTAAACAAAACTGTTCTGAATGTGGATATATTAATATTCAGCCAAAGTAGACTTTAAGGCAAGAAAGCATGATTAGGGATAAAGGAGGGGCACTTCATAATGATAAACCATTTAATTTAACAAAAAATAATTTTAATAACAGATTTAGATTTAAAAAATTTATTTGAGAGAGAGCACAAGTGGGGGGAGGGGCAGAGAGAGAGGAGAAGCAGACTCTCTGAGTAGCAGGGAGCCCAGTGGGGTTTGATTCTAGGACCCTGAGATCAAGACCCTAGCCAAAGGCAGACCTTTAACTGACTGAGCCACCCAGGTACCCCTCTAATAACAGATTTAAAACAAAGATTTACAGAATTAAAAGAGAAATACATAATTATAGTAGGAGATTTTAATACAGATCTCTCAGTAACTGACAAAACAATCAGATGAATTAATAAAGATATAAAATATTTGAATGATATGACTAGCAAATGTGATGTAATTGTCATAATTAGAACAGTATATCCAACAACTAAGTATATATATGGTTATTACTTTTTTTTTTTTTTTAAGTAGACTCTATGCCCAGCATGGAGCGCAGTGTGGGCCTTGAACTCACAACCCTGAGATCAAGACCTGAACTGAGATCAAGAATTGAAAGCTCAACCGACTGAACCACCCAGACACCCCTGTTTATTACTTCTTAGGTGCATCTAGAACATTTTCAAAAATTAACCATATACTGGGCCATAAAGCAAATTTCCACCATTTTTAGAGAATGAAAATCATACAGATTGTTATTTGACCACAGCACATTTAAGCTAGTTATCCAAAAGTTGATTCGAAAATCTCCAAATATTTGGGTATTAAGAAATATACGTCTAAATAACAGATTAAAAAAAATCAAAATGGAAATTAGAAAATATTTTAACTAGAACAATAATAGAAATTTATACAGAAGAACTTATAACGTGCAGCTAAAATGATGTTTAGAGGGATTTTTAAAGTTTTTTAGCTTTAAATGTATATATGAGAAAAAGAAGATAGGCTGCAAACCAGTGAGCTAAGTTCTAAGGAAGTTAGGGAAAAAACAGAAAATTAAATCCCCCAGAAAAATGTAGAAGAGAGGAAATAAGATGATTCTTGAAGAGTGGGATTCCAGTATTTATGATATTCTTCCCTTTTCCTTGCTTTGTTGTAGTTGTTAGATTTCCAGTTGTTGATGTAATGAAGTAATGAAGCAGAAGAGTTAACTATGTGAGGTGATGAATGTGTTAATTGTTTTGGTCTTGGTCATTATTCCAACAGTAGATACGTATATCAGCTCATTACATTGTACACTTTAAATATATATAATCATATTTGTCAATTATTTCTCAATAAGGTTGGGAGGAAAAAAAAGTAATGAAGCAAACATTTTGGTCTTGTTTTCTGGTCTTAAAGGAAAAGGTGTAAGCATTCACAGTTACACTGATGCTCGCTGTATGATTTTTGTAGATACCCTACATAGAAAGCCCACAGAATGTAAACCATTAGAATTAGTGATTTTAACAATGTTGCTGGATATAAAATCATTCTACAAAAAACAATCACACCTACTTATACCAGCAATAAGTCATTAGAAAATGAAATTTAAAAACAGATGCCATTTACAGTTGTACCAAAAGTATAACATAGAAATAAATTCAATGAAAGATATGTAAAAACACTATCAAAAATGATAAAGCATCATTGGAAGAAATGAAAGAACACTTAAATCGAAGGGTATACCATATTCATGGATCAGAAGACTCAATTTTGAAGACAACTGTCCTCCGAAATGGATTTATAGACTTAGTGCAATCCTCATAAAAACTCCAACATTATTTTTTTTAAGTTTTTATTTTTTTTAGTAATCTCTATATCCAATGTGGGGCTCAGACTCACAACCCCAAGATCAAGAGTCGCATGCTCTTCTGACTGAGCCAGCCAGGCACACCCCACCAATGTTATTTTTTTGTGGAACTTGACAAAGTGATTCTGAAATGTATATGATAATGCAAAGGGTCAAGAATAGCTGAAGAATTCTTAACAGCATAGTCAGAAAACTTGCCGAATTCGATACCAAGACTTATCGTGAAGCTACAGTAATTAAGACAATATGGTATTACCATAAGATGGAAATATAGACAAATGAAACAGGCCAGAAAGAGAGCTATTCATATATGGAGATTTTATTTACCTAAAAGGTAGTACTACAGAGCTTTGAGGATTATCTTTTTTCACTTAGAAATCCATATGGAAAAAAATACAACTCTTTTCCTTTCCTTCATACCTGTAAAGCAATTCAGGGTTTAGATGATAGACCTAAATGTGAAAGGTAAAACAATAAAGCTTATAAAGGATAATTTAGAAGAATATCTTCAAGACCTCAGAGAAGGAAGTATTCTTTTGTTTTTAAACATTTTTTATTTTATCATTTTTTTTAAAGATTTTATTTATTTATTTGACAGAGAGAGGGAACACAAGCAGGGGGAGTGGGAGAGGGAGAAGCAGGCTTCCCGCTGAGCAGGGAGCCTGATGTGGGGCTCGATCCCAGGACCCTGGGATCATGACCTGAGCCGAAGGCAGATGCTTAACGACTGAGCCACCCAGGCACCCCTGTTTTTAAACATTTTTTAAAATGTCTTAATGGAGTTTGTTTTTTAGAACAGTTTTGGGTTTACAGCAAAGTTGAAGAGAAGGTTCAGATTTCCTGTATAGCTCCTACCCCCAAACATACGTAGCCTCCCCCCATTATCCATATCCTCCACCAGAGTGACTTGTTTGTTACAATGGGTAAACCCTACATTGACACATTATTATCACTCAAAGTCTGTAGTTTACATTAGGATTCTCTCTTGGTGTTGTACATTTTTTGGATTTGGACAAATGTCTAAGGACATGTATCTGCTATTATAGTATCATACAGAGGAGTTTCACTCCTCGAAAAATCCTCTGTTCTCTGCTTATTAATCTTTTATTCCACTTAACCCCTGGAAACTACTGACCCTTTTACTGTTGCTATAGTTTTGTCTTTTCCAGAATGTCATATAGCTAGAATCATACAGTATGTAGCCTTTTCACATTGACTTATTTCAATTAGTAATAAGCATTTAAGTTTCCTCTGTGTCTCTTCATGGCTTGTTAGCTAATTTCTTTTTAGCATGGAATAGCATTCCATTGTATGGATGTACCACAGTTTATTTATCCATTTACCTACTGAAGGACATCTTGGTGGCTTCCAATTTTTGGCAATTATAAATAGAGTTGATGTGGGTATTAAAGAGGGCACATGTTGTGATGAGCCCTGGGTGTTATATGCAACTAATGAATCGTTGACTACTACATCAAGAACTTATGATGTGGGGTGCCTGGGTGGCTCAGTTGGTTAAGCGACTGCCTTCGGCTCAGGTCATGATCCTGGAGTCCCGGGATCGAGTCCCACATCGGGCTCCCTGCTCAGCAGGGGGTCTGCTTCTCCCACTGACCCTCTTCCCTCTCATGCTCTCTGTTTCTCATTCTCTCTCAAATAAATAAATAAAATCTTTAGAAAAAAAAAGAACTTATGATGTACTATATGTTGGCTAACAGAACATAATAATAAAAATAGATAGATAGATTGATAGATAGATAGAGTTGATATAAACATCCATATGCAGGTTTTTGTGTGGGCATTAGTTTTCAGCTCCTTTGGGTAAATACCAAAAAGAGTGATTGCTGGATCTTATGGTAAGTTTTGTAAGAAACTGCCAAACTGTCTTCCAAAGTGCCTGTACCATTTTGCTTTTTTACCAGCAATGAATGAGAGTTCCTGTTGTTCCACATCCTTGCTAGCATTTGGTGTTGTCAGTGTTCTGGATGTAGGCCATTCTAAGAGATGTATAGTGGTATCTCATTGTTTTAATTTACATTTCCTTCATGACATATGATGTGAAGTATCTTTTCATATGCTTGTTTGCCATCTCTGTATTCTTCTTTGGTGAGGTGTCTGTTAAGGTCTTAGGCCCATTTTTAAATTACGTTGTTTCTTATTGTTGAATTTTAAGAGTTCTTTGTATATTTTGAATAACAGTCCTTTACCAGATGTCTTTTGCAAATATTTTCTCCTAATCTGTGGCTTGTCTTTTCATTCTCTTGACAGTGTCTTTTGCAGAGCAGGAAGTTTTAATTTTAATGAAATTCAGCTTATCAATTCTTCCTTTCATGGATTGTGCCTTTGGTGTTGCATCTAACAAGTCGTTGCAAAACCTAAGGGTATCTAGATTTTATCCTGTTATCTTCCAAGAGTTCTGTGGTTTTGCAGTTTACACTTAGGTCTGTGATCCATTTGGTGTTAATTTTTGTGAAGGATGTAAAGTCTGTATCTCGATTCATTTTTTGCATGTGGATGTCTGGTTGTTCTAACACCATTGTTGTAAAGACTTTGTTACATCCATTGTATTGCCTTTGTTCCTTTGTCAAAGATCAGTTGCCTTAAATCCATGTCAGTCTATTTCTGGGCTCTCTCTTCTGTTCCATTGATTTTTTTTTTTTTTTTGTCTATTTTTTCACCAATACTACACTGCCTTGATTACTGTAGCTTTATAATGTGTCTTGAATACATGTAGTGTCAGTTCTTCAACATTGTTCTCTTTCAATATTGTATTGGCTATTCTATGTCTTTTGCATCTCCATATACATTTTCGAATCACTTTGTCGATATCCAAAAATAAGTTGCTGGAATTTTGGTTGGGATTCCATTTACTCTATAGACCAAGTTGGGAGGAACTGACATCTTGACAATATTGAGTCTTTCTATCTACAAACATAGAATGTCTTTTATTTATTTAGTGCTCTCCTTTTTTTCCTCAGAGTTTTATAGTTTTCCTCATGTGGGTCTTATGCATACTTTGTTAGATTTATATGTAAGTATTTCATTTTGGGGGGTGCTAATGTAAATGATATTGTGTTTTTCATTTCAAATTCAAAACACTTCTTCATTGTTTTTATATGGGAAAGTGATTGACTTTTGTATATTAGCTTTGTATCCTGTAACTTTGCTATAATCACTTAAAAGTTCCAGGAGTTTTTAATAACATTTTTTAAATTTGTTATTGAAATTTTTAAACTTATAAAAAATAGAATAATATAATGGACTCTCAAATACTCATAACTCAGGTCCAATAATTAACAACATATGGCCAATCTTTTTTGTCTATACTTTTATCCAACCCCAGTGGATTATTATTTTTTTTTAATTTTATTTTTTTTATTTTTTTAAAGATTTTATTTATTTATTCATGAGAGACAGAGAGAGAGAGAGAGAGGCAGAGGGAGAAGCAGGCTCCCAAGGAGCAGGGAGCCCGATGCGGGACTCGATCCCAGGACCCTGGGATCATGACCTGAGCCGAAGGCAGACGCTTAACCATCTGAGCCACCCAGGCGCCCCCCAGTGGATTATTTTGAAGCAAGTTTCTCACATCATCTCAGGGAAAGAGTTTTTAAGTAGACATAAAAAGCACTAATCATAAAGGAGAAGAATTAATATCAATGCAGTATTACATTAAAATTAAGAATTAGGGACGCCTTGGTGGCTCCGTTGGTTAAGCATCTGCCTTCGGCTCAGGTCATGATCCTGGGATCAAGTACCACATCGGGCTCCTTGCTCAGCAGGGTGGCTACTTCTCCCTCTGCCTGCCGTTCCCCCTGCTTGTGCTCTGACAAATAAATAAATAATTTTAAAAATAAATAAAATCTTTTAAAAAAATGAAGAACTTCTATTCATCAAAAAGTACAGTTAAGAGAATTAATAGGCAAGTCACAGAATGGGAGAAGAAATTTGTATCATGTTTAAATGATAGAGAACTACTACAGATCAGTAAGAAAAAGACAATTCTCCCTCCAAAAACTGGGCAAGAGTAGGAAAGAGAATAACAAAATGGCAAATAACATACTGTAAAGGCACTCAGTCTCTTTACAAATAAGTGAAATGCATGTTGAAACAGTGAGATACTATTACTCTTGCACTGGAATGGCTAAAATTTAAAACATTAACAATACCAAGAGTGTGAGTATATGGAGTAATAGAAACTTTCAAAAACTGCTAGTGGAAATTTAAATTGGTACAGCTACTTTGAGAAGCTGTTTGACATATATACTAGAATTAAAGATACACATACCTTATGACTTAGTTCTGTTCTTGAGTATTCAATAGAAATGCATTCCCAGGTACACCAGGAGATTTGTACAAGAATATTCTAAACAGCATTTTTTGTGTTAGCCAAAAACTAGACGCAACCCAGTTGTCCATCATTTGTCTAGCAGAAAGCCCAAGTGTTCATCATTTATCCCTCAGTTGTCTAACAGAATAGATAAACAATGACATAATCATACAATGAAATATCATTCAAAAATATGCATGATACTTACACAGTGTTGAGCAAAACAATCCATGCACCAAAAATAAAATACATACAGAATTATTCCTAAGATAAAAATAAAACTATACCATAATATTTAGATATATCTTTTTCGGTGGTATCAACTATGAAGAAAAGAAGTTTGGAGGGTGGTACCTTTGGTGAATAGGGAGATAAAATGAGAGGGGGGCATGAAGAAGACTTCTGGGGTACTAGCAGTTCTATTTTTTAACCTGGGTAGTAGTATTTGAGTGTTTGTTTTGTGATAAATTATTAAGCTGTGATACTTTGTGTGTACGTGCTATAAATATTATATTTCACAATAAAAATTTTTACTTTTTTAAAAAAATATTTATTTATTTATTTTAGAGAGAGCAAGTGTGAGTTGGGGAGAGGGTAGAGGGAGAGGAGAATCTCAAGCAGACTCCATGCTGAACATGGAGCCTGATGCGGAGCTCAATCTCATAACCCTGAGATCATAACCTGAGCCAAAATCAAAGAGTTGGATGCTTAATCGACTGAGCCACCCAGGCACCCCCACAATAAATTTTTTTTTTAAAAAGATGTTTTATTAGGACAGAATGAGCTTAAATGTGTTATTTAGGTAACGTGTGCCTTATCTTCACAAGTATAACACTTAAAAGCTAGTATCCACCTTGTGGTAATTGTAACAATTATTTGGAAATAGAAATATTTATAATCAAAGTAGATAACTGATACATAATTTTTCCAGTTTAAGAAAGAAGAAACAGATTTGATTCTTATTTGCATGAAGGCTAATGAGTAGAGTGACAGATTTTGCCGCGCTGTGGTTTTTTGAGACAGGTTGTTTTGTTAGAGATAGATTATGCAATTAGAATTACTTGTTCATTTCTGTACTTTGAAGCACGGGGATTGGGATGGGCTGGAAAGGGAAGGTATTCACTGTTTTACAGTGCTAGAAGGAACATCCAAAGCAAGGTCTTTTACAGTGACAAAAGAATATCTCTCAGATCTAACTGAAATTAGTTCTACATATAAAATGAAACACACTGTTTAAAAAATTATTTCCTTCTCCTCACTCTTCTTCAGATTCTCAGGAATTCTACCAGCTAGTCTGTACTGAGCTTAGTAATTAAAGATTTGTTTGACTTTTAAATATCATAATTCTTAAATATTTTAATTTCATTGACTTATTGGAATTGAGTTTCTTTCCTAAGATAGCTGTTGAATTCTTTTTTTTTTTTAAGATTTTATTTACTTATTTGACAGAGAGAGAGCACAAGCAGGGGGAGTGGCAAGCGGAAGGAGAGGGAGAAGCAGACTCCCCGTTGAGCAGGGGGCCCGATGTGGGGCTCCTCCCAGGATCCTGGGATAGTGACCTGAGCCACAGGCAGATGCTTAATTGATTGAGCCACCCAGGCACCCCAAGCTGGTAGAATTCTTGAGAATCTGAAGGACAGTGAGGGGTAGGAACTAATTTTTTTTTTTAATGGTACGTTCAGTTCACCGAACCCATCTTACGCCCAGAACTATGGCATATATGGTAATAATATACAGGAATTAACAATCTCATTAAATAGAGAAATTTTATTGAAATCTAAAAATGAGGGTTTAACTTGTAGAAGAGACAGAAAATAGGCCATTGGTAGCCAAAACGATGTTTTTCTTCAGACTTAAGTGACCAGCTCACACAGAGGCATTTTGTAAGACTTGATTCATTTACAGACTGATTTTCTGGTTTTTAGATTATCCAGAATCCTTGCTTTCTCTTTTTTCTCCTGTTTTTACTGGCTGTTCATCTTTTAACCACATCACTACTTTTTTCTTTAAAGGTTTTATTTATTTATTTTAGAGAGCGAGAAAGAGACAGAATGCTTGGGAGGGGTAGATGGGGAGGAAGAGAATCTCAAGCAGACTCCACGCTAAGTGTGGAGCCCAATGTGGGGCTCAATCCCAGAACCCTGAGATCATGACCTGAGCCGAAACCAAGAGTCGGCTCCCAACCAACTGCGCCACCCAGGTGCTCCACAATTTATTTTTCCCTTTCCCCAAAAGCAGGGAGAGATTAGCAAGTAGAAACATAAAACTCATGACAGTCTTTCTCACTACTTAGAAATAAAGATTTAACTAAATATTTAATTTTTATTCTATTTTAGTGCCCCATTCCATTAAAAAGTTTGCAAGTTGGCTGTAAATAGATATCAAAATAATCATCATGTGGCTTCGTAATTTTTTAAGTAACTGTTTGAATTCATGTAATCTCTGGAACTATATATAAGATATTGTGAATAAGACATTAGTTCAGAGATCAACAAAGAATGTGTAGTGATCTTAGTAATTGATGATTTGTGTTCTTTTTAAAAAAATCACAGTTCTCAAATGCTTTAATTTTTTTAATTTATGAAATTGAGTTTTTTTCCTGGAAACCTGGTAGAATTCCTGAGAATCTGAAGGACAGGATGGAGTAGGAAAGAATTTTTTTAAGCTATGCATTTAATTTTATATGTGGGAGAACTAATTCCAAACTAATGGAAGATGGCATTGAGATGGAAGAGTTTGGGCATTAATATCAGTATCATTGCCCCCTGGCAGTTCTCTAGAGTACATTACTAAGAAGGTTTTTGAAAGATGGATAGAATTTCCTATCCAATCACCATTCATGGAGGAATTTATTATTTGAACCAGTAAACCTTTTAAACAAGACCCTCAAGAATTCTTGGAACTTAAAAAAAAGAAGCTTATTCTGTTACACTTGATGGAAACCTAGGAAAATCTATTGGTGAGAGTAAGATAGACTTCAGTTGCTTGTTTGTGTCTTTAATAAAAACCCTGACTTTCCAGCAAGCTCTACTTGGAAAAATCAAAACTCATTCTAAAAGTTTGGAAATTTCCCAGTGTAATTGCTTTGTCTTATAAGAAGAGTCACAACACCCTTTAGAATGTAGTTGAAGAAGCACTCAAAGGGGCAAAGTAAAGAAAAACATTAACCAGCTGTTAAGGCTGTATGACAAATAAAGGAAAATAAAGCAGGAAAATAAAAGGCCACTTCCTTTCATTGAAGAGCCACTTAGCAAATGACTGGTAGTTGAAGTGTGGATTTTTCTGAACATGTAAAACATAGCCGTAGTCATCTGAGATGCCTAGGAAGGCCAGTTGATAAAACTGTAAGTCTGTATCCTTGCAATCTACTGAGAAGATTTTTGTGTTTGGCCATCAGCAACCAAGATGGAAATTTTTTTAAAGATTTATTTATTTGAGAGAGAGAGCACACACACGCATGCATGAGCCAGGGGAGGGGCAGAGGGAGAGGGAGAAGCAGACTCCTAGCTGAGCAGGGAGCCTGACACAGGACTTGATCCCAAGATGCTGGGATCATGACCTGAGTTGAAGGCAGATGCTTAACCTACTGAGGCACCCAGGCGCCCCGCACAAATAAATTTTTTAAAAATTTCTGATTTTTCTCTCTCTCTGTCAAATAAATAAATTAAATCTTTAAAAAAAATTTCTGATTAAAAATGATGTTAAGAAAATAACATTTTTTCTAAGGTAAATTTTAAAATCTAGGGATCCCTTACTGAGATTCCAAATTAATTCCTGCAATAAATATTTGGTAAACACCTACTGTGAGCCAAGTTAGGCATTGAGGATACACTGTTGAACAAGACAGCTATGGTTTCTGCTCTCTTAGAATTTTATAGTCTAATGCAAGAAACCAGTAAAAAAAAAAAATCATCTCAATAGGATAGCAACTGTGCACTTAGTTTATTAAATTGCACAGTACTAAATACATATAACAGCCCCCACAATTACCTATTATGAGGTGGAGATTATTAAAAGCTCTACTACTTAGGGTCCTAAAAAGGTTTAGCAGAGCTAATATTTAATGAACACACAGAAAGCCTCTTTGAAAGTACTGAAGTGAATTCAATCTGATTATGAGCAGGTTGTCTACTTTGTTGGAAAAACCTGTCCCCCAAATTCCAGGTTGCTTACAGTAGAGAGAAGTATAGAGGGGACTCAAACCCAGGCATGGATTCTTATAGGAGCTACTGAATTGGTATCTTTGAATTTAACAACTAAAAATTTATAATTTTAGATTATTTATATGTTTTTCCATTAACATAGATGATGGCAAATTACTGTACTGTCCCTTCTGACAAGTGAAAAAAAAGATGGAATTATAATCCCTCCCAAAATACTTTAACTTAATTTTACAGTTATGAAAAAAAATCAGTCATGGTACCACTTCTTACCCAAAGTCACACAGTAAGAAACCTACAGCAGAATCAAGGACAGAGTCCAAGCTTAATGCTATATAACCTTAGTGCTGAACTCACCAAACATACTAGTTCTCAAGTTGCCATTATTTTAACAGTACCTTAGTATATCACCTTTCTTCTAAGGATCTCAGATTCTTGTTATTACTCACGGATATTCCTTACACATGCAGAAAACAAGCTGGATAACAAAATTATTCATATTTCACCGTGGTCAAAGAGAGGCCATAGAGGTAAGATCCTCCAATTAAATGCAAGTAACCTCACAGGTAAGAAAGCCTAGATGTACAGATAACCTAACAAGGGTGACGATCACTTGTCATATTTTCTCAAATTGTATCAACTTCCTCTTAAAAATTAAAAGGTAGACTGAAGAGAAGAGGTTAAGTGCCAATTCTTACAGAAATGTATCTCACGAACAATTAAATAACCTAAAGTTCTCCTTTAGCCTGAACACAGCCAATCAATACTCAACCACCTAAAAGAAAATAAAGTCTTTTTTGTTTTAAAGGTTTTATTTATTTATTTGACAGCGAGAGAGACAGCGAGAGAGGGAACACAAGCAGGGGGAGTGGGAGAGGGAGAAGCAGGCCTCCCGCTGAGCAGAGAGCCAATGTGGGGCTTGATCCCAGGACCCTGGGATCATGACCTGAGCCGAAGGCAGACGCCCAACGACTGAGCCACCCAGGTGCCCCGAAAATAACCAGTCTGTTGAAATTGTTTTTTCTCATGACAGTTTTGAGAATAATCCACACATAAATGATGAATAAAATGACAAGTGGAGTTCTGTTTCTTCATGTGCACTAGTGACAAATATGGGGACAGGGGTTATATTATATAAATGTGAGTGCAAGGAGAAGAAAGTTACCATCACAGACATGACTAGCTAAAGTTTAGAGTGTATTCACAATTTTGAAATTGAAGAGGTCACCAACTTCAGTTTCCTAGGTCACAATTTTCTCTTCTGCCAATTTACCACCTAAGCTTGGAAGAATTGTGACTGTTTTTGTAAGAAAAAAGATATATATATATCTTATCATATATATATATATGATAAAGAAAATGTGTAGATAATGAAGAATCAGGCTTGGAAGAAGAGCAAATCCTAGATGGGAAATTTAGAAAAACAACTATGTCAAAATGCCGTTTTGTAAGATGTCCAGTAGGGGTATAGCCTTCTGGAATGCTAACACTTTTTTATATTTATTTCTTTAAGTTATTTAATAAACTTCCATCTTGGGTCAAGACTGGCCTTTATAAACCATGTCATTTACCTGTTTTAAAATAGTTCAGTTTTTTGGGTTGCCTGGGTGGCTCAGTCAGTTAAGCTTCTGCCTTTGGCTCAGGTCATGATCCCTGGGTCATGGGATTGAGTCCCAGCTCCCTGCTCAGTGGGGAGCCTGCTTCTCCCTCTACCCCTCCTCCCTGCTTGTGCTCACATACTCTGTCTCTCATTCTGTCTCTCTCTCAAATAAAATCTTTAAAAAAATTTTTTTTAATTATTTGTGGTAAAACTTACATAAAATTTACCATTGTAACCATTTCTTCGTGTACAGTTAAGTGGCATTAAGTATATTCACATTCTATGCAACCATCACCACCATCCATCTCCACAGTGTCTTCATCTTGCCACACTGAAACTCTATACCTATTAAACAACAACTGACCGTTTCCTCCTCCCCCCCCATCCCCTAGCAACCACCACCCTACTTTTAATTTGACTATTCTAGGTACATCATATGAATAGAATCATACAATATTTGTCATTTTATGACTGATTTATTTAGCATGATGTCAAGGTTCATCCATATTGTAGCATATGCCAGAATTTCCTCCTTTTTAATGCTGAATAATATTCCATTGTGTGTGTGTGTGTGTACATAAACACACAACATTTTCTTTATCCATTCATCTATTTATGGACACTTAAGAGTTGTTTCTATATCTTGGCTAATGTGAATAATTCTGCTATAAACATAGATATATAAATATTTGGTTAGGTTGCTGCTTTCAGTTCTCTTATGTATATACTCAGAAGTGGAATTGCTTGATCTTATAATAATTCTATGTTTAATTATTTAAGGAACCACCATATAGCTTTCCACAGCAGCTATACCATTTGAAGTCCCCACCAGCAGTGTATGAGGATTCCAATTTCTTCACGTGCTTGTCAACATTTGTTCTCTTTCTCTCTCTCCCTCCCTCTCACCCTCTCTTTTTCTTTTGTTGATGGCCATTCTGATAGGTATGAATATAATCAGAACTTTTAACCAAATGAATTATAAAACATTCAATACAGTATGGTCCTCAGGTTAAATTATAGATTATCAACAGAATCAGACTGTGTTTCAAAGTTTGTTAAGATACATGTATTAAAAAAAGATACAGGTTCAGTTCCAGAGAAGACTTACAGATAGATGGTCAACAGGTGCATGAAAAGATGCTCAACCTGCTAGGTATCTACCCCAAAAGATACAAATGTAGTGATCCGAAGGGGCACCTGCACCCTAATGTTTATAGCAGCAATGTTCACAATAGCCAAACTGTGGAAAGAGCCCAGATGTCCATCGACAGATGAATGGATAAAGAAGATGTGATATATTTATACAATGGAATACTATTCAGCCATCAAAAAATGCAATCTTGCCATTTGCAATGATGTGGATGGAACTAGAGGGATTATGCTAAGCAAAATAAGTCCATCAGAAAGAAAATTATCATGTGATCTCACTCATATGTGGAATTTAAGAAACTAAACAGAGGATCATAGGGAAGAGAGGGAAAAATAAAACAAGACGAAATCAGAGAGGGAGACAAACCATAAGAGACTCTTAATCATAGGAAACAAACTGAGGGCTGCTGGAGGGGAGGGGGGTGAGGGGATGGGGCAACTGGGTGATGGACATTAAAGAGGGCATGTGATGTAATGAGTGCTGGATTTTATATAAGACTGATGAGTCATATGAACTCTACCTCTGAAACTAATAATACATTATATGTTAATTAATTGAATTTAAATTAAACTTTTACGGGGAAAAAAGGTGCTCAACATTACTAATCATCAAGGAAATGCAATCGAAACTGCAATGAGATAACACCTCACAACTGTTAGAATGGCTATTATCAAAAAGACAAGAAATAACAAGTGTTGGGGTGCCTGGGTGGCTCAGTCAGTTAAGCATCTGCCTTCGACTCAGGTCATGATCCCAGGATCCTGGGATCAGGCCCCATGTCAGCAGGGAGTCAGCTTCTCTCTCTCCCTCTGCCCCACCCCCTCCCCCTGCTCGTGTGCTCTCTCTCTCTCTCAAATAAATAAATAAAATCTTAAAAAAAAAAAAAAAGAAATAACAAGTGTTGGCTAGGATGTGGAGAGAAGGAAACCCTCGCACACTTTTGGTGGGAATGTAAATTGGTATAGCGACTATGGAAAACAGTATGGAAGTTCCTCAAGAAATTAAAAATAGACCTACTACGTGATTCCACTTTTGGTATTTATCCCATAAAAACAAAAACACTAACTTAAAAAGATATATGCACTCCCATGTTTATTGCATTATTATTTACAATAGCCAAGATATCAAAACAAACGTTAAGCGGCCATAGATGGATGGATGGATAAAGAGTATGTGTACACACACATACACACACACAATGGAATATTATTCAGCATTAAAAACAAAGGAAATTCCAACACAATGGAATATCATTTAGCCATAAAAAGAAGGAAATCTTCCCATTTGTGACAATATGGATGGACTTTGCGGGTATTATGCCAAGTAAATGTCAGAGAAAGACAAATATCCTATGATCTTACTTATATGTGAAATCTTAAAAAACAAAACCAAGCCCATAGATACGGAGAACAGATTGGTGGTTACCAGAGAGGAGGGGGTAGTGAAATGGGTAAAAGGGGTCAAAAAGTAGACTTCCAGTTAAAAAAAAAAATAAGTCATGGGGATGTGATATACAGCATGGTAACTCTAGTTAATCTGTGTTGCATGTTTGCAGGTTGCTAAGAGAGTGGATCTTCGGAGTTCTTGTCACAAGAAAAAAAATTTTGTAGCTATGTATGGTGACAGATGTTAACTACAGTTATTGTGGTGATCATTTCACAATATATATAAATAGTGAAACATGGGGCGCCTGGGTGGCTCAGTGGTTGAGCGTCTGCCTTGAGCTCAGGTCATGATCCCGGGCTTCTGGGATCGAGCCCCGCATTGGGCTCCCTGCTCAGTGGGAGGCCTGCTTCTCCCACTCCCCCTGCTTGTGTTCCCTCTCGCTGTCTCTCTGTCAAATAAATAAATAAAACCTTTAAAAAAAAATAGTAAACCATTATGTTGTACACCTGAAACTAATATAGTGTTTTATATATATGTCATTTATACCTCAGTTAAAAAAAACTTGTTCGGGGCGCCTGGGTGGCTCAGATGGTTAAGCGTCTGCCTTCGGCTCAGGTCATGATCCCGGGGTCCTGGGATCGAGTCACGCATCGGGCTCCCTGCTAGGCAGGGAGCCTGCTTCTCCCTCTGCCTCTGCCTCTCTCTCTCTCTCTCTAACTCTCATGAATAAATAAATAAAACATTAAAAAAAAAAAAAACTTGTTCAAGTTTGGTTTGACACATGGTATTATCAGACTCAGATATTTCTGTGTCATCCTCAGTGCCTAAAACAACTTTTGTCTGATTTTTTAAGCCAGCAAAAACAATAATAACAAAGCCTGCAGTATTTGCAAATATGTCAGTAATACTGTAAATAACATACTTTTTCCAAAATGTTCTTAAATGTGTGCTATTTGAAATAATTCCAAGAAACTTCTGAGGTGGTTCCTAATACAGTGAAATAAATGCTAAGAAAGTTCAGATTTCCTTGTATCCTTTATGAGCCTTGTGTGAGAGTAGTATTTAACTGAACTGTTCTTTAAAGATTTATTTCTTGGGGGCGCCTGGGTGGCTCAGTTGGTTGAGCGACTGCCTTCAGCTCAGGTCATGATCCTGGAGTCCCAGGATCGAGTCCCGCATTGGGCTCCCTGCTCGGCGGGGAGTCTGCTTCTCCCTCTGACCCTCCCCCGTCTCATGTGCTCTCTCTCTCTCTCTTTCTCTCTCTCAAATAAATAAAATCTTTAAAAAAAAAAAAAGATTTATTTCTTGGGACACCTGCGTGGCTCAGTCGGTTAAGTGTCTGCCTTCAGCTTAGGTCATGATCCCAGGGTCCTGGGATTGAGCCCCATATAGGCTCCTTGCTCAGCGGGGAACCTGCTTCTCCCTCTGCCTGCCACGTTCCCTGCCTTGTGCGCTCTCTCTCTCTCTGACAAAGTCTTTTAAAAGAAATAAAAAAGATTTATTTCTTGCAGAGTATACATGCTCTCTATCATAGGATAGATATCAAAGGTTGAGACCCTGTCTCATTTCCTACCAGTGGAATTAAGTAAATCTTAGGCTTTCTTTGCATGAAAAGATAAGAAAATTGTTAAATTACTAAATATTACTGATGGGAACAAAAAATGACTTTATCTATAATGCTGAGAGGCACTTAAGCACCAGTTCATTGAAGCAAGGTTTTGAATGTACTTGAGTTGTTGGTTTTAAGTTGAAAGAGGCAATATTAGCTGCTGAGTAGGCAAGTTAAGATGTTGAATTACTGCTTTACCTTTTTGGAGAACTTGTGATTTAGATTATAAATATGAAATTGGCATTTGTGCTGTGAGAGGCTGACCTGTATGCACTACCTCAATGGCTCTCTTGCTTTCGGGCTTCTAGTTGGGTTTGGCCATTAGGCAGGCAGCATAGGCAGGAGAGCAGAGGCAGGGAGAAGAGTGAGGTAGTGGTTTTATTTCCCAATCTTTCCCTGAGGGAGGTCACTGTGGGCTTACCTTGTCCTTTGACCAAAGGTCATAGCTATGGTCCTGTGGCCCTTTCCATACCAGATGAAACAAAGATGAAAGAGCCTTGTATATTCCAGGAATGGCTTTCTCCTTACACTTCTTTAAAACCTCAGAGTAGCAGGGTACATTGCTATTATTAGCCAAGGGTATTGCACTATATCTTTTGGTTTCCCTATTCCTTACTAGCACCTTTGAAAATAGTCCCTTTATTAAACTCTCCTCAGATTTCCCGATTTGAGTGAGCCATTTGTTTCCTTCTATGATCCTGACTGCTTTATATATTTTTAATCATTATCCTAACCGGTATGTATGCCAGATAAACCCTAGTAATACTTATACTAATTTGGGGGGGCGGGCAACAGCGAAGGTGTTTATAGAACTAACCTTTGTTTTCCTGGTACTTTGTCTAATCTAATGTGTTGTTAAAGGAAAAAAATAAAGTGTTAGATGATGTGTAAGAATACTAATAGTTCATTTAAATACAGACCCCAAAACAAATAAATACAGACTCCAAAATGCTGTTTTGCTTCCACCTTAAAAGAGGTTGATGGTTTGATTCTTTCTTTTTTTTTTTTAAGGATACACTTTTTTAATGACAAAATTTGTCTTAGGTATTATGAAATAGCTTTTCCGTTGCATTAGCAACTTTTAAAACAATGTAGGTAACAAATTATTTTAGAAGCTAGATTCTTTAATAAGATTATTGACATCCTTTTGTATCATCTCATTGCTCATTAATTTGTCTTTAGGGGAGAGTACTTATAACATCCAAGTTAAATCATTTGGCTAACCTATAGCAACTGAGTAGGTTGCTGGATAATATTTTGACTATATAGGATTTTCAAAACTGTGTCTTTTTTCAGTTAATAAAGGTTAATTGAGAGTTAACCATTTTATGTAGTCATCTGGAAAACTCAGACTTAAATACTGAGTTTGTCTTAAGTGCAGCCAATTTTTAATTTAGGTAACAGTCTGAAAATTGCCAGTATTACAGAGGTTAAATCTAAATTCACGGTTTTGGGGTGCCTGGGTGGCTCAGTCAGTTAAGCATCTACCTTTGGCTCAGGTCATGATCCCCAGCATCCTGTGATCGCAGCTCTCCGCCCAATGGGGAGTCTGCTTCTCCCTCTGTCCCTCCCCCTGCTCGTGCTCTCTCTCTGCTCTCTCTCAAATAAATAAAATCTTTAAAAAAAAATTAATTCATGGTTATATTGGCAATTGGCAATCACAGTTTTTCTTGGAATGACATTGACTCTATTCATATCCTCTTTAACACTTTTAGTACCAAAATGCTGTTACCATTCTAACTTATGAACTACCAGTCTTCCATAGGAACTAGGAAGTATTTGAAAACCCAGGATTAAGCTGTAAAAGAGTCTTTATTATTTTTTGATTGAAGTATAGCTGACACACATGTTACATTAGTTTCAGGTGTACAACATAGTGATTTGACAACTCTATACATTATGCTGTTCTCATCACAAGTGTAGCCACCATCAGTCACCATGCAACATTATTACAATACCATTGACTATATTCCCTATGCTGTATCTTTTATCCCTGAAAAGAGGCTTTAATTAAAACACATCTATAATAGTAGCAAAAGAATTAGGAAAGTGTACTAGAATAATACTGCATTTTTTATACCCCTGTTTTATTCTGTTCTAGCACCATAACAGACTGGGTAGCTTATAAACAACAGAAATTCATTTCTCACAGTTTGCGAGGCTGGAAGTCTGAGATCAGAGTGCTAGCATAGTCAGGTGAGGGCCCTCTTCTGGGTTGCAGAGTACTTCTCATTGCATCCTCCCCCAGTGGCAGGGGCTGGAGAACTCTATGAGGTCTCTTTTATAAGAGCACTAATCTCATCATGAAGACTCCAGTCTCATGACCTATTCACCTCTCAAAGGTCCCGCTCCTAATACCATTATGTAACACTAAAACTTAAGGATTTCAACATATGAATTTAGTGCTGGGTGATGGCAGGTGGGAGTAGGGGGTGGGCAAACAGACATTTAAACCATAGCAACCTCTTTTCTTAAAATTTCTCCTTTTGCTTGCTTTGTTGAAATTCTAACCCCCAAGCTATTCCCAAGTATGGTGCATGGATCAGCAATGTCAATACCACTGGAGAGTACAAATCTCCGGCCACAAGCCAAACTACTGAATCAGAACCTGCATTTTAACCTGAGATTGCCCAGATGACAAGTATCCACATCAGAATTTGAGAAGTACTCTAACCATTTCCTGCCATTGCATCTCATTAGATTAAAACAAAGTTGTCAAGTGTTAAAGCTGAGGTAATTTATGGATTACATAGTCACAGTTAAAGAAATTGATTAAATTTACAGATAGCCTTTTCTTTATAAGCATAAGAAAGCCATACTCCTTTTTGTAATCAATCGCATTGCAGTTTTCCCGTGCTGTGCTTGTCGTGTAAGCTCAGGTACATTGCTTTGTCGAGCATTATGTTGGGGATACAAACATGAATGTATTCAGGGATTTTGATAGTCTAAGAACGTGTGTGGTGCAGTCTAGAAGATGGAAATTAGTTTCATGTGTTATTATTATGGTACAGAAGCTCATATTCACATTTTCAGATTCATTAGTGTTAAATTTTACCTTGGGGAACTATTTACTTGCAACATTTCTAAAGGGCCTTTTAAATTAGGATAGTTAACAAAGATGTCAAGGATTACTGGACAGTCTAATATCGTTGATGTATTTAGTGTCTTTCTGTAGCTTGTGACAGTTTCTATTAAAATCAAATTTTATAACTGGGCGCCTGGGTGGCTCAGTTGGTTGGGCGACTGCCTTCGGCTCAGGTCATGATCCTGGAGTCCCGGGATCGAGTCCCGCATCGGGCTCCCTGCTCGGCAGGGAGCCTGCTTCTGCCTCTGACCCTCCCCCCTCTCATGTGCTCTCTCTCTCTCATTCTCTCTGTCTCAAATAAATAAATAAAATCTTTTAAAAAAAAATCAAATTTTATAATTTTAACACAAGTGTAGTTATCAGTTATATATAGGATAGAATTTACAAAATAGCAACTAAGTTGTTCACTGTTTATGAGAGGAAAGCAGCTGGTATGGCCCTTCCATTTGGGGAATGGATCACATGTTAGTTTTAGATCGTGTTGAATATATTTTTTCATTCTTATTCTTGCAGATACATCAGGATTCATTTTTGATTTGCAGTCCAATACTGTATTGGCCCAGGGAGGAGCTTTTGAGAACATGAAAGAGAAGGTATGACTAGTTACTATGGATAGTAAGCTTGAATGTCAGTAAAATTTAGATGCTGATACAATCAGTGGCTACACAAACTCATTAAGAAAGTGAAATATGATTTTGTTTGCCTAACTAATATAAATATTAGTTAATATTATAACATAATATATATGTGGCTAAGTGTGTATCTCATTTGGCAACGTTCTTTAAGGAATAAACTGAGTAGGATCTTTCCATTCGTTTGGAGAGTTCAGAGCAAGAAGAGAAATAGATCTTCCAAGTAATATTCCTCTGGAAGAAAACCAGGTGTTTTTAGTAATGTAACCCTTAATGAGTTTTATTGAGAAAAACGTAAAAGCTTTATGTGCTTTCTCTGTTTTATTAAGAAAAGTATATTATTGATTATGGAGTCACAGATATATTATATTGGTTGAATAATATAAACACTTTCACATTTTAAGTTATCAGAATCTTACTTTTATCATTCAGTCTGTAAGTTTTGCCTAAAGTCTACTTTGTAGTGATCAGTACTAAGTTTTTTGCTCATCTCAAAAATGCATATTACAAATTAGCCCTCTTTGGATTATACATTATATACCTTCCCACTTTGTATGGTTTTAAACCTTATCATTGTTCGGTAAGCCTGAAACAAAAAAAGGGTAGAATGATATAAAAGTAAGTGTACTAAAGAAGACTTAGATTCTGGGCGCCTGGGTGGCTCAGTTGTTAAGTGTCTGCCTTCGGCTCAGGTCATGATCCCAGGGTCCTGGGATCGAGCCCCACATTGGGCTCCTTGCTCAGTGGGAAGCCTGCTTCTCCCTCTCCCACTCCCCCTGCTTGTGTTCCCTCTCTCGCTGTGTCTCTCTCTGTCAAAAAAATAAATAAAATCTTAAAAAAATAAAAAAAGAAGACTTAGGTTCTAATACAGACTCTGCTTATTACTTAGACAAGATACTTTATTTCTCTTCATATATAGAAGAACTTCCTTTTTAAGCAGTATGGCTAATTAAAGAACCTGGAAACATTCCTGTTATAAAATACCTAGAAATACAGAATGAAAAATAACATATATCATTTAAAATGCATACTGTGACACAAAAAGTAAAGGATATCCCTAGGAACTAAAAATATAGAGGGCACTAAAAACCAGAGTGGTAAGCCTGAGCTAGGTAACTCTGATATGTTTTGCCAGTCTCAATAAAAATTGGGTTTTACCACACAGGGCCCTGAAGCCCAAGGCTTGTCCTGGGTTAGGATTTGGGACTAAGGTCTTTTTTTTTTTTTTTTTTAAGATTTTTTTTATTTAGGGGCGCCTGGGTGGCTCAGTCGTTAAGCGCCTGCCTTCGGCTCGGGTCATGATCCCAGGGTCCTGGGATCGAGTCCCGCATCGGGCTCCCTGCTGGGCAGGAGGCCTGCTTCTCCCTCTCTCACTCCCTCTGCTTGTGTTCCTGCGCTTGCTATCTGTCTCTCTGTCAAATAAATAAATAAATAAAATTAAAAAAAAAAAAAAGAAAAGTTTTTTTTATTTATTTGACAGAGAGAGAGAGATCACAAGTAGGCAGGCAGGCAGAGGGAGAGGGAGAAGCGGGCTCCCTGATGCGGGGCTTGATCCCAGGACGATGGGATCATGACCTGAGCTGAAGGCAGACGCTTAACCAACTGAGCCACCCAGGCTCCCCTGGGGCTAAGGTCTTATATAAAGTTGAGATCCTAAAAATATTTCACCTTCAGGGAAAGCGTGAAGTAGAACAAATCTTCCCACTGACTTTTGAACACAATATTCTTCTGTATGTGTTTAGAGGGATATTTTAAAAGACAAAAAGAATTGCAAATCTTTAGTTGTATTCAGTGTTTTATCATTAGTAATATTATGTTGTAGTATATTAGTAATACTTTTTGAATATTATAGAATAAAGCAAATTAATAAAAACTTATAGTGTACAGAAAAGAAATACATGTTTAAAACCTTTTAATGTTATATTTGAATTGAAGATGTTATTATGAACTCATGTTGTAAAAAACAAAATCTCCTAGCTCTATCCACTGAAGAAACCTAGAAATAATGACTCCCCAATAACAATAAACACACCC
>NC_138373.1:101748135-101798449 GCF_054177405.1 Leptonychotes weddellii
GCAGGGGGAGTGGGAGAGGGAGAAGCAGGCTTCCCGCAGAGCGGGGAGCCCGATGTGGGTCTCGATCTCAGGACCCTGGGATCATGACCTGAGCCGAAGGCAGACGCTTAACGACTGAGCCACCCAGGTGCCCCTAAAAAAATTTTTTTAAAGATTTATTTTATTTTAGAGCATGCACAAACAGGGGGAGAGGCATAGAGAGAGGGAGAGAGAGAACCTCCAGCAGACTCCCCACTGAGTGTGAAGCCTGCTGGGGGGGGGGCTAGATCCCACGACCTGAGACCATATCCCCATCTGAAATCAAGGGTCCTCCAACTCAACCAACTGAGCCACCAGGCGCTCCTTGGCATATCTATTTTAAAGAACAACTTGGTGTTATGTAATGAATTTGTAGATGCCCTAATACTCAAGAATTCTAGTGGTTATACACAAGGGAGACATTCTCTCACTCTTCACAGAAGATGTGATTTTTTTTCTTTTTTAATTGCTTACAATGTGATAAAGTTGTTTTAAGCACTGAAGATTCAGCAGCAAGTAAGCATAGGAGTATTCATTCCAGCATTTTTCATGGTAGCCAAACATTGGAAACAATGTAAGTGGCCATCAACAGGAGAATGAATAAATTGGCTATTTTCATACCATGGAAATGTTATGTAGCAGTTAAAATAAATAAGAGATGCATTTATCAATGCACAAAAAAATCTAAAAAAACGATGTTATGTGAAAAAAGCAAATTGAATACAGATAAGTATGATAATGATATTTATGTAAGGCAAAACAATAGTATATATTACCTATGGATATATACATCATAATAGTGCAAAAACATGTATCAAGATAATACCAAATTCAAGGCAGAAATCTCTGGGAAGAGAAGGGGGATGGGATTTATGAGGGACTTTATGGGGGCTTCAGCTGCCATCTATTTTATTGTATTAAACCGACTATCATGTAGTGAGTGTTCATTATGTTTTGTATGCCTGAAACAGTTTATAATAACTTATAGTGTTATATTACAATTAAATGTTATGAAGTAAAAATGTTTTTTTTGAAGTAAAAATGATTTGAAAAATACTACTGAAAAGTGTAAGTTGTTAATGTTGGTGCTTCATTAAACTTTCTACCTTTCTCAGTAGGCTAAGATGAGGAAATATTGATGCTAAATTACTACCTGATACTTAATTAAACCACCCTTTCTTGAAATAAAATCTAGCACATACCTTCTATTTCTAGAAATGTTCTGCTTTTCTAAGTTTTGAAATTAATTTTTTATGTGCTGTTATCACTCGTGTATTAATCATTCCCAGTGAGATGGTTGTATGGACTCTCACTGACATTAAAGAGTGATACATATCATTTTTTCCATTACTCTCTATCATAGACGTCAGTTGCCAACTGACGAACTGATGCTAGAATTAAATGATTCTGTCGTCTTTTCCAGATAAATGCGGTGCGTGCAATAGTTCCCAATAAGAGCAATAATGAAATCATCCTGGTTTTACAGCACTTTGATAATTGTGTGGACAAAACAGTACAAGCTTTCATGGAAGGTAATCCTTGTTCGGTTTTTAAATATGTTTTTGTTCAAATAGAAGTTGCTTCAGACTTTTATAACATTCATTCAGCAATCTGGTGTTTCATAGATGATATAGCAGACCCCATGATGACGTGGCATTTTTTTTTTTTAAAAGATACCTCTTAAAGATACCTCTTTCAGCCCTAGAAGTAATTCATTCATAAGCTGTATGATATCTTAGAATAAGACACAAGCTGAGAAAACTCCACCATTTTATTCAAAATGTTCTCTATTGGTTTTAAGAACAAATCGTGTCACTAGTGGTATAAGGGACTTGATTGGAATTGGGTTGAATAAGAATTTAAGAAACTCCTAGTGACAAACCGGTGATCCAGCGGCCCAGCAACAGATGACAAATTCAGGGATTCAGCATTCTCTTCCGGGCTCCTATACCATTTAGTTTGGTTCCTGCAAGTGACTCAAATGTTTAGGGTTTCAGTTTCCTTATCTAACATATAGAAGAATGGTGTGTTTAGCCAAGCTTTCAGTTTATAGAGTTGAGGAATGTTTTATAAACTTCTTTCTACATAACTTGTTTGAGAAAAACTTTGCCTGAAGCTATTGCTTCATTGAACAGTAGCACCAGATTGGGTCTTCCTGTTTCTTTTCTTCTGAATTTGTCCGTGTATAAGAAACAGACCCAAATACTGTAAGGTTTTTCTTTATCATCATCTGTTTTCTTTATAATGTTAGTATTTGGGTCTAGGGTAGTGTATAGCTCTCTCTAAAACAACATAGCCAAGGTGGTATGTGATCTTCTAGAGGGGAGGGGATGGCATATTTGGGGTGAAACCAGTTATCTTTGTATTTGGTCTAAACTATATAAATAAAACAATCTTCAAAATGTTCAGGCTACATTACTCTCTTCTTAGGAGAACTTACTAAGGAAATTACATGGAGAACGGGGATCTAAATGGACAGGTATTCCATAAGTATAGTGTGATTGTCTTACTACATTAGCTGAGCCTTGAACCTTAACCTTTCCCTATTAGGAACTTTGGAAATTGTCCAGCAATTACAAAATGCAGGGACACTAATTCCTGGTTGACCATGCATGTGAGAAAATCTGTAATTGGTTTCTTTTACAGGTAGTGCCAGTGAAGTACTCAAAGAATGGACAGTAACAGGCAAGAAAAAGGTAAAAATGAATTAAATTTAAAACCATGATATTGGCATTTGTATTATTAAAAAAATTTAGGCCCTGCAAAAATATTTGAAAGAAAAGATTTACCTATGCCACTTCACTTCACCTGGTTTAAAAAAGTCTTCAGTGACACCGAAACACAGCTGTGTACGTAGAGTACCACACAGTCTCTTCCATGTGATTCAGGCTTGAACTCACAACCCTGAGGTTGGGCATCACATGCTCTAAAGATTGAGCCAGCCAGGCCCCCCTCTGTTCACTTTCCTTCCATATTTTTTATTTCTGTTCCTCAGACTTGACAATTTCCATTCTCCAATCTTCAAGTTCACTGATTTTTGTCTTTTGTCTGCTGAAATCTGCCTTTGAATCCCTTTAGTGAATTTTAAAATTTCAGTTACACTACTTTTCAGCTCCAGTATTTCTTTATTAATTTCTTTTGGGTTATCTATCTCTTTATTGATATTTCCATTTTGTTCATACTTTGTTTTCTTGATTTTCTCCATCATCTTCTTGCAGTTTTTTGAGCAACTTTAAGAGTTATTTTATTTTCTTTTAAGTTTTCAATTAAATTCCAGTTAGTTACCATATAGTGATTCGACACTTCCCTACAACTCTCAGTGCTCTCATCACAAGTGCTCTCCTTCATCCCAATCCCCTATCTCACCCACCTTCCCTCTGGTGACCAGCAGTTTGTTCTCTGTAGTTAAGAGTAAGACAGTTATTTTAGTCTTTAATGTATCTGCCAAGAGATCTTTTTCAGGGGCAGTTTCTGTTGATTTTTTTTTCCCTTTAAATAGGCCATACTTGTTTTTTGTGTGGTTTTTGTACCTTGGGATTTTTTTGTTGAAAACTGGACATTTGAGGGGCGCCTGGGTGGCTCAGTCGTTAGGCGTCTGCCTTCGGCTCGGGTCGTGGTCCCGGGGTTCTGGGATCGAGCCCCGCGTCGGGCTCCCTGCTCCGCAGGAGGCCTGCTTCTCCCTCTCCCTCTCCCACTCCCCCTGCTTGTGTTCCGGCTCTCCCTCTCTCTCTCTCTCTCTGTCAAATAAATAAATAAAATCTTTAAAAAAAAAAAAAAAAGGAAAACTGGACATTTGAATCTAACAATGTGGTAACTTTGGAAATCAGATTCTCCCCCTTCCTCAGGGTTTGCTTATTTTTTGTTATTGTTAATTTTCTGGGGCACTGCTCTTTGTATTCCCCTGGCGGTCACTCAGCCCAAGAGGGTGGGGCTTGCAACAATGGGAGGAGGTCCAGCAGTAGCTGCCTGCCTCTTTGTCTGCACCTCTGTGATCAAAAGCGGTAGTCAGTGATCAGAGCCTAGATCCCCAGTATTTGGAGGACGGGGTTCTTTTTCTCTACCCTGGCTCCCATAATTTCTGCAAGCTGCTCCAAGAACAGGTGCTCAGCTGCTTGTCCCCTAGGGTAACTGTTTCTATACTAGGAACTGATACTAACTGAAATTAACCACAATTTACTATCCAGGTCTTCACCTGCAAATTGCAAGCCTTCAGTAGACTCCAGAATTCCAAAATAGTTATATCAGACGGATTCTGCCAGTGTGATTGTTGTCTAGGGAGACAGATTACTGGTGCTTCCTCCTCTGTCATCTTCCCAGAATCCTCTGTAGTGCAGTTTTTTGTTTTTTTTTAAATATTTGCTCTTCTTCTTTTTTTTTTTTTTTTAAGATTTTATTTATTTATTTGAGAGAGAGAGAATGAGAGACAGAGAGCATGAGAGGGAGGAGGGTCAGAGGGAGAAGCAGGCTCCTCGCCAAGCAGGGAGCCCGATGCGGGTCTCGATCCCGGGACTCCAGGATCATGACCTGAGCCGAAGGCAGACGCTTAACCGACTGAGCCACCCAGGTGCCCTGTAGTGCAGTTTTAATTTATGTCTCTTATTAGACTGAGGTTGCACTTCATTCCGTATGTTTCTATCCTAGACCATTTTTTTCTGTTGGGTTATTGTTTTCTTTGTTTTTTGTTAGAACTCTGTATAAATTTAGTTTTTTGTATATAGGTTGGACATATTTTTTCACATTTTAAAATTTATGTTTTGATTTTGCTTATGGTAAGTTTTACCATGCTAAAATTTTTGTATTTATGTGTTTGAGTTCATCCAAAGCATTTAACATAGTTATTTTAGTCAGTAGCTCAACATATACAAAAATGTGTTCAATTTCTGGAAGAGCATATGAGAAATTGGTAACATTGATTATCTTTGGTAACTAGAGTTATCTCTCTGGATT
Source organism: Leptonychotes weddellii (assembly GCF_054177405.1). NCBI lineage: Eukaryota > Metazoa > Chordata > Mammalia > Carnivora > Phocidae > Leptonychotes > Leptonychotes weddellii. The sequence goes on from NC_138373.1 coordinate 101,753,101, forward strand.
GTGGGGGTCTTCATTTTCTTTTCTTTTTTTCAAATCTTTAATAATCATTAGAACAAAAAGAAGAAAAGCAAACCCAAGCCTGCAGCAGAACCAAGTAACAGTATCCCAGATTCCAGTAAATTAGTATCCATTCAAGAGGAACAGTCTGTACCTTCTTCAGAGAAAGGTGGTATTAATGGTTACCATGTCAACGGTGCCATCAACGATACCGAGTCTGTGGACTCTCTCAGTGAGGGTATGGAGATACTTTCAATAGATGCCAGAGAATTGGAAGAGCCTGAGTCTGCCACACCACATATGCTGGATAGAACAGGTGAGTTTATTAACAGGTCTTTGAAAAGTTGCCTTCTGTTGAAAAATACAAGGACTTCCTGGTTGAGAAAGCAATCAGTAAATTACATTTAGTTTTAGTCTTTTACTTTTTAGTTTTTGTTGCCTTTTATGTGAAAGAGTCTCATTTTGTACAGTTGATTCTTGAACAACATGGTTTGGACTGTGTGGGTTCACCTATATGTGGATTTTTTTTTTTTTTCCAAAAAATACAGTACTGTAAATATATTTTCTCTTCCTAATGATTTTCTAAATAACATCTTTTTTGTAGCTTACTTTATTGTAAGACTACAGGATATAATACATATAAAGTATAAAATATGTGTTTATCAACTGTTTATGTTACTGGTAAGGCTTCTGGTCAACAGTAGACTATTAAGTTTTGGGAGAGTCAAAGTTATATACAGATTTTCAACTGTGGGGGGCAGGGAGGGTCAGTGCCCCAACGCCCATGTTGTTTCAGGGTCAACTGTAATTATCAAAGGCCAAGAAAAATATAGTTTTTATTACATTGTCTCATATTTTAGTTTTAATTTAAGTCAGTCTTGTGGAAATCTTCTAACTTAATAATCCCTTAGTAGTTAGAGATTACAGAAGGTGACCTTAAGATTTTTTAAATTGTGTACTTACTAAGAAGATGATGATGGGATGACGTCGATGGCGTTATTCTAAAACTCAGTACAGTGAGGAATATATAATAACTGCAATCCCATGGCTTTCATGAGAAGTAGATTGTTGGTTTTTATAGTCCTACATTTGTTTTCTAGTAAAGATTTAAGATTAGTGTTGTAAATTCACATATGTTGCACATTTTTTATTAACTATTTTGATGAATGTTGGGAAGATATTGGGAATATCTCTCTCTTTTTTTTTAAAGATTTATTTATTTGAGAGAGAGGGAGTACACACATAGAAGACGGGCAGAGGGAGAGAGAAAGAGAAACCTAAGCAGACTTCGTGCTGTGTGTGGAGCCCAACATGGGGCTCGATCTCACGGCCCTGAGATCAGGCCCTGAGCTGGAACCAAGGATCAGATCCTTAACCAGTTATGCCACCCAGGCGCCCCAGGAATATCTCTTTTAAAATTGGTTTTTTAATTACTTATTTGTTAATCCATTGCTCCTTGCTCTGTTGCTGCTAGCCTTATTAATGTAATGACAATTTAAGAATTATTCCGTACTTCTTAGATGTTCTTTTACTGATTAGTTTGCTCATACGAAAAGACTTAGAGAAAGATACAACACCTGTGCTGACCTCAACCAAACCAAAGATAGTGGCTTCCTTTTTTTTCTGAGCTGGCTCTCTTCTTATTTCCTCTTTGCCCTTTTCCTAAAACTTTCTAAATTCTTCGTTCCCTGGAACAGTGTAAAACTCTTTTTTCCTCAACATAACTTACAGAAGCTATCAGAAATTAGTGCTATTGACTCTCTTCGCTTCCTTGTGCCCAGAGCTACCAAGATACAGGGAACAAGCTAGCTTATCTAGCGATGTGTCATCTTCATTCAGGATGCAGCTTAGGGCTGAGCCAGATGCTACTTGTAGCCTCGTCCAACTGCTTCTGTTCTTTGTTCTGTTTTGTCAGTTGTTTTTGTTCACAGCCTTTAAGAGGCATAGTTTTGCCTAAAACATTTTTACCTTCCTTATTTGTTTATACTTAAGACTGCTTGATTGATATACCCTAAATTTTACTCTAAAAATACTGACCTCTTTCTTTGACAGGGTCCATGCTGGAGGATGGCATCTCTGATTTTGAGCCCAAGTCTTTGACTATGCAGTCTACTCAGAATTCTCAACAAAATAGGAATGCTGCCAAAACTCTTTCAAGACCTACCACAGCACCTCAGTTTTCAAATCTGGGGATGGAAGATGTTCCACTCTCCTCCACCAACAAAAAGCTAGGTAAATCAGAAGACTACCTTTGAGAGAAAACAAAAAAAATCTGTTTTTGGCTAGCGAGGGCAGATTATCTCCTTGTTCCCATAGATAAGGTCTCAAAATGGTAGCAGGTAATACGTTTTCTGTTTTTAAGGCAGTAACTACCCCTCTGTAACTCCATGTGCACAGTTGGAGTTTGATACTATTTTAGATGTTGTACAGTCTTGTTACAATGACAGGGATCCTTTTAGTGAATGAAAGTCAAACTACTGGTCAGGATGACTTTTCTGCTAGCATTAACTTATTTCTTTATTTGCTTTACTACAACATTTTTGTACCGTTTCCTTCATTTTTATCTCCTGGTTGACTTAACAGTAAAAAGATCTGCCATCTCTGACATGACATTTTAAAAAAAAATATTTGCATTTCTCTTCACAACTTCGTGCTCTTAGTAATCTCTGTCAGACTTTAGCTTTAAACAAGATCATTTCCTCTTAAGTAAGTACTCAGCATTGACTGGTGGTAGCTCTTTGCCTTTTTTCTTTAAACTGTAATAATCATTTAAATAATCAGCCAATAATTAAACAGGTAGAGATGATAGAGTGTCATACATCTAAGCAAGGTGGTCCACTCCACTAAACAAATGAAACATAGAAATGTAAGACACTTGTAACCTGTAGCGCTTTATTGAATTATTTATTCCACATGAGCTAAATTTAGTGAAGCTTTCCTTTTAAATCTAACATAACCCTCAGCTTGGTGCAGAAAAGCACATCAAAAATATTCAGTCATACAAAAAGAAAAGGATGCTGCTTGAAAGCTTTTAAGTAGATTTGGAAAGAAATCAAGAGGAATTTAAATAAAAGGTTGAAAATCTGTATCTTGGCACATTATAAACTTCTTAGATCCATGATTCCACCTATCAACTGTATATATAACTTTGACATTGGTGAATATAGAGAGGTCAGTAGAACTCTTAGAAACTGGTTAGAATGTGATGGGTAGGTAAATATATTTCATCTTTATCTACAAAGTTGGCTTATCCACATATAATGCTTCAAACTGTACTACAGAGAGAGAATTTTATTAATTTTGTAGTGTCTATATGGTGAATTATATTCTACTGAATCCTGTCACTTAGAGAGTTTTGAAACTTTGGTACCTATTCAAATACTTATTTTTTAGCCTTTTTTCTATGTTTTGTTTCATTTTGAATAGTTTTTGAAGTTGCTATCTTCAAATTCATTAATCTTTTTTTTTCCAACAGTTTCTAATCTGCTGTCAGTCCCATCCAGTGTATTTTTCATCTGAGACATTGTCTTTTTTTCATCTCTAGAGGTTCAGTAGGGGTTTTTTAAAGTATCATCCATGTCTGTCCTTAACATGTTTATGCTTTCCTCTACCTTCTTGAACATATGATATCTGATTATATTAGCTGTTTTGATGTCCTTATTTACTTGATTCTACTACATCTGTGACATTTCTGCATCTGCTTCTGTTAGTTGATTTTTCTCTTCACTATGGGTCATATTTGTCTGCCTCTTTGTATGCCTGGTAATTTTTTCTTGAATACCAGACATGTGAATTTTTCTTTGTTGATTGCTAGATATATATTTTTTAAGATTTTATTTATTTATTTGACAGAGACACAGCGAGAGAGGGAACACAAGCAGGGGGAGTGGGAGGGGGAGAAGCAAACTCCCTGCAGAGCAGGGAGCCTGATGCAGGGCTCGATCCCAGGACCCTGGGATCATGACCTGAGCTGAAGGCAGATGCTTAATGATTGAGCCACCCAGGCACCCCATGATTCCTAGATATTTTTGTGTTTTATTCAGGTATTCTTTTTTTTTTTTAAGATTTTATTTATTTATTTGAGAGAGAGAGAGCACAAGCAGTGGGAGCAGCAGAGGGAGAGGGAGAAGCAGACTCTCCGCTGATCAGGAAGCCCAACTCAGGGCTCCATCCCAGGACCCTGAGATCATGACCTGAACCAAAGCCAGATGCTTAACCCACTGAGCCACCTAGGCGCCCTATTTTAAGTATTCTTATGATTTGTTCTGGACTGTTATTTGGTAACACTTTGAGGCTTGCTTTTAAGCGCTGTTAGGTAGAACTAGAGCAGCCTTTAGAGATAATTTTGCCTCATTACTGAGGCTGTACCCTTCCAAGTGCCCTACTGGTGCCCCATTCTGGCTGGTGTGAACATGAACTATTTGTGGTCTGGGTGAGGTCTGGGGATTGTTCTACCTGTTCCTTTCCACTGGTTCTTTTTCCTGTCTCAGTAGTTTCCTCACACCGATGCATTCAGAATTCTCTGTAGATCCCTGTATAATTTTCTCATCTTTGTATAGCTCTCTCCTCTCCAGTATTCTGCCCTTAGAATTCTCGCCACCTTGGCCTTCCCACTTCTCAACTCTGTCCCCTCAATTCAGGGTTAGGATTTCTCCTCCTTGCACTGCAGCCTGGAAACTCTTGTGGCAGTAAGTTGGGGCAATCATAGGCCTCACTTTGTTTCTGTTTTCTCAGGGAAAAAGTACTGCCTAATGTCTGTTTTATGAAAACCCAGTTTCATATGTTTTGTCTGTGTATGTGTTTAGTTGTTTAAGACAGGAGGATAAATCCAACTCCTATTACTCCATCTTGGCCAGGATACCTTTTTTTTTTTTTTTAAGATTTTATTTATTTATTTGAGAGAGAATGAGATAGAGAGCATGAGAGGGGGGAGGGTCAGAGGGAGAAGGAGACTCCCTGCTGAGCAGGGAGCCCAATGTGGGACTCAATCCTGGGACTCCAGGATCATGACCTGAGCCGAAGGCAGTTGCTTAACCAACTGAGCCACCCAGGTGCCCCGCCCCTCTTTTTTAAATCTATGAAAACATCAATTTTTTGTCGAGGAGGGTGGCCACTTAGGGAACTTTCTTGGTCCACGTGACATGTGTTACATTACATGCATGGGTGTTCATATCCACCTTTCAAGTTACCTGTGCTCCTTTTTTATATTAATTCTTGGGGCTTTTTTCCCCAAGGTTCCAATATTGAAAAATCTGTGAAAGACCTCCAGCGCTGCACAGTGTCTCTTGCACGGTATCGAGTTGTAGTTAAAGAAGAGATGGATGCTTCCATTAAGAAAATGAAACAAGCTTTTGCTGAGTTGCAGAGCTGGTAAGTTAAGTTGCCTTTGATCACAATGGCACAAGAAGGATCACTTATGAAGATGGTCAGCCACTCCCAGGTTCTTTAATTCCTGACTCTTAACTGCTCTATATAGTAGGGAGAAACTTAGAAGTCCTATGGTATATTTAACTTTCTGCTTCATTCAAGTCCTTTTGGTCACAGTGTGGGAATGGGTGGTACAGAGAACTCATGTTCTAGGAATGGGCCTGAGGTTGATAGTGTTCGGAAAGGGACAAATAATTATAGAATAGATCATGCATCCTTACTTTAGGGTCTGTCTCTTAAACCAAGAACCTGCAACAAATAACATGATGTTTTTGAACAAAGTTATGAAGTAGAAAAGATCTGTTTTTGCTTTCCTACCTCCTGTCATCCTTCCTAATGGCACCTGCCCGAATTGTCTCTTCTGTGCCTTATTATTAGTCATTGACTTGTTTTAATTTTGTGTTTTTCAAACTATGTTCTAAAAAATACTTGTATCTTAAAATATATTAATATGTGTTCTGTAGGGGAAATAGGGTTTGGTAATTAAAGAGATTTGAAAACCTTTTACTACTGGACTTCTTAAGTGCTTTTCCAGTGCTGATGTGCACCGCAAAGCTACAAGAGGAAGCTATACTGTGCTGTTTCTCAGGTGTATTTGATTATAGAATCTTTTGGGGGGAGAAGTATATTCTAATGTTTTTGAACACTGCAGCTGTTTTAACTATCAGATATTAAGGTGTTAACTAATACTGAAACCATAACTCCTTTCTGGGGAGGTATTGTATTTTATGAGGGACTTTTTTGAAAATAGAAAAGCCCTGAGGACCAAATTCAGTAAAGTGGTGGAAAGACAAGCAGCTAGGTTGATGTTTGGGGATTTAAGACTGTCTACTTTGCTTCTTTGTAAAATATACCTAGATCTGAAATGTGAGAGGAAGTGTTCATGAATACAGAGAACCTACCCCGCTCTTCCTCCCAGCCCTCCATCTATTTTCTTGCCTGTCTGTGCTCATATTCAGCCATGTCTCTGTTCATAAACTTAGTTGGGTCACTTCATGCCACAGAAAACAAGAGATAGAGGAAGTGTAGATAGCCTCAGTCCTCCAGTGGAATTGAAGATGGGGTGAATTAACGAAGATGTAGAATAAAGCCTCCAAAAAGTTGCTGACACCTACTTTTATCATTTGCAAAATGTAGAATGGTCCACTAAATCATCATAACCAAAAAGTACTTTTAAGATAGATAATTCATCTGCTAATCTACCCATGCTTTGTCCTGAATCCTGAGTTTTCCCTTTCAGGTTTTATAGCTAGAAACTTAATGTCATATCTTCTGCTTTTCTTAAATACATGTTTACTTCAGCCAGATTACTTGTCTGAAGACTTAACATTTACATTTCCTCTTCCATATAATTGTTAATGCCCCTTTTCTATCCTGATATGTTCTTCTATATCTTTATACTTCTCTAAATCCAACCAGTTCTCTCAAACTTAAATTAAGCTCTAATTCTTCTGGAAATATTTCTAGGTAATTGGCTTCTACTCTTTCTGAACCATCTGGGCATGCCCTTTGACCTGGATTATTATCATATCAGATATTATTGACTCATTTTGAAAAGAATAAAGAGCTAAGAGTAGGTCATCACAACTTTGCTTTGATAAGCCTCTGGTCTCCATGATTGTTTAGCTTACTGATTACTTAGCCACAGGATCTGATTCTATTCAGAACCAGCCTGAACCAGGAAACACAGTTCCGGGAGAGAGATTTGTGAATTCCTGTTGACTTGGAACCCAGCCAGGGGGAGCCTCCTTCGATAAATGACAAATGAAATGGTTTCCTGTCTGGGAACTGTGTATTTAGGATTGATTAGCAGACGTGGCAACCAGGTCAATTTAACTTGAGGAAAGAGATTTACCTGCCCTTTCCTGCTGGTGCCCTTCTCTCTGGCTGATTGGGTTTTATACTACCTTATTTCAATGCCCCTTGTAGTTACTACATCAAGACATAATTGGCAGGTGAGCTAACTCCATTTGGCACCGAACCAGAGCTTGGAGTTAATGTCACTTAGGAAGCCATTTTTTTGTATTGGTTATAGTATAAAAGAAAAGCGAAGTGTTTTAACAAATTTGCAACAATAATATTACATTACCCCTGATGAGGCACTAGGGGAATTATATGGATAACTGCTTTCATTTTGGGGCCAAATGAAAGCTGACACATACCTGTAGGAAGGTAAAATCAGAGGCTTTCCAGTATATAAAAACTATAAAACTTAAAATCTGTTTGTTGGTGATCCAGTAATAATCATCTCTAGACCCAAGTTTACTTTTCTTGTTCATTCATAAAATTTGTCTGACTTACATTGTTGGAGCTATTAGTTGACTTAAATTTAAGGCTATTAAGGAACAGGATATGGAATGGAACATGAAGCTAAAGTAGATAAATTATTTTGGATAGTTGTCATATAATATGTTGGTGAAAATGCCAACAGGAAACACACTCAACTTGCCTTTTAAATAAAAACTTCTATTTTATTGAAAGTCAAAAGATACTCATTTAAAAGGTGAAAATGCATAAGAAATTTGAAATTCTACAATACATAAAGTCAATGTAAGTTTATGCTTAAGATGGAAATTTTTCCTAGCTGATTCCCCATTCATCTTAGAAAAGTTACTTCCTTTTATTTGAGCTTCCCTTTTCCTCTCATATTAAGCTACCAATAGTCTTACTTAAGGCTTTTAGATGCTTAAATCTAAAGTCCATATAAAGATGGTGGAAACTTAGGTATCATTTTATGAACCAAAGCATTTTCAAAAATGTCTAAAAAGCATAGAAATAAAGGAATAGGCTGATGTAATAATGTGTTCCCAAAAAATGTCCATAGCACTCTATAGGTTTAAATTATTCTTCAGTTTTTGCATGTTTAATACATTGATACCTTATTTCTATTAGTACTTGGCCTGCATGGTTTTCGATGTTCTTTAATTTAAAATTTTAATTTTTTAACCATCTGTGAAAATAACTAGTAACATATGAAAATTACAGTTTACCAAACATATTCAGTCATATATGATTTATTTATCTGGATTTCTATCCTGCGAAGTGGGAATTTTAAATTTAGCTCTACTGTTTAAAAGGGATTTGAGTCTTAGGTTAAACAATTTGTCTAACGTGACATCATAAGTTGCAGACTCAGTGTTTGAATCTCTGTATTCTGACTCCCAGTAACCTGTGATTGTCATGCCATCTATCACTGATAGCCCACTTCTCACTAAAGCTTGTGAAAAATGCTAGAGACTTGGTACTTGTCATATATATTATTTCCTTCTCAGCTTTTATATAACAGGTTAATTTAGGGACTAAGGAATTTTGTTATTATGGAACAGGGTAAGAATGAGGAGGACCAAGATTTTGACTGAGCCTATAAAAGCCTTTATAAGTATTTTTTGAGTTCGATAAAATAAATCTATAAGAAGGAATAGTCCATCCAAATATTACTTTGTAATTCAGAAGCCCTAAATCACTCTTCTTAAGTCACAACTTAAAATGACTTATGATTCACATATCCTTCAGGTTGGATCCTAGTTGTGGGGAAGGTATGAAGATTAAGGGAAAGGTAACTATGGAGTGGGGTCAATTAGAAAAGATTTCTAAAAGGAAATGAATCATTATTAAGCCTTGAAACACAGATAGGATTTACATTGGCAGAAAGGATGGGACTAGAACACTGCATTTAGGAGGCCTGATCTAAGCAGAGGCACAGAAGGGACATATAGGGACTCTATATCGTGTAGCTACCGCTAAGAGGGCAGTAGTTGAAAGTAATAAGGGATGAAGTCAGAGACCAAGGTAAAACGAGAGCATTTGATGAAAGAATCTGAATTTTGTGTTTCTTTTTTTTTTTTTTAAGGTTCCATGATTCCTTTTTATGTTTACTGTATATCCCATCATTATAACAGTTTTTAAAAATAGAAGTAAAAGTCCTGTAACTCTACTAACTTAACACATAATTAATTTATTTTCTGTGTTCCCTTGTGTTGCCCATCTACATGCATACATAATCTTAAAATAATTGTAATCATAGTGAGCATAATTTTGTAACATATTCTTTTCACTTAAAGTTATCTTTGATTCACCTCTCTGTAACTGACTACACTGTGCTAGTGTGTGTGCCTGTTCATTTAAGAATTTCTAGACAATGGATCTGGAAAGTATAGTGATTTACCAAAGTTAATATGAAAGCATTTTACTGAGTAGATATTCTGCTGAAACTGAGGAATCAAGATGAGTACAGAAATTAGACTAATAGTTGCTGCTCCCATTTATTGAGCTGTTATTGTATGTCAGAAGCTTTTATGCACATATCTCTAATCTGTATAACAATATCACTTATAGTATTATGCTCACTTTGTAGATGAGAAAAGGTGGGCACAGAAAAAAATAATCAGCCCAAAGTCATACTTGGTATTAAATGACACTTTTCTACTATACCCTGCTTCCTTTTTCTGTGTCTTCCCAGGTATCTCTGTTTGCCTTTATTTTTCAGTCTTTGCCTTCCTAGGCTATACGTGTCTCCCTTTAGACATTGCTATAATAATTTGAGAGAGAGGATTTAAAAAAAAACATACAACCATACTGTTTCACATGAGGATTTAGTCAGCTACTGGCTAGATGGCTTAACACTCTAACCATTTTTCCTTACCAGCCAGAAACTTGAACAATAAACTCCTTGGTAATCTGGTTTGCTACTGGTTCTTTTTTTCCTAAATATATTGTAAAATATCATCGAGTTATATGGTCTGTAGTATTACTTTAGAATTGAGACACTTTTTACCACTGGAAAAGAGGAGAAAGAAAAGTTATCCATTGAGGTCCTGTTCCAAACGAACAGCTTATATTCACATCCTAACTTCTTAAAACTACTTCAGACTGTTGAAATATGAAATCGCATGTCTACATGCTTTGTAAAGGACTCCAGACAAAGAGGAACCCACCAAAACTTCCACAAGATCCAAATTTGATTTAGTAAGGTAGTTCTTTCAGTTAATTTTACCTCTTTTGTTCAACTCAGTATGATGACCTGGCTACTTAGCTGGGATTTTTTGTTTTTGTTTTGAGCCTACATGTGTGTACCATACTCCACCAAGGCCAGTGCTTGGGAGTATGGGGTTCTACAAAACCTATGAAACAATTAATTTTCTGCTAATAAAAACTACTGACAGTTCTCTCAATTGTTTTTATTAGAAGAGGGAAGTGTCTTCGGAGAAATAAAGGTGTTTGCTTTGACTTCTGCTTTGATTGGCTAGTGGAGTTAGAATAAACAAGTTTCAGGTTTTCAGCAAATATAATCAAGTACAAATGTTTTCTAACATTACTGAGTGGTTTAGAGTATTGTCCCTTAAAATAATTAGCTGTGGAATTGCCAGAGATGTGTTTCCATTATAACATTGTTTTCTAATTTAACAACTATAAGCAAATGATAGTTAACAATTTTTTGGTACCAAGGAATACCAAAGGCAATAGCTAGAATCAGTAATCTACATGTTAAATATATTAATCAAAGGGTTTGCTTCAAATGATGGACATACAATATATCTGAGAGATATGAATGGTAATACTACAGGAAAAACTATTCTGAGCAACTAAATAAATTACATAAAAGCTTTAGAATAAATTGAGCAAATGCGAAGATAGTAAAAAGTCTTGGTAAGGAGGGAAGGAGATACAGAACTTCAGACATTTACCAATCTTTTCCCTTAGTGACAGTGACAAATCATCTAAAACCATTTTTCATGATTGAAGAAAAGATATGGAAGTTCTCTACACTGTTAGGAGGCTCGGGCTTAATAAGACCTACTGTCTTTCTAAATAAAGTTCCAGCCGTATTTAGCTGAATTTCAGTAGCAGTTTCAGAATCCAGTGTATCAGATGTTTATTGTGGTGTGTTTCCATTCAGGGGAATCTTGAGAGAACAGTTGCAAACTTAGTGCCCTCATGTCTTGGCAGGAGCAAGGTAACAGAATCTGACCTTCTGAGTGAGCCTTTCCTCACTCTCTGAGAGGACTCATTGCTTGCAGTTATGGCCTCTAAACTGTTACCTCAAACCACAGGTACTTTTGAATCTCTTGGCCACAGATCTATTCAGGGACTACCGTTTAGCTTAGGAACAGATGAAAAACTTGAGCTTAAGTTTCCACATTGTTAGAAAGCTGTATTACAATAAACTATAGTTTTTAATTTTTTTTTTTTTTATTTGACAGAGAGAGACACAGCGAGAGAGGGAACACAAGCAGGGGGAGTGGGAGAGGGAGAAGCAGGCTTCCCGCCGAGCAGGGAGCCTGATGCGGGGCTCGATCCCAGGACCCTGGGATCATGACCTGAGCCGAAGGCAGTCGCTTAACCAACTGAGCCACCCAGGCGCCCCTATAGTTTTTAATTCTTAAAAAAAAAAAAAAAGCCTCTGCTATTTATCTTTATGCTTAACATATTTTCCACTTTTGAACTCTTCCCACCTTCTCTTTTTATTTGGTGATGTACATATTTCCCCAACTTTTTTTTTTTAAAGATTTTATTTATTTATTTGACAGAGACAGAGAGAGAAAGAGCTTGTGAGAAAGCACAAGCAGGGGGAGCCACAGAGTGAGAGGGAGAAGCAGGCTCCCTACTGAGCAGGGAGCCAACCAGGACCCTGGGATCATGATCTGAGTCGAAGGCAGACGCTTAACCAACTGAGCCACCCAGGCACCCCCTCCCCAACTTTTTATTATGAAAACTTTCAAAGATACAAAAAAGATGAAAGGATAGTACTATGTGTGTGTGTGTGTGCGTGTGTGTGTGTGTTGTGTTTTTGTGGAACCATTTGGAAGTTGCAGACATCATGACATGTCACCTCTAAGTGCTTTAGCCTGGATGACCTAAAAACATGGTCATTCTACACAATTGCAATACATTATGTGATGTACTTTTAATAAAGTTGTTATTATATTGTTTTGTGTCAGTCTCAGCCTATCTGTGGTGATGCTGTCAGCTAGGAATGCCTGGGGGGGCACTCACCTGGGTCCCACATTACTTGTGATGAGCCCGTATTTGAGCTAGTATTGTGACTGGATCAGCCCTGGTGGTTCTTACGATTGCAAGACACACCTCAGCAACAGCCATCAGGGAACTTTGAAAAAAAAACACAAGGCTTATTACTTACATGTCCTCGAGGGTGCATGGCATGCCCAGGGCCACATGGCGAGGTGTGCTAAAACAGAGCACAGATTGGGGTTGACAGTGGGTTGCCTAGGTTTTTGTGGGTTCACTCTCTATTGGTGAATTTAAAATATAAGAGCAAGATTTAAAGAGTGGGAAGGGAAAAGTGGGGCCACTCAAGTTATGTGGGTCACCCAAGGCTTTCTAACAGAGGAGCTTCATGTGTGGGGCAGCCTGGCTGTGTTGTATAGCTGGCGGTCTGTTTATTTGAGATGTCTTTGAAATGGAGGTGTTGGCAATCAAAAGCTTTAATGTCAGGCGCTTACATTCAATCAGAAAAGCCAACTGTCAGGCATTTATATTTTAACATTGATTCATTTTTATATTTTAAAGACTTGTGAAAATTTTAAGGAAAATTGGAATTTTCATCAGTCTTTTTTCTGAGAAAGTATCCCAACAGCCTGAGTTAATGAGTAGATTTCTCTGTTTAATTCTTGGCTGACATCACAGGACCTCTCAATAAATGTTATCAATAGATGGCAAGACATCACAAACAACAAACAAGGAATAGAAACGCTTACTCCTTTTCAGTGGGGGGTTTTGGCATGAAAAAGTTAAACTTTTTTTAATGGCGTGGTCGGATGGTTGTTCATGCAACTGCCTCTGAATTTCTTATGATCACCAGTGAGTCAGTTGAAAAACAGAGTTTATTTAAATGGATACTAGTCATTCCTGCAGGGGAAAAAAAAGCCAACACTGATGTACTTCCTAGCTCCTACTGCCACAGAAAAGTCTGATTGTGACGGTGCAGAACTTTTTTCTTGCTAAATGTGTCACATGACATCCTACTTTTTCATAATAAAGATTGTAAGCTGCAGAAAGCTTACTTGTTTGCTGAAATCTTTTAATAAATATTTTACAAGCTTTGCCAGAGACATATTTGTCATCTGGTGGACACAGCGTCTGCATCTTAAGGCGATTCAGCAACAGAAAAGAAGTGGTGTCAAAATCGAGGCCTGGCAACTCCTGTCTCAGTTGTGCTTTTGTTTTGCTTTTAGGTATTCCAAATGCTGCTAGAGTTCTTGGAGCAAAATATTGCCAAGGTGTGGGAAGTGCTTTCTTAGCAGAGTATTGCTATCCTACAATAGTTGCATCTTCTCTCCAGGCTGGTGCTTTTGGATTAATATGCCCACCAAACCTGTTTCATTACAAGTCTGTTTATTAACATCATACGTAATGATGATCAAACCTATGTTCTCTGGCACTTCACTATAAAGGATTTTGCTCCTTGAGGGGATGACCCCGCCTTATCCTTTTTTTGTATGCCTCACACTGTAGTCTCTGTATTAACTACTTTGTGCTAACATCACTACATATTGAGCTAAGTTGAATCAGTATTCATATATATGTATATGTTTATATATATGTATGTGTGTATATGTATGTGTGTGATTAGTTTTACAATCAGAAACAAGAGTACAACTTTTGTTAACCCTATAGATATATTCCTATTCAAAAGGAGAAATCAGAATGAATAGCAAATTTGAAGGGAGTTGGAACATTTCAAGTCTATGTAGGTATTAAAATTTTAGATTTTTTTTCACCACTGATAAAACCTATATGGTAAGGAAAATTACTTGGTTGAAGACTAGGGCAGACTGTTGCCTCTCTATATGTTGAAGGTGGTGGGCTCTTTTATAAAGACATAGAAAGTTTTATGTGCCTACAAACCATTTACATTTGCAGTGGAGAAAATTCTAATTACCCATTTAATATTCTTTTTCTGTAAAAAACCTACCAGAAACCTTTGATTTCCTCTTTTCTGGATTACTGTTAAACGTTTACCTGAAACCAGCACAATGTATATATATCTTTTAATTACTTTGTCTTCTAAAGACTAAAGCACCAGAAACAAAACAAATGAGCAAAGGGAAAAAATAGAGGGAGAGAGAGGCACACTCAGAAACAGACTCTTAACTATAGAGAACAAACTAATGGTTACCAGAGGGGAGATGGGGAGGAGAGGGGGTGGCTAAATGGGTGATGGGGATGAAGGAGGGCATGAGCACCGGGTGATGTACGGAAGTGTTGAATCACTATATTGTACACCTGCAACTAATATTACATTGTATGCTAACTCACTGGAATTTAAGAAAAACTTTAAAAAAATAGACTCAAGTGCCAGTGACTTGGCACAACTGTGGTAAAATGTTGAGAATATACAGATTCTTATCGTGAATAAATTTACCATGCCCTAGAAGGGGTATTGCCTTGTAAAATATATTAGAAGCAAAGCTGTTCAATTTTATAGGCCAAAATAAAAAATATGTGAGCACGAATGTGGAAATATGTAACTTCCATAAGGACTTTTGCTTTAACACAAATTCAGTGAGAATTGTTCTGTAGCTTGCTACTGCCACCTACTGGTTCTCAATTCTCGGTTTTCAGCTACTGGTTTACTGTAATACATAGAGATAAAAGGAAATTAGGTCTATTTATTGGAACCCTTAAAATATTCTTTGCTTAGGGCGAGACAGAATTTTTATGTGGTCCACACAGGGTTTACTTTGTAGTATGCTTTTAGTGAACAAACTCATAAGTCTCTCTCTACTGTTAACAATGTGCTATTTCTGCTTGAGTTTCTGACAAACCTTTTTCCCTTTGTCATCTTTTCCTAGTTTAATGGATCGAGAAGTGGCATTGCTTGCTGAAATGGACAAAGTGAAAGCTGAAGCAAGTAAGATTGATCTGTAGTTAAAGCTATTACCAGTTAGTACGTATCTGCCTTTTGACCATCATAACGAAAGCTCAATATAAATGCCACTAGAAGAGTTTATATACTTATTTAAACAATCTTGAGCAGTTGTACTGCCCTGGCATATGAATCCTTTCAGGTGAAACAACTTTACAAGAACCTGTTATTTTTTAATTTTAATATTTTGAATGTAAAATTCAATGTCTAAGGGAGTACTTCATGGTTTCTGCCACCACAGCATCAACTTAAGAAAATAAAGTATCCTTGCAGGTGCCTGGGTTTTGTTTTATTTTGTTTTTAGCTTCCAGTGATTGAACAATTCCATCGGGTTTTTTTCTACTTGGCAAAAAATGTTTGGCATAATCAGAGGAGACTTGACCAGGTTACCTACATGTTAGTGTAAGCATTCCTGTCATTACCTATCTCCGAACTTTCACTGTTTTCTCGGTTTTAGAACAGTCTTCACTCAGTGTCTGTGATCATTAGGTAGGGGAATTCAATGAAATTAGGTTTTAGGATATCATGACTAGGGTTCCTTGAAAGCCTACTAAAAGGTTCGGGAAGAATAGAGTCTAACTTGGGTAATTTGTGGGGTTTTTGTAGCAAAGAACCAGATACGTTTTTTGTCCTTTCTGTTAAAGGTTAGGTAAAAGATACACAGCTGTATGGAAAGAAAGGCCTGTCAGTTGCAGCTTCTACAGTGGCATTGATTGGGGGCTTTTCAACAGTGGGTAAAGTTTTACCTTCATGTGTTGAATGCTAGGTTTGTAATTAGGAGGGTTGTTTCTTTTAACCTGCTCTCAAACTGGTAAGAATGGAAATGGGTTGAGATGATGACTCACAATTAAATCATTTGTGTTTATGGTCATGGGCCAGAGGAGACACAGAGCTGAGTTCAGTTTTGACCTGAAATGTTGAACAGGTACTCTCCACTGTTTTTCAGAGGTGAGATTTCATTTAAATCGAGTGGTATATCCTGAAATGTCTAAATGTGACAATTTCAATCCGTTCATGTACCTATGTGTTCTATTTTGAAGTTTCAGATAAAATAAAACTAGTGAGAAGACATAGTCCTTACTTTTGAGAAGGTGCTTTTTAAAAACAGAAATTTTGGGGCGCCTGGGTGGCTCAGTTGGTTAGGCGACTGCCTTCGGCTCAGGTCATGATCCTGGAGTCCCGGGATCGAGTCCCACATCAGGCTTCCTTCTCAGCGGGGAGTCTGCTTCTCCCTCTGACCCTCCTCCCTCTCCTGCTCTCTGTCTCTCATTCTCTCTCTCTCAAATAAATAAATAAAATCTTTAAAAAAAAAAAAACAGAAATTTTATAGAAAATTCCAAACATTTCAAATAGATAGGCTAATATAATTAACTGTCCTCATCCAATTTCAACTAATTATCAATTCATGACCAATCTTTTTTTATCAAATTAAGAGCTACAGAGTTTTACTTAATTTCATCAATTGTATATCTGTATCTCCTTTCTCTCATGCTAAAAATCCTGGTTCTCTTTTTTTTTTTTTAAGATTTTTATTTGTTTGACACAGAGAGAGAGAGAACACAAGCAGGGGGAGTGGCAGGCAGAGGCAGAGGGAGAAGCAGGCTCCTCACCAAGCAGGGAGCCTGATGCGGGGCTCCATCCCAGGACGCTGAGATCATGACCTGAGCCGAAGGCAGACGCTTCACTGACTGAGCCACCCAGGCGCCCCAAGAAACAGTTATTGTTGCAGTGCCCTTCCACAGACGCTTAGTACGACAGAGTCTTTGGTTAGGGGCAGCTGGGACAACCACACTGATCAAATTAATTATATAAACTTTGTCACTCTGATTTTCTGCTTTGGTATACAGCAGGCTGGGGTGGAGTTAAATCCAAGTGTCCCCTTACACACTCTTGGATCTTCAGCCTCTGCAGTGATAGCACAGTTCTCTTCCACAAGTTATGCTCCTGCCCACGGAGCCCCTTCCCCTGCAGCCCGCCCTGCTCCGATGGGCTCATCCTGCCTGGGCAGTGCGGCTGCTCCACTAGGCCATCCAGAGCCTTCTGGCTGCACTGATAACTGTGCTCCCTCGGGGTTTCTAAGCCCACTCTCCCTAGTCTTCTTGTTTCTCTGACCAGCCCTCCTCCATCTCCTGAAGTTCCACCCTCAAGCCTCCACTCTTTCCCCTACACATTCCTCCCAGACCATCTCCCTCCTGTTTGAAACCCTCCCACCAGCTCCCCACGACCATGAGGGCAAACAGGAACCTTTTCTTCCTGTGCCCTAGAAGACTCTGCACACCTGATTCCTGTCCCCTCACCAGTCTCCTACACGTCACCTTTAAAAATCCTCGTTCTCGGGGCGCCTGGGTGGCTCAGTTGGTTAAGCAGCTGGCTTCAGCTCAGGTGGTGATCCCAAAGTCCCAGGATCAAGCCCCGTATCGGGCTCCCTGCTGAGGAGGGAGCCTGCTTCTTCCTCTGCTCCTCACCTCTCTCACTCTGTCTCGCTCTCTCTCACACTTTCTCAAGTGAATAAATAAAATCTTTAAAAAAAAAATCCTCGTTCTCAATGTCACTAAATGTAATTACTCATTTATCAATACTTTCAAGAATGTGCTTCTTTTTCTTTTTTACACATAATAGTTTTATTAATTTATATGTTCACAGTACTTCACAGTTTAGAGTTTTTTCACTCATTCATCTATGATCTTCACATTAACCTTATGAGATAATTGGGTTTTCCTATTTTTGTTTTCATTTAGTAAACGAAGAAACTAGTCCTTTGGAAAAACTGTGACTGGTCCCAAGTTATGTAATTAGGTCCTCTGATATGTGTGGAGATCCTGACTTGACACATTTCCTCCATGTTGAGATCTGAGCTTTTGTCTTAGAATCCTAGAGTGTGGGAGCTGAGAAGCAAGTGAATTTGGCAGACAGGTTTTATCTTGGGAGCCAGATCAAGTAGATCATTTGTAACTGTTGGGCCTTGGTGTCAAGAAACTTTTGTAGGCACATTCCTCACTTATTGGGAAAGTTCTTACTGATTAACTTGCCGTGGATAGGGGTACCCCATGGGTGGCATGCATGGGGCAATCATGCTCAGTAAAATTGCTAAAGACATTCAGCTCTCTGGAATACCTGATGTAGCTCTTGGAAAATTCTATTTATTTTCTAACACAAATTTGGCTAATTTCTAAGTAGGTTACAGGATTCTATGTATAACAGTTAGGAACTGAGTTTGACTGCATGCAACAGAGTGGCCTAAATAAATGTTAGTTTATTTTTCTCTCATGAAATGAAAGGTCCGGAGGTAAGTGATCAGGGCTGGCAAGACAAGACATCTCCAAAATGACACGAGGGACCCAGGCTTCTTTGTCTTTGTACCCAGCCATCCTTAGAGTGTGCTTATGGTCAAAAGATACCTCCTAAGGCTCCAGTCGAGGAGAGGCAAAATGTTACCTGCTGGCTAAGACTTCTTTAAAGAGTTGTCCTGTAAGCCCCGCCCCGTGAGTTCTGCTTAGATCTCAGTGACCAAACCATGTGATAACATAACCAAGTCATGTGATAACACAATTATCTTATCTGTAGCAAAGCCAAGAAATGTAGATTTTTACCTAAGCAGATTGGTACCCAAAACATTGGACTTCCAGTAGGAAGAAGAGGAGAATGGATATGCGGTGGCTAATAGTCTTTGCTACAGTCCACCCCTCAACTACCCGACATCCTTCTTTTTTTAAAAAATGGGAACACACTCACCTCCTTCTCAATGGCAACACCTCCAAAGACTCATCTAGTTAGAATATTCAGTTGAAAGTCCAGGACTGCTGGGTAATTTCAGATCTTTCAACAGGTCTGAATATGGCATGTTGTGGTCTGGGGTCCCATAAGTTAAAAGACAAGTAAAATTCCCCCCTCCTCCAATGTCATGCAGATAGAGAAAGAAGAGGATAACTATAGTAAAAAATTCCCACCTGGAAAAGCAGTGATCCAATCTTACTGGACAGGAATAGCAGAGTCCCTGCCCTTCTAATAGAGAAAGTTCCTTTGTTCATATGGCAGCTCCTAGTTCTGCTTCCTTGGAGGATTTATTTTGCTCACATCCTTTATATAGCCCCTGGTCCTCTACTCTGAGAGAATTTTTTCCCCTGTATTGTCTCTTGTCCTCCATGGCCATATCTGAGTTATATATCCAGGAGCATGCCAAAGAATATACTTCTTACAAGGCTGTAAACAATCTAAATCTCCACCGTTAGGGGACTTGGTAAATAATGATAGTGTAGCCACATAGTAGAATACAACGTGGCTGTTAACCAGTGAGGGATATCCAGCATATTAATAGCGAATGAACTTTGAGATATGTTAAGTAAAAATAGCTAAGGTAAAGGAAAGGACCACGTGTATGATATATTCCCATCCATGAAGAGGGGGAAAGGGGAGAAAGATTTGCTGTGTGTGCCTAGAATACATCTGGAAGAATCCATACGGAATTGTTAACATTGGTTTCCATTGAGGCAACTACAAAGTTAGAAGTAGGAGGGACACTTTTACTTTTCATCTTATACCCATTTATTCTAGGTGAATTTTTTTACCCTGGGTACATATTTCTGTTTTAATTCATAGGTTTCTTGATTAAAAGAATTTTTTTTTTTTTAAAGATTTTATTTATTTATTTGAGAGAGAGAGAGCACATGAGAGGGGGGAGGGTCGGGAGGGTCAGAGGAAGAAGCAGACTCCCTGCCGAGCAGGGAGCCCAATGCGGGACTCGATCCAGGGACTCCAGGATCATGACCTGAGCCGAAGGCAGTCCCTCAACCAACTGAGCCACCCAGGCGCCCTAAAAGAATTTTTTTTGACTGGGAAGAGGAGAAAGAGAAATGACAAATGATATATGAGTCTTTATGATTCATAAAAAGTGTTTACCATTTAACTGCCTTCAGAGTCCCTCAAGAAGGTGGAAACTGGACCTTTGGTATTTTCATTTTCTGGATGGGTGGGCAGCTAAGCCTTTGGCTGTCCAAATACATACTGCAAGGCCCATATTTCCAATTCTTCTTTATCCTACTTAGCAGAACATAAGAGTCATACTCTCCTTTTCTCCACAGTGGAAATTTTGCTCAGCCGACAAAAGAAAGCCGAACTTCTAAAGAAGATGACTGATGTGGCTGTTCGAATGTCAGAGGAGCAATTGGTTGAGCTCAGAGCTGATATCAAGGTAAAACTTTCTGCCTTTCTTTTACCCTCGGGGACTGAAGCAGCAGATCTCCATAATTCATGGCCATGTCTCATATATTGAACTCAAGATCTTCCCTTTTCAAATCTGGCCCTCTTCCATGTTCCCTTTCTCTGGAAGCGGTACTGTCATCTACCCAGGTGTCCAACCTGGAAACCTTAGAAAATTTCTCCTTTCCCACATTAAATCTATCAGCAGACCCTGTCCATTTGACCTCCTACCAAATCTCAGCTCTGACCTTTTCTCCTCATCTCCACCACCACCGTCATGGTCAAGCCACTGTTATCTCTCATTTGGCCTTCTGTCATGGCCTCCTAACTGATTCCACCCAGCCACTTTGCCACTGCCCCACCTTCCCCAGCCCTCTGTTCCTCGCACCTCGCTTCAAACCTTCCATTGCTTTTAGGATAAAGACTATAATCCTTAACATGGCCTATAGGGCTCTGCAGGGTCTGGCTCTGCCATCATCTCATTTCACACATGTCCCCCCTTGTTCTCTATACTCTGGCCATCTTAGCTTCTCCTTTCCACAAACATATTCTGTTCCCTCCTGCTAGAGGGCTACTGCATATGCTTTTCAGTCTGTACAAAACACACCCCCCACCCACTCCCAGCACACAGATAACCAGGACCTACTCATGCTTCCTGACTTTCCTGTCATATTCCCTATTTTGTGCCTTCCTAGCATAGCTATCATTTTGTGTTCATCTGACTGATCTGTCTTCTCAGCTAGATGGTGAACTTTACAATGGCAGGAACTGGCACATCTCCAGCACCTAGCATCGTGCCTTGGCACATAGTAGATAATCAGTAAATATATATATTTTTTAAAGATTTTATTTATTTATTTGACAAAGAGAGAGACAGCGAGAGAGGGAACATAAGCAGGGGGAGTGGGAGGGGGAGAAGCAGGCTTCCCACCAAGCAGGGAGCCTGATGCGGGGCTCGATCCCAGGACCCTGAGATCGTGACCTGAGCCGAAGGCAGTCACTTAACCAACTGAGGCACCCAGGCGCCCCATCAGTAAATATTTAAATAGTTGGTTGGTTGATTCTGATTTTTTTTTTAAGATTTTATTTATTTATTAGAGAGAGAGAGCAGGCAGAGGGAGAGGGAGAAGCAGGCTTCCTGATGAGCAAGGAGCCCGATGCGGGGCTTGATCCCAGGACCCTGGGATCATGACCTGAGCCGAAGGCAGATACTTAACTAACTGAGCCACCCAGGTGCCCCTGATTCTGATTTTATAAGAAAAATGAGCAGTTTGATTATATTGTAATCTGTTTATAACGATGACCGAGGTTCAACACTCATACATTTTGAATTCTTATATGAAGAGCAAGTGTTTCTGAGACTAAGGGTGGAAACCTGAAAGAGGTTGAGGTGTTCGTGGGTAGTGGTAGACATTGGCTTTCTAAATGATAACCTGTGAGCTGTGGGGGAGTTGGCCGACCCTCCTCCTAAGCCCTTAACCTCTGCTCTTCTGGAACACACGAGACTTTCTGCCATCTTTAAGAGGGGCACTTGCTGCAGGGGCTGTTTCACAGTCTTTGTAAAGTGAAAACAGGTGGAAGATCAAATAAGCCCTTCCAGGTATCCTTGTCACCATTCTGAGCCAGTCTTTCATTCCTTCTCCCTTAAACTCTATTGGGGTGAAATAGCAAAACAATGCCAATATGAAATTACCATTTCTGATTAACTAGATCTATATTACTAAAAATTATAGAAAGTCATCTTCACATTGATGCCAGTCAGTCTCATTCAACTATCCGGGAGAAGCCGGAAACCCCTTTGGAATTAGATGAGAGTTCTGGCTCTCACAGGCTTCATCTGTTCTCCTTCCCACGTGGTTAAAAAGCTGCTAGAAATATTTCTGCAGGCTGACTAAGGATCTGTTTCTCTCCACATTTTCAGTGTACTGAAGTGGGTGCGGTGCAATTTAAATGTCTTATTTCCAGATCATTTTATTTCTGTCATTCCTGTTATGTCTCTGGCTCAACAAACCCTAGAATTTGTTTCAGAATTACTCTCCGACTGATATTACATGTCTGAAGGCTTTATGTCACAGAGGTTCATGTTTCCTAAGCCACAGTGTACTCTGAAGCTTTAGGACTTCAAGGCTCAGAGGGAATTTTGATGTCTCCTTTCCCATTTACTGCTTCTAGATCCATCCCAAGGAATCTGATGCATTTGATTATACCCCTTGAAAATCCAGAGTTGAATTAGACCACCTGCCAGAGGGCTGTTCTGAGGAGTTTAGTTCTTGTAAATTATATCTAGGCCTTTAACTTGTCTTTTTCACCTCCTTTTCATCTGGGGAAAAAAAAAAAAAAAGATCCCAGGCTACCTTGGAGATTGTTTACTGAAAGACACCCCCAGAAGCACTTTAGTCCTGACATGTTTCTTGTCCCACAGTTTCTAGTTAGTTTTGACCCAAGGGGTTGATTACTTTTCAGCTCAGTCTGCTCAAAAGGATTAAATTACTTGCAGCACAAACCCTTCTCATTTGCAAGGTTGGCTTTTCACATGAATGATTTTCCATCTCAGGAAGTTGTCCCCATTTTGAGGACTATAACAAATCCTACTTCATAAAGGGATGAAGTGGGTTTCCTAAGGAAGTTCCTATTAAAGAACACCAAGCCATCTGTTTACATGGTATCATTGTTGTAACTTATGAGCATTTTTGCTGCCTCTGTATAAAATGGAACAATGTGGAGAGTAGCCAACAGTGGAAAGATGGCCCTCTACTATAAACTTTTTCTTCTATCTCTACAATTTATTTCTCTTGATTATACCTAATGGGCTTTGGCCATCATGGAGCATTTCATAAAGCTCCCCAATAGATTTCTCTTTGGGCCTTAAGAAAATGACTGGATTTCGTCAGTCACCCAGCATAGGTAATATGATGGCCATTTTGCAAAATTTGAAGCAGTAAAAAAAAGGCAGCAGGAAATAATTCTGTTTCATCTCTATATAGCAAGCTGCAGTTTCTGCTTGTCTTACTGCTTGTCTCACCCGGAGGCTTTCCTTTGTCCTTTCCCCAGCACTTTGTCAGTGAGCGTAAATATGATGAGGATCTGGGACGAGTAGCCCGGTTCACCTGTGACGTAGAGACCCTAAAGAAGGACATTGAGTCATTTGGGCAAGGTAAGATGGTGAGAGATTCTGGGTACTAGAGATGGTGATGAGAAGACCCTGCTCATCAGAGACTGAAGTTGTGGCTTCTCCACTGATTTGTCTTTAGTGCCTCTTGGGTTTTGGTTTGCTTGTTTTTGTGAAAAGTAATTCTGAGATACCTAAGAAGTCACCGGATGCAGAGTCTTTGAGCTCAGAAGATGGGGGTTTTCCAGCTCTCTAAATTTGCGATGTTAAGGGGCTCTGGAGTCAGACCAAGTTTGAATCGTTGCCTTTACATTAACCTCTAGAGCTTCATTTCACTCCTCTCCCAAGTGGAGATAACAATATCTGCCTAGCCTGGCGCAGAAAAGGTGCTTAAATAATGGCTGTAAGGGTAGGGGGAGCCCTCCCCTAACTTGAGAGCTTATAGGGACACATCAGTCAAACATTGAGCTCAGCTCCTTTATTCTTTCTGTGTCAGTAGAAAAGTGAAAGGTTGGACCTAGAGCAGTGATTGTGACCTCAGCATCAGTCCAGGCTTAAAACCAAGAAAAAAAAATGTAAGAGGTAGTTTTAAGTCCTTGAATTCTGACAAAATTTGAAGTGAAAATATATTTTTCAGTTACATTGGTATTTTGAATTTGGGATTATTTTTGCGGAAAGAACCTTGGGAAGATACATGTTTGTTGTAAAGACTAGTTCTGTTCATGTTTAACTAATCTTGATTATTTATATCTTGCATCATACAAATTTTTTTAGAAAAGGATTTAGCTTTTTATTCACCTTTTTCTTTCTTTGTGAAGTCAGTACTTCAGAATGTTCCCGCATAGGAAACTGAGCATATGGCCCATACTATTGTTCCTAGGCTTAGTCAGCTGCTGGAGCCATAACCAGGAGTTTAGTAGGAAATGCTGAGAAGTCATTAGTTGGTGGGGGAACGATTACTCTGCTCTTACACTGTTCTCCTGTCTCTGAGCGTTCCTTTACAAAGCAGTGGGGATTCACTAACTGGAATTTAAATAAAAACTTGAACAAAAAACAAAGCAGTGAGGATTTGGAAGGAGTGGAAGAAGAGGGAAGAAGGGAGATTTTGCTTCCTGTTACCCATTTTATAAGCTTACCTTTACAACTACTCAGGTAGACAGTTCTTTATCTTAAGTTGCTTATTGTGAAATGAAGAAATAGGGAAAACCTTACCCATCATATGACAACATACTCCTCATGTTTTCATTCAGTGTCCCATCCAAAGAACAGCTATTCAACCAGATCCCGACACAGCTCAATTACATCTGTGTCCTTGAGTAGCCCGTGTGATGCCTCTGCTGCTTCCTCGTCCACCTGGGCCTCTGCCCCCAGCCTTACAGGCGCTAACAAGAAGAGCTCGGCACCAGGAGAGACTCCCGCAGCCACGGCAAACTCCAGTGGCCGGCCCTTCCAGCCTCATCGGGAGGTAACCCAGCTGCCCCACTAAGCCAGTGACAGAGAAAGGTTACCAGGTTGTCACCGTTTAAATGCTGACAGTTCAGTCCATTACCTTCCTCTCTTGATGCCCATTCCACACCTATTTTGAATCCCTCCAGCCCCAGTTAGTTCGAGAAAGCATTTGGTACGTCTGCTCCGAACCACCAGCTAGCTTAGATTTCCTGTTGCCAGGACTGCTGACTTTCTCAAGTTGGCGGCAGTCCTAGCTATTGTAGGTAGTATTGCCTGGTAAGTAGTCACCCAGGGAGCCATGCCCCCATCTCGAGGTGGAGGAACAGCAGAGTGGCAGGCTCTGCAGAGTGTGTCGGCGGCAGCAGCTCCCTGGAAGCACAGTGTGGAGTATCTCAGGGAGAGAGCGTGAACCTGCTGGTGTGGGGGGCGAACACCAGGAAGTTGAAGCATAATCCGTAGTTTCTTCTCCTATTTGAAGAAGATACACAAGAGCAATCCAAGGCAGTGCTGTGCAGAACTGGGATTACATTGGAAGCGGAGGACAAAAATAAAACCCTGTGCCGTAATAAGCCTTCTGGGTTGTAATGTGAAAGATGTCCTAAATATCACAGCAGCAGGATTTAATCTATGGCTGGTGGTGTATAGCAAAGCAGATTATAATGATGTTTCTTTTATTATTCCAGATGTTCATTATCTTTACAAATGGCTTGTGATCCACAGAGTTCAGCCATGTGATAAGATGCTTGCCCAATTGAGGGTTGGAACAGCCCAAAGAATGTTCTTTCTTCCTTCTTAGCTTTCTTCTTGTGCCCAGCTAAAGAAAAGTGAACTCTCCTCTCCAGTGGACAGCCTAGGGGTGAAAGGTGGGGCAAAAGTAGCGAAGGAGTTCTTAATTCTGGGGTAGTGGCTAGGTTGGATTGGCTGACACAATTCTGGGAGTCTTGAGAGATAACTGAGTCCCAAGTGTGGAATACCACAATTTAGGCTTTCAGAATACTCCTGGAAGCTGAACTGGAACAGACAGGGTGCCATAATGCCAGAGTGTTTTGAGCACTGTATTCTTTTATCCTCAGGTATTGCCGGGGAACAGACGAGGAGCACAAGGCTACAGGCCACAAGGCCAAAAGTCCAATGACCCCATGAACCAAGGGCGACATGACAGTATGGGTCGTTACAGAAATAGTTCATGGTATTCATCTGGTTCCAGGTATCAGAGCGCTCCATCCCAGGCATCAGGAAACATTAGTGAACGGGGCCAGGCCCACTCTGCAGGGACCAATGGAACTGGAGCCAGCATGGAGACCAGCCCACCCAAGCCCTCATTCAAAAAGGGGCTCCCCCAGCGCAAACCTAGGACCTCTCAGCTTGGGGCTGTGAACTCTTGAGGTTCCAGCTGGCCTCTCTCCTCTATCCCACACAATTCAACTTGGTAACTGGACTTATTAGGAAACTTATAGTTAGATGTAATAACAAAAAGAAGTTTACGCATATCACTTTTTATGCCATTCTAAATATTTTTGGTTTCTTCTCTCCTCGTTTCCTCTTTACCATTTTTGGAGGGGAAGCTGTTTTTTCCCTTGACCTTTCCCAATGATATGGATTGATTCTGATTGGTCATTTCCACCCGGAATCACAGGCCACTGATACCAGGTTTCCCAAGGGTCAGCGGTGCCCTTCCTGGTGCACAGGGCCTTTCAGTTGCCGGAAGAGGCCTTCCTCGGCACTTCCCTGCCGTTCAGGCTCTCAGGAGGAGGAGGTGGGTCAGAGCTAGTCCAGCTGCGTCTCCAGGCTAAGCAGAAGCCACACATTCCTGTCAGGTGCCCTCTACACGGCAGTGTGACCAGGAAAGGCAGTGAGGGGATTGTGTCCTGCACTGAATTAGCCAGAGAAGGGGACATTTAATTGGTGAAAAGGAAGGAACACTAGAAAACGTTTGAGAATCTGCCTCTGCTCCCAGAACGTACCTGAGATTGACCCTCAGATCAGGGTTCCAGTCTCCGGCTTGGCCCCGTAGCTTCACCCGCCGTCTCTTCAGAATGCCCAAAGCCTTGTTTTCCTATCGCCTTAGACTGCAGACCAGTCTAGGGAAATCAGTGGGAGAGTAGCATTTAATTAAAGGAAAAAACAAGTATTTCTTGGTTTCAGTGTTTGAAGATTTTTGTTGTTATTGTTCTCCCTTGTTCCTGAATCCTCTTCTGATCCTCAACCACATTTACAGCAATATAATTAGTGTTGATCTAAGGTGTTACCCATCAGAAAATTGCCGCGGTCTTTATAGTTGAATAAATAAAAACAACTGCGTAAATGTTCCCACCTTTGTCTCACAACAGCAAATGCCTTCATTTCATCAGCCGGGTTTCTTTGGGCCTCGTGGGGCAGAAGTCACTTGGGCAGCTTGTTCGGGCCTTAAATGAGGGTGGCTGATTCCTGAGTCATTTGTCCACCGCCTAGCTTCGGCACCAGACAAAAATGTAAAGGCCAGCATGAGCAAATGCAGCTGTTCCTTGTGGGAAAGGATTTGTGTATAGGGAACGGTGACTTTCCAAAGGAAGCTTGCCAGTTGAGAAAAACCCCGGCTGCCAGGAACTCTCCCAGGCAACCCCTCTCCTCCGAGGCCTGCCTGCCCCTTGACAGGCGTAGCGAGTGTAACGGTGTAATTGAGCGCCTGCATTTAGCAGGTGGCACTGGGGCCAGACTCCTCCACCCCACACCACCCCCAGCATCTATGACTGAATAACAGCAGAGCTTTTTCCTTCTCTGGAGTCTGCAGGCCGGCCTGCAAGCGGCAGTGGGGCAGAACTTAGCCGCCTCAGGGCTTCCCTTGGCTCTTCGGCTGCAGCTCAGCTGCCGGAGTTCAGGTTGGTTGAACAGATTGAGAGAGGGAGAGAATGTGTGTGTGTGTGTGTGTGTGTGTGTGTCTTTCAGTAAAGAAAACAGTAGTCAAGGAATACTAGGAAGCCATTTTCTAAAGGGCTGATCACCTCATTTGGGGGAATTTGTCCAACAACACCATCAGCCTGCTGGGTGTCAGGGAGAAGCCCTCCTTTTCTGATTAATTGCTTCCCTTTCTATACTTGATAGAAAATCCAGAGATTGAAGTGACCTTGAAGGATTATGAGGTCTTTCCCTGTATCCAGGCAAGACTGTATTTAATCTCCTAGGTGGATGGGAGGCCTCATGTTTGTCAAAACCACCTTGAAGAGGGGCACTGGGCTGGCTCAGTTGTAGAGCATGTGACTCTTGATCTCAGGGTTGTGGTGCCTGGCTGGCTAAGTTGGTTGGGCCTCCTCCAACTCTTGGTTTCGGTTCATGTACATGATCTCATGGGTTGTGGGATCAGGCCCGCATTGGGCTCCTCGCTCAGCGGGAAGTCTGCTTGGGGATTCTCTCCCTCTGCACCTCCCCCTACTCTCTCCCTCCCTTTCTCTCAAATAACCTTTAAAAAAAAAGGGGGGGGGGCGCCTGGGTGGCTCAGTCCTTAAGCGTCTGCGTTCGGCTCAGGTCATGATCCCAGGGTCCTGGGATCGAGCCCCTTATCAGGCTCTCTGCTCAGCAGGAAGCCTGCTTCTCCCTCTCCCACTCCCTCTGCTTGTGTTCCCTCTCTCGCTGTGTCTCTCTCTGTCAAATAAATAAATAGAATCTTTAAAGAAATAATAAAATTTTAAAAATAAAAAAAAGTGTATACAACTTAAATCTCTTTCCATGTCAGTATTCATAAATATACCTTGTTCTTTCTGTGGCTACATAATATCCCATTGTATAAACTTAACATAATTAACCAGTCCCTAATGATGGTTTTCAGTTTTTTGTTATCATAAGTATTGCTGAAATGAGCATCTTATAATACATATATAATTTTTACTTGTGAGTATATCTTCAGGGTAGATTCCTAGGATGGAGTTGCTGGGCCATATAGTTATTGAAAAAGCCCTTTTACAGATGCATGGATTTACACTCTTCATCAACAACGTTTGGGAGTGCTTTGTACAGCTGCTAAGCTGGAAGCTAAGGAGAGGTAAAGATAAGTAAACTACAGCCCTTCAAGGGGCT
Source organism: Leptonychotes weddellii (assembly GCF_054177405.1). NCBI lineage: Eukaryota > Metazoa > Chordata > Mammalia > Carnivora > Phocidae > Leptonychotes > Leptonychotes weddellii. The sequence goes on from NC_138373.1 coordinate 101,782,215, forward strand.
GATACCCTAGTTGGGATGACTGACACATTGAATAAGATACTAGGAGGTAGTAGTGTTGCATGAAAGAGCCCCCCTGTCTGGTGAGTACAGTGCACGAAGCACTGCGCTGAGGGCTGGGGCCTGGGCTTACAATAGGACTAGACCAAAGAATGGTCAGGCCTTTTGTTCAGTGACTTAAGATACGGTGACCTCGTATTTCAGAATCCCAAGCCAGGGTGCAGTCATGTGAGTACGAATGCATGTATGGGGAAAAGCAAGATAACCTATTTTAGGTTGGGAGTGACCTGGAGAAGCCAGCCAGCAGTGATGATTACCAGTCCGTGAACGAACCTGTACTTTCGGAGATCAGTGAAGTAATGACGTGCTGCCCCCTGGAAATTCTGCCACTTGACCTAACAAAATGAGGATCTGTCTTGCCTGATTTATAGGGTTCAACCCACCTTCTTATCCCACCCGGTGGGGTTATATCTATAAGGCAGCACACTTCGTGGGAGAAAAAGTTGTTCAAATCAGTATATATTTGGAGGTCACCCAAAAGAAGCTGCTGTCACTGTTTGGCCCGTTCGGAGTACCAGAGCAAATCCTGGTAGCCGGAACAACGAGACTGTTCGGTCAGTCAGGCTCGACGTCTGGTTGCATTAGCCACCTGAGCACATTCTTTCCTTCAAACATTGGGGCACCTACTGTGTGCTGGGCACTATGCTGAGTTCGGAGGCAAAGATAAATGGTTCCAGGTCTTTCCTCAGCCACTTTGCCGGTGAAGGAAACAGAGCTCTTAGCTCTTTAAACTCTTGGAAGTCGTGCCTGGTGGCTACGCAGTGTGGTGGAGGGAAAAGACCCAGGACTTCTGAGACATACACTTGGATTTTAATTCTGCCTTCCCAACTTGCTAGCTCTGTGACCCACTAGCCTTGGGCAAATTACGTCACATCTTCCTGAACTGTAAGTGGACACAATGGCAACTACTTCCTGGAGGGGCGGGAGGGCGTCGCTACCCAGGTGCTGCGGGTCAGCACCCTGGTGCCTGAGCTAACCAGTGACAAGCTGAACATCCACTCAGCAGAACTCCTTTGCTTTTCCGTCTCTCCTGCCCTGTTAAAAAGAGTGTGAAAGACTTCCCCTATCTCCAGCCAGACAGACCTAGAAAGAAGGTCAAAAAAGAATGACTCCGTCACGCTATCCCTTCTGTAGTTTTTCTCCTGCGTGCCTACCCCCCCAGGACGGTGTGCTCCATACCCCTCTTGTCTGTCTGCCATACCCGTCAGAGAAGCCCGCCGTCACCTCCCGTTTCCGAGCTCTCGGCGGGGGTGGGGGGGGTGGGGAGGTGCAGGCCAGAGGCCGACGGTGCTGACCAAGGTAAACAGCAGCATAGCAGTGCGCGGGAGTGAGGCCGGAGCTGGGGCTGCCCAGGGGAGAGTCAGGGAACGTTCTTTCCGTCCAGGTGCTGGGGCCGCCTTGTTACCGGCTCTGCTCCTCACCCAGGGGGAGACGCTATCTGACGATGTTACTGGGGAAGGAAACTCACCCGCCATCACTGCCGCCAGCACAACCATTCCCCAGCCCGCCCGCCCCTTCACTGCCGTCAAAACAGCAGGAACAAATACCACCCACTCTGATTCCTCAGGGAAAAGTCAGGTCTCCTTTTTATGTCTCTCTTCAACTTAACCCAGTTAGGCTTTCTCTATAACTAGATTTCAAACAAATCCGTTTTCTGGTGTTGCTAGAACATGCAGATTGAGATTGAGATTTCTCAGACTTACTCCCTTGCCCGGCACAGGCAGGACTGCTGTAGACTCCCCTCCCCACGGGGCTGGGGAGCCAGCAGTCAACCGCAGTAGCTCCCCATGGTTTGGGGGGCCGGGTTGCTGGGCCCTGTGGGCACTCACGACAGGTCACTGTCTGAACGCTCATCCAAATGACCATGCTGTCCCCTTTGAATAGGCTTTTTGCCAAAGGATAGGACAAAGCACTCCAGCAAGATGGCACAGTAACAAACTGTCAACATAGTCAAATCTTGATTCATAGCTGGTTCCTCCACTTACTAGCCGTATGACATACAGCAGCTTCCGTACGTGTAAATAAAACCATGTATCTTCCAGGATTCCCTCGTTTGAAAATGTATTCTGGTTTACTCACCCTAGCTAGGATCCTCCATTAACAGAAAAGGAATGACCTAGAATGAGATCGCCAAGGAGTGGCCAAGTACTGGAGGCCTCAAAATTTTCCAAAATGTGTGTTTGTTTTGGTGGAAATGGGGAACCTTCTGTGAGGCTTCCTCCTGAGCTCATTTCCGCATTTCCAGCACCCACGGCCAGGGTAAGCACGTAGGGGGACTCTGATAACAATCCCAACCATCTACTAAGCTCATCTCAACAGTCCTTTGAGGAGAGATCATTTCACAAACGAAGGAACTGATGCTCTTGGAGATTAACACCCACCCAACTCCTATCCCCGTCCAAGGTCATCAGTGGCAGACCCAGAATTCAAATCCAGACTCGCCTGACTTGGAAACCTGAGATTTTCCCACCTCTCAACACAGCCTTGGAAGCAGAGCTTGGCCACATTGGCTGACAGAGCCAGGCTGGAAACAGACCTGGGGACCTCCAGAAAGGAGGGAGAAAGTGGGAAGAGGAGAGGGGAGGGGCCCAGGGCTCTGTTCCTCGACAGCCACCTGCTCTCACCCCCTGCACACAGTGACTGACTCCGCCTGCGCTTTGGGGGATGGGGTGCTTTTTCCATCTTTTGTGTCTTGAACGGTTTTTCCCTTGCTTTGCTCTTCTCTCTCTCCTAGTTCCTTTTGTAGATAATACTCCCACAGGCCTCCCACAGCAGCTCCAAAACGCAGCCTCCTGAGTTTCTTCTTTTTGATAATGGCTTTGAGCTGTCTCTGAACAGGGCTCCCTCAACCTTCCCCTCCCTGTGACTCCCCACTGTGGCCCAATGAGTCAAGAGTTGGGGAAATGGAAGAGGAAAGGGGCTTACTGTGCTCCCTGACCTCCCAGTACCCCTGTTCACTTCTCAGCTCCTCCCCAACCCCCATCTGTCCGTCTCCTAGATGTGGGTCCCCACCCCTTATTGTAGATGTACGGTGGGGGGGCGGGCATGGAAGGAGGAGGCAAGGAATCTGTTACTGTTAGCTGAGGGGGCCTTAGGCTAAGTCCAGCAGGAAGACCTGAGAGACTAGGTGAAGTGGAAGAGGGAGGAGAGCAGGAGGCCCTATGCCTGAACACTTGCCAATGGGCCAAAAGGTCACCTTAAATCAGGTGGGACTGAAGGACTTGGGCAGTGTCCACACCCCTATCCCATACTCACATTCCCACAAATTCTTTGAAGGGCAGTGGGGGAAGGCGTTTAAAGTCCAAAACATTATAGTTTCATTCTGGGATAAGAAGAGTGATCGTAACATTCAATAAAGGTTAGTATGTTTTCTAGTACATTTGGGACCAGGGCACCAAAACAGTGATTCAGGCGTTGATTCTGGAGCTGCTGGAGGAGGCGGTGCATCTTATTTAACCTCTCGGCCTCAATCTTTTCATCTGGAAATTGGCAGTTATAACAGTAAATGCTTCATAGAGTTATGATGAACATTAATCCAAATAAAGCACTTAACACAGCACTTGGTGCAAAGTTAATGCTCAGTAAACATGAACTATCATTCTTTGCAGCACCTCACATTCCATCTACCCCCCCGCTCACCCCGACCCAAGGTGTCTGCTTTGGGTTTGTCTTAATATCTAAACCATTGTCTTTAATAACCCAAATCAGCCTAGGCTGACAAGCTGGAAGCCTGAAAATCTGAACACTTAAATGCGTGACTGCAGGGCCACCCAGATCTGGTACACAGTCCTCGTGAGTGCCCACACAGCTAGCCTGAGGTTCTGGGTACCCGGTGGGAGATGGCTGTGCTAGAGTGAGGCCGACTCTGGACCTGGGGGTGGAAAGCTGTCAGGGTTGGAACCCTAGTTCTGCCAATTACCAACTTGGTTACCTTGAACAAGTCCCTCCCCCCCTCCCATTCTTTCTTTCTCTCTCTCTCTGCCTCTGTTTCTCATTTGAGAATGGAGTGTAAGTAGTATCTACCTTGCTTATTTCCCAGGAACCCTATGAAATTCAAAATCAGATGACAAACATTTACATGATGCAAATGCCACACGCTGTTCTAAGTCCTTTACTCATGTAATCTTCCCAACAGCTCTCTGAGGTAGGTATCATGTATTACCATCCCCACTTCACAAAGGAGAAAATGGGGCCCCAGAAGGAAAATCACACAGACAGCAAGTGGCAGGGCTATTGTCAGACTAAGTTGGGCCCTTTCAACCACTGCCTTGTCTGGTCTCCAAGTAAGGTGACTGCTAAACTGCACCCTCTCCTAGTAGAATGTTTGAACATAGTGGAGGGCACGTTGATGGGCTTGGGGGGAGAGCTGACCTTGCTTGTGGAGGTGGGCGTGGGGAGCATGATCTGCAGGTTCCTTGGGGTCATTCTTCCTGGGAGCAGGATTCCAGGATTCAGAGGACTTGCGGAGGAGGACCCTTCCTCCCCTTTCTCCTAAAGCACCAGCTCATTTAAATACAGGTGTCTGGGGCTTTGGCCCTTGTAGCAGCTGGAGAGAGGGGTGGGGCAGGTGACGCTCCTTTCTTTCCGATGCTGGTGGCTGTGGATGTGTCTTCTAGAGTGGTGGCGGTGCTGGGCCTCCCGCTTCCCTCGGGGAACAAATTGCTCTGTCGGCCCCGGCGGCTCCTCTGCGCGCGGGCGGTAGCCGCGCTCGCTGGCAAATCGTGGGAGGGAGGAGGAGCGGCGCTGGCAGAGCGAGGCTGGGGGCACCGACGCAGCGCCGAGACGAGCTGCAGACTGCCGCCGCGGCCCCGCACCACTCCGCCCCGCCCGGGCCCTCCCCCGTCCTCCCTCCCCCGAGGGGGTCCCTGCGGCCACCGCGCCCCCTACAGCGCGGAGCCCAGTTCCCCGGGACTGGAGGGGGTGGGGCAGCGGAGGCTGGGTCCCTCTCACTCCCCGCTCGCAGGCACCCACACGCACGGGCTTAGGAAGTTCTCCCAGTGACTGACGTCCTACCCGTCCGCTCTATTTGCAACCTGACCTTCTGGAGCAGCGTGACAGAGGCCAAAGGTGACAAATAATAGAAATATAGGGGCGGGACTAAGGACCTAGGGCTACTCCCCTCCCTCCCACACCCTTCACACACACGCGCGCGCGCACACACACGCACACACACACACACCGGCACTCACGGAGAGCGTCTCAACCTTACTTCCAGGGCTACCCACCCTCCAGTCTCCTGACAGCTCCTGCCTGCAGCTGCACGGCCCAGTGATGAGGGTCAAGTTGAGACTGAGAATGGCCTGGATGCCCAGAGGCTGTGTTTAGACACCGCCCTCCCCATCTCCTTTTAGACTTTCCTGTACAGTTGGGGCCCCTCCAGGGGCCGCAACCTCCGCCTACTACCGGCCTCCCCCACCTCCGCCCAGTAGCCCAGCCCCCTTTCCCACTACATTTTTCCTCGGGGAAAGCGTCCTCTAAAACAACCCCCACCCCAGCCGCTCACCCCCCGCCGGAGCTCTCCTCTGGTCCCTCCGGGGGAGGAGAGTCTGCGAGGCTCAGTGCGAACCCCCATGCTGCAGAGAAAGACGCCTCGCCCCTGCGCTGAGTCAGCCCGAGCGGGACCAGGCGCTCGCCGGTCTTCTCCGAGGGGCGGGCGGGGCGGCTTGGGGCGGCTCGGGCGGCCGCCGCGGCGGGGGTAGAAGGGCCGCCGCCTCCCCTGCCCCCCACCGAGGTCCCGAGGGGAGGAGATCCCTAGGCGGGAGGCCTGTCCCTTTAAGGAGGCGGCCCTGCCTGGGTGTGCCCGTCTCCATGGTTACCCCGGTGCAGGCGGCGGGCGCCGGAGGGAGGGAGGGAGGGAGGCTGCCGCCTCTCCCCGACAGACGGAGGGAGCTGCGGGAACCCGGCGCCGAGCGGAGCCCGAGCGGGAGCCGACCCGCAGCCGAAACGGGAGCCGCTGCCGCTGCCGCCGCCGCCGCCGCCGCGAGCGGAAGGTGCAGAGAGCGCAGCGGGCGCCGAGCTCGGAGCCCGGGATTCGTGGGCGGCCAGGACGCGAGAGGCCGCGCGCCATGCTCCGGGCCCCGACGGCGGGGACGCCCCCTCGCGCACCGGCTGCTGGCCGGGCCTGCGAACCCGGGGTGGGCTTCGGCCTCCGACGGCTTCGCTAGGGGGCGCGGGGCCGGGCGGGGGGCGGCCGAGCTGGGCGCCCTCCCCCGGTGCTGAGCCCCCGCGCCCCGGAGGGATGGGGCGGGCGGCTACGGCCGCCTAAGATGCCGGCCATGCGGGGACTCCTGGCGCCGCAGAACACCTTCCTGGACACCATCGCCACGCGCTTCGACGGCACGCGTGAGTCTGACCTTCGCCCCGCTGGCTCCCAGAGAAGTCGTTTTCCTGCCAGGGTTCCCGCAGGTCCCGCACCCCGACATCTCGGCCTGGCGCCCTCTGTTCTCACCTTCCCGCCCCAGTGCCCCGCTTTTAGCCGGGACCACTATCTCCTTCCAGACGCCGTTTCCCAAAGGTTCAGGGTCCACTCTGCCCCAGGTTGGGCAAAAACAGCCAGAAGTCTCCGGGTTTGGGGCCCAGGATGCCATTTGTTGGCGAGGGCGCGAACCCCGACCTAGTCAGTCTAACTCACCCCATCCCTGTGTCTGGCGCTATCCTACCGACTACCATGGAAGTGGCGGGGCGGGGGTGGGGGGGGAGGCAGAGGAGCGGTGCTCAGGGACAACCGGAGGGTTCAAAAGACGGATTTAGAAAAGAGGTTTGCAAAAGGAGATGGAGTAGGCGGGATTAGGAGCGCAGTGTTAGTCCAAGCTCACCTCACCGCCTAAACTCTCCAGCCCAAACCTACAGAACCCCTCTAGACCCAAAAAGCTAGGTTTGGGTACTCCCACCAAGACTGGGGAAGTTTGGAGTAGGTGACCAGAGCTTCTGGATCCTGGGTTCCCAGGGCTCTGAACACATGGAAAGTGGTGCAAACCCCCTCCCCTCTTCTTCTCCCTCACACTCACCCCCCAGTGGGGCTTCCCAGCTCTCTGCCTATAGTCCTCCATGGTCTTGCATTTTCTGATAGGGGGTGGGAGCCCATCACTGAGCACCCCCTCTCCAAACACACACACACACACACACACACACACACACAGGCTTCTCCATCTGCTTTGCCCTGCGCTTGGCTCCTGCAGCCTGCTGATTCAGTGCCCTCCACTCCCCAATACATTCCTGGTTCCAGGCTGTGCTGTTCAGCTACAATTCTTACACCCCCATTCTCAATCACATCCACTAATTCCTGAGCCAGGTCCGGCAGCTGGGGTTCACACAAGGGGTGCAGAATGGAAGGTGGCCTGGACTGCCTCCCATCCAGGTGGGTCCCAGCGAGAGGAGCCAGACAGCCACCCTGGGTACCTAGCTGATGAGCAAACCTGGCAGAGGTAGGAGTAGGGCTAGGCTGCCTAGAGCTGGTTGTGCAGTCCTCCCTTGGGGCAACCCAACCCTACCCTTACCCCAAGCTGCTCAGGACACAGTCCGGAGGGCACAGTTCCCACACAGGGCTGCATTCACCAACCTCTGTGTTCACATGTGTTGAGTCCTGAGTGCACACATACACACACTGCTAGGAGTGGACTCCGTACATAGGCGACACACTGATTCTGTTTATAAACAGCGCCTGCCCTAACCCCCAGGCTCAGACACACACACACACACACACACACACACACACACACGGTTCTTGGGCTTTGTGACACCACACTTTGGTTGCAGGCATTTAGGAAAGGAGGGGTGGTAGACCCTGGGCCCCTTCACCCCATGCCTCCTCTGAGAGGTGCTCTCTTGCAGACAGTAACTTCGTGCTGGGCAACGCCCAGGTGGCGGGGCTCTTCCCCGTGGTCTACTGCTCTGATGGCTTCTGCGACCTCACGGGGTTCTCCCGGGCCGAGGTCATGCAGCGGGGCTGTGCCTGCTCCTTCCTCTATGGGCCAGACACCAGTGAGCTTGTCCGCCAACAGATCCGCAAGGCCCTGGATGAGCACAAGGAGTTCAAGGCTGAGCTGATCCTGTACCGGAAGAGCGGTGAGGGGCCACCTGGCCAGCCCACCTCACTTTTGAGGTCTCACCCAGCCTGGCACCCACTCCATCTACGGTCCCTGTGTTCCATCCCCATCATCTCCATCTCCCCATCTCCCCCCATCTTCCCACTTACCCATTTCCTTCTCCACCCCATCCACTGCCCCTGGCTTCTCTCTTCCATCTTCACCTTAGCCTCAGCCTCTACTCAATTTCCGATCTTGGGTTTCTCACCCGAGCAGAGAAATGTCCCCATCTCAGCAGGACAGATCTATGGACACACATGTCTGATGGTCATCTCTGCTCTCCTTTGCTTTCCCCGACCCTGTTCCATCAAGCCCTGTCCTAAGTGGAGCCAGGCTGCCCCCCGCCCCAGGAAAGCCCTGATCCTGCCTGTGTCTTGGCCAGGGCTGGCAGTGGGACCTCTGTCACCTCGGGCAAGGTGATGATAGGAGCTGGGCTGAGTCTGTCTTTGTGCCCAGGGCTCCCATTCTGGTGTCTCCTGGATGTGATACCCATAAAGAATGAGAAAGGGGAGGTGGCCCTCTTCCTGGTCTCTCACAAGGATATCAGCGACACCAAGAACCGAGGGGGCCCCGACAACTGGAAGGAGACAGGTGGGTGCCTGTGGCGCTGTTCATTTAGCTGCTGTGGCTGGCTGGCTGGCACATTGGGCACCTCAGGCCTGGGCGGGGCCTTGGCACCCAGCTCGGGCTTGTGGGTCCCCCCACCCCCTTGCATTCATTAACTCCTGCTTTGCTGGGTGAGAGGCCTATGCTGCCCTCATTTCCAAGTGCCCAGGTATGGAAAGCTTGTTTCCAAAAGACCAGTTGAGACAAAGTTGGGAGGTTTGTTGTTTTTTTTTAGATTTTATTTATTTGCGAGAGAGAGAATGAGAGACAGAGAGCATGAGAGGGAGGAGGGTCAGAGGGAGAAGCAGACTCCCTGCTGAGCGGGGAGCCCGATGTGGGACTCGATCCCGGGACTCCAGGATCATGACCTGAGCCGAAGGCAGTCGCTTAACCGACTGAGCCACCCAGGTGCCCCAGAGTTGGGAGTTTTAAAGTCCACTTTGCTAAGAAACTGAGAGCAAACTCCCCTAGTGCCACTGAGGTACCTTTTTCTGACCAATTCGTGGGGCTAAGCGCAGATCCACCTGGTTCCTTTCCCTCCCACAGACCTGACTCGGAGCTCCAGCCAAAGCCTGCTTTTTTTTTTTTTTCCTAAAGATTTTACTTATTTATTTGTCAGAGAGAGAGAGAGCACAAGCAGGGGGAGAGGTAGGTAGAGGCAGAGGGAGAAGGAGGCTCCCCACTGAGTAAGGAGCCAGGTGCGGATTCAGGACTCAATCCCAGGACCCTGGGATCATGACCTGAGGCGAAGGCGGATACTTAACTGACTGAGCCACCCAGGCATCCCTAAAGCCCGCTTTTATCCTCCTAAAAGGCATCCTAAAGCCCTCGTGTATCCTCCAAGGGCTGGCAGAGGCCTTTGACCAACTCAGAAAGCTGTCATCAGAAGCTGGCTTTGCCACTGGGGATGCCGGGGGTACTCTCCATTCCCCACTCCCCACCCCAGCCCTGGGAATCATCTCCCTACTCCTCTCTCAGGCCTTTCCCTATGGAGATCCTCTCCTGCCTTTGCCTTGATCCAGACCTCCTTCTGCTGGAAGCAGGCATGGGGAGGAGCGTCTATAAGCACCCACAGGACTGCCCATTGCGGGGGCTGGCTAATGCCCCTAGAAATGAGGATGCTGGAGCCCCCAACTCTAAACAGACTAACTGGTCCATGAGTCAGACCAGCTCATGGGCCAGCAACTGGTGTCCTACACCCAAGACCCTAGCTGGGGTGTGCAGGCACTCCCGCCATCATCCTCATGGGCCCCTCTTTTGCAGGTGGTGGCCGGCGCCGATATGGCCGGGCAGGAACCAAAGGCTTCAATGCCAACCGGCGGCGGAGCCGGGCTGTGCTCTACCACCTGTCTGGGCACCTGCAGAAACAGCCCAAGGGCAAGCACAAGCTCAATAAGGTGGATTGCGCACAAGGGTGTGTGTTTGGGGGGCAGGGTAGGGGCAAGCTGAGGAGATGGAGGAGGGGAACGAAGCCCACCAGAGGGAGGATGTCCAGGGGACCACCCAGGCCCTACCAGCGCTTAGGGGGTTGTGAATGAGGGAGGGAAGGAATGTCAGATGCCTGATCCATCAAAGATACAGTCTTGGCCCTGGTGGCAGATGGGCCTTGGATCAATATTGGCTCCTCCCCCAAGCAGTGGTGTGACCTCAGCTAAGTCTGGCCTCCCTGATCCTCAGTCTTCTGATCTCTAACGTGGGGACTCTAATGCCTGTGTCAGAGGTAGCTTTGAGTATGCAGGGAGAGAAAGAAGGTGGATGCCTGTCCCAGGCCCTATCCAAACTCAGTCTCTGCCAATTTCCTGTCCTCCCGGCCGGACCTGCCCTGCCTCACTCAGGGGGTATTTGGGGAGAAGCCAAACTTGCCCGAGTACAAAGTAGCTGCCATCCGAAAGTCACGTTTCATCCTGCTGCACTGTGGGGCACTGAGGGCCACTTGGGACGGCTTCATCCTGCTCGCCACCCTCTACGTGGCTGTCACCGTGCCCTACAGCGTGTGTGTGAGCACAGCCCGGGAGCCCAGCGCCGCCCGCAGTGCCCCCAGCGTCTGTGATCTGGCCGTGGAGGTCCTCTTCATTCTTGGTACGTGTGCCCTGTGCCTCCCACCCCACCCTGCACCGGGCACCCCTCGGGCTCTGATGGGCAGAGTCCGCATGGCTTCCGTGCCTGCTGACGAGTGCCCCCCATGTCCTCCCCCTGTTTGAGACCTGTGGGCTTTGACATCAAACCTAGGTTCCAAACATGTCTCTACTGCTAATGGGTTATCGGACCCTGAGCTGATCGTTGCCTCTCCAAGCCTCAGCTTCTCCCTCCATCAAATAGGCACAACAATGTCCACCCTTTAGAGTTCTGTGAGAAGGAAGATGGTCGGGGGCCCAGGACAGTGTCAGATACTGAGCAGGTGCCCAGTAAGGTGTGGCTCCTCCTCTACCCCATGCTAAGTCCCACCCGGACTTCCTGCAGACATCGTGCTGAATTTCCGCACCACGTTCGTGTCCAAGTCGGGCCAGGTGGTGTTTGCCCCAAAGTCCATCTGCCTCCACTACGTCACCACCTGGTTCCTGCTGGATGTCATCGCGGCGCTGCCCTTCGACCTGCTACATGCCTTCAAGGTCAATGTGGTCAGTGCGGCCGGGCTGGGTGGGCTCTGGGGCAGGGTGGGTGGGGCCGGCCCTGGGGTGACCTCCCCGCGTGCCCCCCACCTCAGTACTTTGGGGCGCACCTGCTGAAGACGGTGCGGCTGCTGCGCCTCCTGCGCCTGCTCCCGCGGCTGGACCGCTACTCCCAGTACAGCGCCGTGGTGCTCACCCTGCTCATGGCGGTGTTCGCCCTGCTCGCCCACTGGGTGGCCTGCGTCTGGTTCTACATTGGCCAGCGGGAGATCGAGAGCAGTGCCTCGGAGCTGCCGGAGATCGGTACTGGAGGCCTCCGGGGGGCGGGGGGGTGTACGTCCGTGTCAGGGGAGCATGTCTGCTCGAGCATGTACGTCAGGAAAACGTGAGTCGAAGTGTGTGTGTGTGAGCTGATCCGTGTGCAGATCTGCCTCTGCAGGCGTATCCGGGGCATTCGGGCAAGTGCGGATGTGTTTGCGAGGAGAATGGGGGCCGGCGCGCCCGCGCGCGTGTGTGGTGTGTGTGTGCACACGGGTGTGAGCGTGACAGAGCCACGCTCTTGAGGCAGGCCTGTTCTTCAGCAGTTGGGCATAGTGGGGAAAGCCCAGTGGGCTGCCCAGGGGGGTCCCGTTCAGCCATCATAGTCTCCTTGTGGCCTTAGTTTTTGTCCCATTCCCCAGGCCCCTGCCCAGCTGAGAACCGCACCCCTCTCAGGAGAAGGCGTGCGTGGAGCCGCTGCCCTCCTGGGCGCCTCTGATGCCTGGTGCTTCCCCAGCACCCTCCGGGAATCCTGGCCGTGCGCCCCGCCTGCTGAGGCCCTGCCCCGCTCTCCTTACCTCTAGGCCCGTCTCTCTCAGCTGCTTCTCCGCCCTCCCCCAGGCCTCAAATGCAGCCTTTCTCAGCGCCCCACTGGTGTCTTCACTCTCCTTCACTTCACCTCCACTGCCACTCTCCCTCTGCTCGCCTCCCACTCACATCTTAACTCCTGCCAGGAAGGCTCCCACCCCCACCTCTCCACCCAAAATGGCAACTGGCAGGTCACGGGGACCTTCTGGGGCCAAACCCTCATCTCCTTGAAGTCCTGTGGTACCCGACCCTGCTAACCACACTCCTTTGAACTGCTCTACTTCTCTGCCCTGAGCAGTGCGGCCCTCACCAGCCTCGCCTGCACCGGCCCCTCTCTTCCCCTCACCTAGTGCCTGTGATCCCGCCCGAGCCCCTACACCATCTCAGCTTCCATCCTCCCCCTAACTCCAAACCCTTCCATTCCAGCCTGTTCTAATTCTGCATACCCTGAGGCTCCAACACCGAACACACGTCCTTCCTCCCATGCCCTCCAGCCTTCTCGTGGCTTCCCAGTAACTGGCCTGTGGTGCCCGGTCTAGTCAGCGGGCAACAGGCCAGCTGCTCAACGGGCCTGGCATGACCATCTGCTCCTTGGTGGGATCATCAGGAGCGCAGGTGGGCCTTAGAAACATGCTCTGATCTGTTCCCAGGGACGAGGAGGCTCCTGCAAATCCTCTCTCACCAAGCCCATGGAGACTGATGTGTGGCCCAGAGGCCCAGTGGATATTCCCCAAAGCTCTAGTTGCTGAGCACATGGAACCGGGATGCTCCAGGCAGTGTCAGCACCTGCCCTTGGCACCTGCCCTTCCCGGAGGGATGCTGTGGTGGAGGCGGCTCTGGGGTCAGACGGCCACCCAGCAAACACAGTCAATGGGCTGGAAGATAGATAGCTGTGATGCAGGACCCTGATCCCAAAGTGGGCTGAGACACCAAATCCCCGGGTCAGTTCGCTCCCAAACAGGACCCAGATGCTCCGAGTCATGCATCCATGTGGCTCCTTGTTCTGACCCCCTTACAGAGGATGCTCAGCTGACATGAAGAATATCTTTGGCTCCTGGAGGGGCTCTGAGTCCCACCATGGAGAACATGGGCAGGTGGGAGGCAGGCTGTTTTGCAGATACACATGTTAATTCTAGCACCCTTGAACCCTAAGCTTTCGAGTGATTTCATTCTATTTTGGGCTGATTCGAGCTCACATTAGGGGAGTTTCCAAGTCCTTCACATCATCGTCTCCTCCTTTCTCCAGAGAAACTACTCCCCAGCGGGGTCAGAGCCACACCCAGACCTCCCAGAATCCAGCCCCAGAAGGCATGTCTGGAGGGCGAGTGGCGCCCCCTCCTGGTTCAGCCCTGGTGGGAGGCACCTTCTCCCGGCTTCTCTGCCTTGGTTCTGGGGCTCCTCTGGCCATGGTGTGGACACAGTCCCTTCCCCCCATTCCCATTAGCCCAGTGGAGATGGGCTGGATTTTCAAAAGATGGTACTAAATACCGAGGGAGATCCCTCGGGGCATTTCTCAGTACGAAAGCCACCGGCCTCCAGAACAGCCTCCCCACACCACCAGCTCCAGGAGCTGCCAGCGCCCCACAGCCAAAACAGAGAGGACAGCCCCCTCTGCCACCCTCCCCTCATCCTCCTGCTTCTCACCCCTTGCCCCCCACCCTCCTTACCTGGCAACTGGCTTCAGGTCAGGGGCCCAACTGAATAGCGGCTGAAGAGTTTTTCACAGGAGGATGAGTCCTCACCTTGGCTCAGGCCTTAACCTATCTTACCAAATTCTAAGAATTTGACGCCCCCAGTGTGAACCCCACATGCTAGCTAAGCGGAGCTATTTGCCTGCACTTGTCTCCATCTCTAGGGTTGGCCCACTCTGGCCTTCCCCTAGGTCAGGAACAACCTTCTCTTAGTTTCTTTGAATCAAAACTCTACCCATCCTCTGAGACCAAGCGCCAGTGTTCCCTCTTTCAGGAAGCCCTCTAGCCCTAACCCATAGCATGTCAGTTTGAGCCCCATCATATGGCACTCAGGTTTGTGCATGAGGCACATGTTTGTGAGATTGCTGAATGAACGGCTCCAGGGGTGAGGAGGGGTGTGGAGATCTCGGGGAGCAGAGTGTGTAAGGTGTTCAGGAGAGTGTGGAGCAGGGAGGCTGGGTGTGTCCAGGTGGGGGGCAGCAGAGTGCATGCAGAGAGGCGAGTTCCACTGCAGCCTGAGGTCCTGAGCCCACCTCTGCACTTGCCCTCTGTTTCTCCACTCTGGATCTGCCCTCTCTCCCTTGCTCCCCTGACTCCCGGCTCTGCCAGGACCCCTGGGACCCCTGTGGACCCCAGGAACCCCCATCCAACACCCGAGAATTCCCACAACCTTCCGGCTAGGCTCCGAGTGACTCTGAGTAGCCAGAGCTCCTGAGAGACCCCAGTACACAGCCCCACCTCCTGCCAAGGCCAGGCCAGGGAACGTGTGATCGATGGCAAGACTGGAGCACTCTCCAGCTTGGGCCGGATGTCCCAGGCTGGCCCGTGTGCGCACGTGTGTTCAAGAGCCTCTGTGCGCGCACAGGTGCCTGCCTGCCGGTGGCCTTTGAGTGTGCTCACCCGTGTGCTCGTGCTCACCTCCTACCTGGGTGTCCGAGCGCAAGCACCCGTGTGCCCTTGTCTCTCTCCCAAGTGCGCACAGGCTTTTTCCGTGTGAGTGGCTGTGGCCGTGCACCTGTGAATGTGCTCACACGTGTGTGTCCTCATCCTCTCGACTGTGCCGAGCACGTCCGTGGCCTTGGCGGTGCTCGCGCGCGCGTCCACGTCGGCGTGCCTGAGAGCGCGTACGGGGGGCTGGGCGGTTTGGGCGGTGGTGGGGCCGGGTGAGGGTGAGGCGGTTCTCGGAGCAGGTGAGCCGAGAGGAGCAAGAGGAGTCTGGGTGGACGAGGTAGAGGAGGTGGCATCCAGCTGGGCCTGTTTCCTGGGGGTCGTGCCAGCCACGGGGAAGAGGGTGTGTGCTCCTTGCTCGGCACCGACAGACCCCCGGCTGGGGAGGCCACAGCCTCGTGGTCACGTGCTTGTCTGGGGCGGGGTTGAGGGGGCGGGCGGGGCTGTGCTGGACTGGCAGAGCGGCGGGAAGACATGGGCGGTGGTTCTGCGTCCACGTGTCCCCCGCGGGGCTGGGGCAGGGACAGTGGGCACCCCTGGGCCTGCAATGCAGGCCTTGCGGTCTGAGGCTCAGGCACGCCCGTCCCCTCCCCCAGGCTGGCTGCAGGAGCTGGCCCGCCGACTGGAGACCCCCTACTACCTGGTGGGCCAGAGCCCCGCTGCAGGGAACAGCTCGGGCCAGGGCGACAACTGCAGCAGCGTCAGCGGGGAGGCCAACAGGACGGGACTGGAGCTCCTGGGCGGCCCCTCACTGCGCAGCGCCTACATCACCTCCCTCTACTTCGCGCTCAGCAGCCTCACCAGCGTGGGCTTCGGCAACGTGTCCGCCAACACGGACACTGAGAAGATCTTCTCCATCTGCACCATGCTCATTGGCGGTGAGGCCTGCTGCTCTCCCGCCCACTCTCAGACCTCTGACCCCAGGCGGCCCCCATCCCCGCCTCCCCCAGGGTCCCCAGGTCCTTCCTAGAGGTTCTTCTGCTTTGGGGGACCCGAGGAACACAGACCCAGGGCCAAGGGAGCCCCCCTGGGCTATAGGACTCCGTGCCACACAGTGGCCTGTGCCTGGCCCAGGAGCCTGTGGGGGCGGGGGGAGAGGACAGATGTGCCCAGCGTGGTGTCAGGCCGGGCCTGGAGGTGACCCCCTGTCGCCACCCTCCCCAGCCCTGATGCACGCGGTGGTGTTTGGGAACGTGACGGCCATCATCCAGCGCATGTACGCCCGCCGCTTTCTGTACCACAGCCGCACCCGGGACCTGCGCGACTACATCCGCATCCACCGCATCCCCAAGCCCCTCAAGCAGCGCATGCTCGAGTACTTCCAGGCGACCTGGGCTGTGAACAACGGTATCGACACCACTGAGGTGCGCAGGCCTCCTGGGGGGCCCTTCCAG
>NC_138373.1:101798549-101819562 GCF_054177405.1 Leptonychotes weddellii
CCGGGCGAGTACCTCATCCACCAAGGGGACGCTCTCCAGGCCCTCTACTTCGTCTGCTCCGGCTCCATGGAGGTGCTCAAGGGGGGCACTGTACTCGCGATCCTAGGTGTGTGGGGGCAGGAGGGGACGCAGGGCCTTGCGGGAGGCGGGTGGAACGGGGGCCCCCTCAGCAGAAGCACGGAGAGAGGACACAGTTAAGGCGGCCCCGGGAAACAGCCAGGATGGAGTTGGGAGGAGCCGTGGAGCCCAGGGCAAAGCTCACAGTGGGCCCAGTGACCACCAGGTGGCAACACAAGGAGCTGGAAACTGCTGCAGGCGTGCGAGGCTCCCTGAGTGAGTGCAGGCCCAGCCCAGAGCCGAGGAGAGGGTGGGGGGATCAGCATTTCCCCGTCAAGGAGGAAGAGCAGTGCTGGAGAGAGAGCTCAGGCAGGGCTGCGAGGGGCCAGTGGGAGATCTCCTGGCGGGGCCGGCCACGGCCGGTCACAGAGCAGGGCCCAGGGCGCGGGTGGGTGAAGGCAGGGCTCAGACTCTGCCTGTATACTTCCTTTCGTGGCCAAAGAAGGAGGTGGAGATGGGTCGTCAAGTCCCTGGACGAGGAAGAAGAGCTTGCAGGTGTGTGGAATGGACGTCGTTAACAGTGCTGACCCTGAGTCTCGCAGGCGGGCTGGCACTTAGGTGCTTCCGTTCACACAGACCTCGCAAAACCCATGGCAGGGGCGCTGGTGTCGGGCCTGTTTTGCCTGGAAGGAGCGGGGGGCTTGGAGAGGTTCATAAATTGGCAGGAGGGGTTAGAGCCTCATCCACCAACCCTAAAGCTCAGGTTTCATTCACTGTGCTCTCAGGCGCTTTGCTCGAGGGAGAGCTGTGTCCCGAAGAAAGGGCACGATTTCAGGGTGGCAGGACGCACACACGAGGCTTTAGGAAGGCAGGTGCAAGCACTTTGGGAAACAGGGTTGCACAGCTCCCCAGCTGTGGGAGGCTCTCAGCAGTGAACCCAGCAGGTGCAAACTCTGGGATCGGCTTAGGTCATGGAGGGCCTCGCCCAGGAGATGGAAGGGAGGTGAATCCTCAGCCAAGGACTCGTAGACTCACTGTGCAGATGGCTGACCCCTGGAGGGGCTGAGGTTTGTCACTAACCTGGAGAATTAAAAAGACCAGACAACCAGCAGCTACTGTGTGTCCCTCTCCTCTCCCTTGAGGAGGGTGATCTTCCAACAGGAAAAAGAAATACCATAAAGGGGGTCTGGGAAGTAAGAGAGGCCAGAGACTGCCACACCTTTCACTTTGAGTCTTTTTTGAGTTCAGGCTTCTGGGCCTAGATGCCTCTTATGCCAGGACTCTGAGCGAATGGAACTATGGCCACTCACATATTGCTGGCAACATTAAGAAATGAGGGAGGGCGCCTTGGTGGCTCAGTTGGTTAAGCGACTGCCTTCGGCTCAGGTCATGATCCTGGAGTCCCAGGATCGAGTCCCGCATCGGGCTCCCCGCTCAGCGGGGGGTCTGCTTCTCCCTCTGCCCTCTTCCCTCTCATGCTCTCTGTCTCTCATTCTCTCTCAAATAAATAAATAAATAAAATCTTTAAAAAAAAAAAAAAGAAATGAGGGAGAACCGGAGAGATTCAGAAGGGCAGACAGATTTTGACAATCGCAGACTGGTCAAGACTGTCGGGCGGATTATTAAACAGATGGTTTTCAGCTCGGAGCCGAGGAAGCCGTGAGGCTGGGAGCTGGCATTGGTCCTACAAGAACGATTCTTCCCTGATGCCAGGAACAAGGGTGCAGAATAATGTTCACTATTAAGACGGATCCCTAAGGATGTCCCCCGCCTGTGCCCCAGGCCTTTGCCTCACTGCCTGTGTCCCCAGCACCGGAATTTTGCCACCTTTGATCCCTCGTGTTCCTGCTGAACTGTTTCAGCTGTTGACTTGACAAGGGTCTGGATGCCCTGGTGAATTCCTGGCTCCCCACCAGCCGGTTTTCTACTTTGCCTTCACCCCCGCCCCCACCCGCCTCCTTAGCCGGACATCCAGGGGCTTCCTGCCTGTTGCCAACTGCGGAGGCTCACGGTGCAGTGATTCTGGCCCCTACCTCCGTGTCTGAACTGACAGCTAAGCACCCACAGTCAGCTGTGGGGGCAGGAGAAGAGGCGGACTGGGTGCCGGCGCCAAGAAGACCTGAGGGGGCCGGAGAGCTGAGAGGTTCCTGCCGAGAGGCCAGCCTGCAGAGCCGTCTCTGGTCTGAGACCAGTGGCACGGAGCTCTGTCATCGGTCTTGTCCTTTTTCTCAATTCTGTCTCACCTTTTGGATGAAGACAAAAAAATACACACTTCTCCTATTTCCAGATGACACACACAAGGAGAGAGAGCTCATTCATCAGATGAGCACATGGAGATCCAAACAGCTCTCAGAAGGAACCAGAAGGATGGCCCCAAACCAAGAAAATACGATTTAACAGCGATGCCTTCTACACTTAAGTTTGAGCAAAAGTCCACGCACATTTACAGGAGGCTGCTAAGCTCGGTTCTGCAGCAGGAGGCGGCCCGCGGCGGGGGGTGGCAGTGATCCATCTTTTTCCTTGAGGGTAAGGAAAGGCTTCCCAGTCTTGTGAACTCGGACAGTGGGTTGGGCAGTGAGTGGGCTCTGCCGAAGCACCCACAGCATGCCAGCCCTGTTGGGAGCCGTCTGTAGGGCACTCTTGTCCGGAGGGCGAGGACGGAAATGAACTTTGATTGGCCGTCTCTGTGTCAGGCGCTTTACCTGCCCTAACTCGTTTAATCCTCACGTGTCCCTGATTGGAGACACTCTAGTTCATGGATTCTTTTTCTTTTTAAAGATTTTATTTAGTCATTTGACAGAGAGAGACACAGCGAGAGAGGGAACACAAGCAGGGGAAGTGGGAGAGGGAGAAGCAGGCTTCCCGTGGAGCAGGGAGCCCGATGCGGGGCTCAATCCCAGCACCCTGGGATCATGACCTGAGCCGAAGGCAGATGCTTAACGACTGAGCCACCCAGGCGCCCCTAGCTCATTGATTCTAAGATGCACATTTCTTCCCTACAATTTAACCTCTCCGAGATGGGGATGCAGACTGTAATTGATGTCATTGTACAATGCTGTCGGCCAGGTGGCAGCCTCAGCTGGGTGGTGGGAAAACCCTCTATTGACACCTTCTGGTAAGATCCAGAAAGCACCACGACTCAGTCCAACACAAAATCAGTCGTGCAAGCACCAGGGCTCAGGGAGATGAAGTAATGTGGCCGCCTGACAGCGCTGTGCCCCACGGGACAAGCCCCGCCTGAATCACCTGTGAGGTTTGAACAATATCGGATGGTGGGTCTCCTGTAGGTATCATGATTCCGTAGGTAGAGATGGGGCCTGGGAGTGATTGGCTTAGCTTTTGTAAGGGATTCGGAGCTACAGGCAGCCTGGGGACTGCTCAGTTGTCTTAGAGCTAAAATTCAAGTGGGTCCAGCACAGTGGCTTCGATCCCGGATGTGCTTGAGCACCTGGATCTCAGTGCGTCTCACTCCAAGCCTGCCCGAAGAGCCGGGGGCAGGCAGCAGGGGTTGGCTAGGGCCTGGGCACCCTCTCTGTGCTGGCTCTCAAGGCCCCACGGAGCTCACAGGGGAAGCTCAGCTGCCTCTGCTTGACTCCCCTGCCCAGGGCCGGGGGGGCAGGGCTCACTGACCTCTGCTTCCGCTTCCAGGGAAGGGTGATCTGATTGGCTGCGAGCTGCCCCGGCGAGAGCAGGTGGTCAAGGCCAATGCTGACGTAAAGGGGCTGACCTACTGCGTTCTACAGTGTCTACAGCTGGCTGGGCTGCACGAGAGCCTCGCACTGTACCCCGAGTTTGCCCCACGCTTCAGCCGGGGCCTCCGAGGGGAGCTCAGCTATAACCTGGGTGCCGGTGGAGGCCACGCAGAGGTGGGAGCACTGGGAATGTGTGCAGAGGGGGCTGGGGTGCCAGGGGCCTGAGGAGGTGGGCAGAGGTTGGGTTTAGGAGGCACTGTGTGAGCGTCTGGCCTGGTGTTAGCAGCGCCACACGTCATGGGGGGTCTACACTCTCCCGTCTCCTGTCCCTTCACACCCACGCTGTCCTTTAGCTCCCACCGCCCTCCCGGCTCTCCCTGGCCCATCTGAGACGGCCTGGCCTGGTCCACAGCCAAGTCTTAAGGGATGGAGGCTGAGGGCCGCACATGAGGGATGGGACCCCCGGGTAGGGCCAGGCACTTGTCCTCCGGGCCGCCTCTGAAGAGAGCCCTGTGGCTCCCCCTGCTTCTTCACCGTGAGAGAGAACTGTTCTGAGGGGCTTTGAATTTTCCTGGCTTGTATCATTAATTCCAAACCTGTTTTTAGCACGGTGTTCTCCTGGATAGTTTGGTTAGCCTGAGGGACCAAGTAGAGGGGTGGTGTATCCACATTTGGCTAGAATTTTGAGAGGCAGCGAATTCCGTCAGGGCTTGGTGGCTTTGTGGTGGCAGCAGAGAAGCAGTCCCCGCCCCCCCCATACACACCTGAGCCTCTTCCTCTGAGGGTGGGAGATACTGGGCATCCAGTTTAACAAAGATGGCTCCTTCTAGGGAGAAGAGGCCGGGGTGGGGCACAGTAGGGCTATCCATGCCGCTTCCTTGTCCCCCACTGTCCCCAGGCGGACACCAGCTCCCTGAGTGGCGACAACACCCTGATGTCCACGTTGGAGGAGAAGGAGACGGATGGGGAGCAGGGCCCCACGGCCTCCCCAGCCCCAGCCGATGAGCCTTCCAGCCCCTTGCTGTCCCCCAGCTGCACCTCCTCCTCCTCAGCTGCTAAGCTGCTATCCCCACGTCAAACGGCGCCCCGGCCCAGGCTGAGGGGCAGGGGACGGCCCAGCAGGGCAGGGGCTTCGCAGGCTGAGGCTGGCCCCTCTGTCCACCCTCGAAGCTTAGAGGGTCTGCAGCTGCCCTCTGTGCCATGGAACGTACCCCCGGATCTGAGCCCCAGGTAAGCAGGCCCTGGGCCACTGCACTCTGGCAGAGGTGGTGGGGATAGGGCTGGGGCCTCAGCCGGACACAGTCCTTCCCATCCTTCCATCCTAACCCATGCCTGCCTCCTCCAGGAAGTCTTCTTGGACTCTACCTTCCTGTGCCGCCCCCCGCCCCCCCACCCCACCATTTGGTGCCTGGCTGTTCACTGCTTAGAATTCCCGCTGTGTCATGTTGCTCAGGTTTGGATCCCTAGCAAAACCGCAAGCTCCTAAGGAAAGGGCCCAAGTGTTACCTGCCCCGGGCCCTGGGCTCCAGGCTCCTGCCGCTTGTGTGCGTGGTTGCCGGGTGCTGCAGTGGCTGCCTGCGGACTGATCTGTCGCCCTGGCCCCTGTGTCTGCAGGGTAGTCGATGGCATTGAGGACGGCTGTGGCTCCGACCAGCCCAAGTTCTCCTTCCGTGTGGGGCGGTCTGGCCCGGAGTGCAGCAGCAGTCCCTCCCCTGGGCCAGGTACTGGGGCACGGGTTCCAGCGGGGCTGGGGGAGGTCAGCAGGGCTGCCTCTTGGGCCTGTAAACCTGAGGGGCGGGCGGGGTCCAGCCTTCTTGCCCTCTTGCCCTTCTCAACCTATACGGCTGGGCGGGGCAGTGCGGTGGGGAAGACCAGCCCCTGCTGTCGGAAGGCCGCCGGGTCGCGGCTCGGCCCCCTGCGGTCAGCTCTCCGGCGGCGGGGTCCCCGCTCTCGCCCCAGCTTCTGGTCTGTAATACGGCGGTTGTGCGTGTGAAGTAAGATGATGTTGCTACGACCCTGGGGAGGACAGAGGGCTGTGAGTGGCCCTGAGAGTGGACCAGGGAATGAGCGCCTCGGAGCGCTCCCGTGTCTGGAGGACAGACACAAAGAGCAGCTTCCCGAGGGGAAAGCGCCGGGCAGCGTGCCCGAGACCCCCCGGCGGTTTGGGCAGAATTCCGCAGCCGGGGCAAGGCTGGAAGTGGCCGCTGCTGGCGTCCGGTCCCGCCAGGCCACGGCGGTCTGTGCTAACTGGGGCAGGGGCCCGCGCGCCGGGCCATCTCCTCTTCCCGGTGCCGGCTGGTGACTCCTCCTCCTCCTGTTCGCAGAGAATGGCCTGCTCACTGTCCCCCTCGGGCCTGGCGAGGCAAGGAGCACAGACACCCTGGACAAGCTGCGGCAGGCGGTGGGTGAGGGGCGAGCTGGAGGCAGGGAGGGGGGAGGGGCGGGCACTGCTCTTGGTGTGAGGTCCAGACTCCTCTAACTTCGAGCTCTTTCCTCCTCCCTCGCTCCCCAAAGGTGACAGAGCTGTCTGAGCAGGTGCTGCAGATGCGGGAGGGCCTGCAGTCACTTCGCCAGGCTGTGCAGCAAGTCCTGGCACCCCACGGGGAGAGCCCTTGCCCTCGGGCAGCAGGAGAGGGGCCGTGCCTAGCCAGCGCCTCTGGGCTCTTGCAGCCTCTGTGTGTGGACACTGGGACATCCTCCTACTGCCTGCAGCCCCCAGCTGGCTCTGTCTTGGGTGGGACCTGGCCCCACCCTCGCCCAGGGCCCCCTCCCCTCGTGGCACCGTGGCCCTGGGGCCCCCCGGCATCTCAGAGCTCCCCTTGGCCTCGAGCCACAGCTTTCTGGGCCTCCACCTCTGACTCCGAGCCCCCGGGCTCAGGAGAACTCTGCCCCGAGCCCAGCACCCCTGGTTCGCCACCTCCTGAGGAAGGGGCTAGGACTGGGCCACCAGAGCCCATGAACCAGGCTGAGGCTGCTAGCACTGGAGAGCCCCCACCAGGGTCAGGGGGCCTGGCCTTGCCCTGGGAACCCCACAGCCTGGAGATGGTGCTTATTGGCTGTCATGGCTCTGGCACAGTCCAGTGGACCCAGGAAGAAGGCACAGGGGTCTGACTGCCAGCCCCAGACCTCCGTGTTGCCAGACATGCTGCCATCTGGGGCCCGGCCTGAACGCGGGGCGGAGGAAGGGGGGCAGCGACCCCTCCAGGACTCTGTGCTGCCCGCCCCCCCAGCTCAGGGTGGGGAGCCGAAGAATTAAAGAGCCTCAGGGGCAGGCCCCAGGCTGGGAATCTCTGGGCCCCTCCTCAGCCTACTCCTCTGTTTCCCTCTGCAGGATGGGGGACAGAGGCCTGAGGCCAAGGAGGGATTCTGCCACCCCCTGCATGTGTCCCTGCCTCACCAGTCCCGTTTTTTATATTAAAAAAAAAATAAATAAAAGGAGCTACTTTGGAACTTGGTGCTTTTTATTTACAAAAGAAGAACAATAATAAAGGAAAAGTCTGAAGCTAATCAGCTGGAAACAAAGGGGCAAAGGTGGGAATCTGAGGGGAAGAGGGTGGCCTGCAGAGAGGGGAGGAGAGGAGGGGCTCTGGCTCTAAGGAAGCCGGAGGGTTCCAGCCTCTAGGGGCTTCTCAAGGACCAGCCCCGCCTTCCCACAAAGGCTCAGATCATTGGGCCGGCAGTTGGGTCTACTGCCCACTATGGTTTTTCCAGGAGCCTGAGTTCCCAGCTCCAAGGGGCTGGAATGGCAGGGAAACTGAGGCCAGAGAGAGCACACGGGTCCTGCCCCCACTCCTCACTGTGGCGTGATCTTGGCAGCCTCGGCCCGAATAAGGGCAATGAGGTCCTGGTTGATGAGGAAGACGAATCTCAGGCTGGCAATCTATGGGCGGGAGAGAAGAGTGGCTTGAGGACAGGGGTGGGACTGGGGGCCAGGCCCACGTCCCGGTTCCCCACGGCCCTGGTCTCATCCTGACCTCTCCACCTCCCTCTCAGCTCACCTCCACCACGGAGTTGTTGCTGAGGCGCCATTTAGAGCCACACAGCACAGGCCGCCCATCAATGTAGATGGGCCGCCGGCCCTCATTGGCAATGAAGAAATCACCGTTATTCTTCAACTTGATGACTCCTGTGGGGATGAAGGGGCGACAGCGGATGAGGAGACAGGGAAGGCCCAAAGACAGCCTAAAGGCCCCACCCACATGCTTCCCAGGGACAGGCCAGAAGGCCCCCATGAGCCCCAAGGTAGAGATCTTGAAATACCAGCTGCTCAGCCCCAGCTGCTCCATGAGGGCTCCCAGGGAGACCAAGCCACAGGGCCGGAGGGCAGCGAGAGGCTGGGAGGAGCACCCTCGCACTGCTTCCTGCTGGTACCTTGCTTCCGGGAGATCTTCCAGGCTGGACCCTCCAGAGACAGGTCCACGTCAATCTGGTTATCCTTGGTGGCTCTGCCCAGGGTGATCTGGGGAAAGGGGGCAGGTGAGGGCTGGGACCTGAGGAACGGTCTACACAGGCCAGGGAAAGAGGAGAAGTGAGGGACCAGACACAGGAAGGTCGGCGAGGGCGAGACCGGCAGAGGAGGGCAAGCTGCGGGAGCAGACGGGCTGGGCCCGCTTACCTCTCGAGAGCGCATCAGGTACCGCACCATGCGGCCCCGCAGCACGGCCAGCGTCTGGTTATCGAAGTCAGGAGAGCTCATGCCTGGGGGAGGAGCAGAGCCCGCGTCAGGCAGGGCCCAGCCCTCGCGGCCACGGGCGGAAGGCAGGCAGCCAGGGGCCCGGGGAAGGAGGGGGCACCCAGCCACGCACGCGCAGGGGCCCAGGGTGGGGCGGAGGGAGCGGGGGCGCGGCCCCCCGCTCCCCGCCTCACCTGTGATGCTGTCCACCAGCACCTGCCACTTATGCAGCTCCTGTTCCAGCTGTCGGATCTCTCGTTTCTGGCGCCGGTCGGCCACGGTCAGCTCTGGGGGGGAGGGGCGGTAAGGAGGGGTACTCTGCGGTCACCAGCTCCTCGTACTGGTCCTCCGCGCCGGCACAGGCTTCTACCCCCTAACCGTGCCCCCAGGTACACTCACCATGCTCCAGGACCTCATCTCGCATGTCCCTGTGCGGGGAGAAGGACGAATCAGGATCTGCTTCCAGCTCACCTGCCCCTACCAGCAGGGGCTACTTGGCACATTCGGGGGTCCCCCAGCCCCTCAGGAGGCTGCTCCTCTGGCCTTGGGCTAGCCTCCTTCCCCGGGGGTAGGGGTGGGGGGCTCAGCAAGGAGACCAGGTGACGAGCGGAGCATGAGGCTGAGTGTGGGCTGGGCGCGGTTCTCTGCAGCAGGAGGTAGGGCCGGGCAGCCCCGAGCGCTCTGTCCCCTGCCCGGGGCCCCAGCCACTCACTTGAGCTTACTGTCATCAATCAGGTCCTCTGCGTCAGAAAAGTTGAGCACTTGGTCCCCCTTGGGCAGCGGCTGCACTGAACAAAGGACGGAGAGCTGGTCAGCGCCGCCGCTCCTACTCCGCCCGACGCTGCGGGCAGTGACTGAACCAAGGGGACCAACTGGGAAGACTGGGCCTGTGGGGACAGTTCTGCGCCGAGAGCAACAGGTTAACAGAGCACAAGCCGTATCAGGCAGCGAGCTAGTTTGACACAAAGCGTTCCTGACGTTAGCTAAGGGCAGAGGCGCTTCTAGAAAGAAAAGGGAATTAAAGTTGACCTCCTGTGTGCGTTTTTCAGAGCGCAGGGGCTCTGCGTGGCCGTGAACAAAGGCGGGCGGGCTCTGCTGTCCGCACCCCTGTACCGTGGCCAGACGCCTACGGGAACGAGCGCTCACCACGGGCCTCGGGTCGGGACAGACCCAGGATGCAAGCTCTGCTCTCCTGATTCCAAACCCACATGGCTCCTCTAGCCCATCACTCGCTCCCCGACGTTTTCTGCCCCACGCAGCGGGAGGAGAGGCGCGGCCCGGCCAGCCCCGCTGCCCGGTGCCCGGTGTGACAGGAGCGTCCCCCCTCCAGCCACTCGCCGACCGTGGGTCAGGGCGTCTCGGGGGCCACGAGATGAGTTGTCATTTTTTCCAAAAATATGAAATGGAACAGAATATTAGAGTCCATCAGATATGTTGAGGATAGCTTCATGCAAGTTCTTCAGGTTTTCCACTGACCAAACTACCAAGGGGCTGGGGCCGCCAAACTCTGAAAACTGCTGCTGAGCTGTTCCCAGGACCGCGGTGACAACTAGCTGGTGGCCAGGACGCCACTGGTTGAGGAGTCTGTCAACCCCGGGTGTTGTCACTGCCTGCCCGGGAAGCGAGGGGGGCTGCACAGGAACCACAAGCGCTCCACCTGCCCCCCAGCTCCCCAAGGTCAGACCGTGTGGGAGACAAGGGACTGGGGTGGGCCCCCCCCCGCCGGCTCCCCCCGCCCCCCGCCACAGCTGCCTAAAACCCCACTAACCGAATACTCAACCGACTCGAGAGTGAAGCAGCGTACATGCCCGTTCTTAGGGCCTCCCGGCACCAGCCAGCCGAGGAGAAACCCAATACCCACAGACAAGCCTCGTGAGGAGAAAAATTAAATCTCTAAGTTACACAAACTAACTTTCCAAGAAGCTAGCTCTAGCAGCAAAAATAGACTTTACCCAGCGTCCACTCTCTCTGCGGGAATGCAGTGACGCCTGAGCCTGAGCCCGAAGCAGAGATATGGAAGTTGCAGGAATGAAGAGAGCAGCCCACTAAATTCAGAGATCCTCAGGAAAAAAAGATGGGGCCCTCCCTGACGAGATTTCCTAAAATCCTCCTGCAGGAGTTTCTTTTAGTAACCAGGAGCAGTAGGACCCAGGGAGCAGGTGGGGGGCATAGGCACAGCCTCATTTCCAGAACAGCGGGAACTCTGGAGACGCTGACGGCCAATACCGTCCAGAAGTGAGAGCGGAGAGTGTCTGTACTATGACGTACGATGAAAGGCTGACCCCGAGTCCCAGACGGAACTGAGGAGTTGCACCCAGTTTCGTCAGCTGACCTTCCCAGTACCTGTCACTGGGAGTGAGAGCCTGCTGGTGAGGGAAGGGAAGCAGAGGGCCTTCGGGCCCCCGGGAGAGGAGGAAGGCAGAGGGCCTGGGTGTGAAGGCCCAGTGGGGATTTCTGAATGGCTCCAAAGCAGCGAGAAGGAACAAGAAGGAATGTGGAAAGAGGGAAGGGGCAGAAAGACTTACAAAAAGTACCATCTCCAGGATACCAGCATCTCTAGGGAGGGAAACGGGGAAGGGTAAGCAGTGAAGGGGACTTTCACATTTTATTCATGTTTCAATGCCATTACGTAACGGTAAAATAGGCCAAAAATGACAACAAAAACAGGAAATGGGATACACCCCTGCCATCTGGACTTTCTGCTCGGGATTCCAGACAGGGCTACCCTTACCACACTGCTGAGTATCATTCCAGCCACTTTCCTTCCTTCTGGAAGGCACTGGTTTTGCCGCAGGGAGGTGCAAGACACCAGGGGCCACTGAGGGATCCGTTCCTGGGCACCTGAGGGCAGCCGGGCCCAGACCACCTCACGCACACGCAGCGCACCCACTCTGCCAGCTCCCGGAGCCAGTTACCTGTCTGGTCCTCCAGCAGGTAATACTGCTTCATGAGCTGCCAGTGGGCCTGCAAAGCCTTGGCGGTACGGGCCAGGTAGAAGGCATCGGGGTGTCTGTGCAGCAGGTCCTGGAACGTCTCCAGGGTGGGCTGGCTGGTCTGGAGGACAAGGAGCCTGTTCTCAGCACCTGGGTTTGCTCATTCTCGTCTCCACCTTACCACCCCCCACCCCCCGCGCCCACCAGGAGCTGGAAGAAGAGGGAGCCAGTCTTGGCTCTTCCTGAGGACCCCATCCACAAAGGCCCCTGCAGACATATGAGCACCTGCAGGGCATGTTTCCAGGCAACGGGGCCTCCCCACATCAGTAGTCTTCCCAGTGCTCAGGCCCCTACCCTGCCCGTCAGCCTTACCGATCCCACTTTGCTCAGCAGCTGTTCCTCAGCCTTGCTAAACAAGGCCTTGCTCTGGATGGCCGCAATGGCTTCCGGGTGCAGCTGTCTCATGGCTTGGCAGGCCAGCCTGGGGGCGTGGGGGGGGACGGGGTTGTGAGAAAGAGGGCAGGGTTGAAGGGAGGGTGTCTAGCAATCTGGGGTTCCTGCAGGCCTTTGAGATCCAGAACTAGAGACCAGGCCCTCAACAGGAAGAGCCCAAGGCTTAGCACAACGCCTGTGGCCTCATGGGTTTGTTGAAGGCGTAACACACACAGGTAACTCAGCCAACTGAGTTTCCAGTGTTTACTCCCTTGCAGAGACTCAAAGGCACAGCCCGCAGAGGCCAGCTGAGGGAGACCCTGAGACCAGCTCCTGCTCCCTCCCCAAGACCTTCCTCTTTACTTGGCCAAAGCTACCGCCCACTGCCCACCACATCCTCTTTCCAAAACTGAGCCCCGCCCACTTCCTGGCTGTCAGGACCGAGGCTACAGATTAAGTGGTGCTAAGGACTGCGGAGCAGAAGATGGGTGCTAAGCATCCGACCAACTCTGACGACGATAAATGAAGTGGCTGAGCAGGAAGAGTGCGCACCGCATGGGCGCACAGGTTTACTTGGAACTTGGACTTTTAGGGGCCCTCGTATTCTTTTGTTCCAATTCCCTCTTATGGAGAAAGAAATTATGGGAGGTCAGTGTGGAAAGGTTGGAAAGTGACCTGCCCCAAACCACAACGCACACAGTGGTGGAACCAGGGCTCCTGGCACTCATTCAGGTGTTTTTTCCCATGCTCCTTCTTCAGCTTCCAGATCCCCTCACCGCTAGCATCAAGCCAGGACCAGCAGGGTTGGCAGCAGGAAGAAGCTTCCCTCCCAAGCCTGGCTGGTTTCAGTATCATCCCAGAGGATGCAAGGTCCCATGAGTCCTGCCTCCCAGGTCCCTCCCTTGGGCTTTTGTATAATTCTGTCTGTTCTAGGAGCCAAATTCTGGTGCTCCCAGTACCTCCCTGCTGCGGGAGCCAACCCCACTCACTTGGAGATGACAGGATCGTAGAGCAGGGCGTACCAGCGCTCCTGGACCTCCCGAAGGGTGAAGCGGCAGCTGAACTTCACGCCCAGGTGGACCGACGTCAGGTCGTTGGTCTGCAAGGCCCCCGATGGGTTGGCCCCAGCCTGAGAGCTGGGAAGAACCCTTCGCTTGCTACCCCCAGGGTGCTGCTGGGCTAGTCCGGGGGCTGGGGACTGCAGGCTGGGGAAGGAGGGGAGCGTGCAAGCCGCGTTAGGAAGCATTACCTGCAGCACAGCGTGGATGAGCAGGAGGTCATCCGCCGGCTTCCAGCGGCCCAAATCCTTGGTTACCTGAAGCGGCTGTTTGCTCTTCTTCACACGCTTCGTAAGTCCGGGCGTTGGCGCTGGGCTGGGCGGCACAGGAGTGCTAGGGGCCTTGGACACCTGGGCAGAGAACAGGAAGAGAATGAGCTCAAAGCCAGCATTGGGGCAGCTTGGGCTTCAGGCCCTGAGCTTCCCATACTGCGTGTGGCAGCCCAGCCTCCTAGTCCCCCCACCCCCGAAGTACTTCTACATGGTCCTTGACCTTATGGGGTCTTCTCTTTGCTGGTGACACCCTCAACGCCAGAGTGGAGGGTGGGTGGGGAGGATACCAGGAATCCACTCTGACTGGTATGGTGTCTAGGGCCAGAGCAATGCCACCTGGGGGTTATTTTTACACCCAGCAATGCTGGGAACAGGCTGTCTGCTCCCAGAATAGATGCACGCTCTATGCCTCCCACACAGAATGTGATACAGGACACACTGACAGGGTGTGTGTGTGGGGGGGGTGGTGCGGCAAGAAAGGGGGAGTAGGGAGAAGAGATGGGCTCCCAGAAGGGAGGCAGATGAGGATGGGGCTGGGGCCACCGGATTTCCTTACAAGTCTCCTCTGGAGTGCTCTTGCCAGCTGGCAAAGGTGGTGGGGAAATACAAAATCTGGCCCCCGCCCCCACATCTCGCAATCTCTCACCTTCTTCTTCTCACTGGAGGAAGGTTCACTCCCTGAACAGCGCCCTGGTTCCACCCCACTGGCCCCCTTCGCCCGGGTAGAGGACTTAGCCAGGCTGCTCTCCACCAGCTCATCGTCAAACTTCTTCCTCTTGATGAACCTGTGGAGAGTCCGACCCAGTGAGCATCCCTGGTCCGTCCTCCTCATACCCACGCGCACACACCCAGCCTCTGAAACAGCGCGGGGTCCCGGCTGGCTGCTAACTGCCCCAGCGCAGGGGACAGGGCACAGAACTGCTGCGCTCCTCCCCTCTGAGATGACAGGGTACCGAGCCACAGATTTCATGTCAGAGACCTAAGATCTCCCTCCCGTGCTCGGCAGGAAAAGCCCAAAGCTCTGCCATCACTTAGGCCCCACAGGGGCTCAAGTAGCCATTCCCAACAGTGGCTAAGGCATGCAGCACCTAACGTCCTTGCCCAGGCCCTGACCCTCTGAACCCTTCCTACCTGGAGGAGCTTCTCCGTTTAGGGATGGTGCCCAAGGCCTGAGAGGAAGCCCGCTTCTGCCCTGCCAGCGACTCCTCATCCTCTGAACGGCTGGCAGTGCCTGATGCCATCAGAGATGAATCTAGCAGCCCCTGAGAATCTAGAAAAAAAGAAGTGGTGAACTCAGGTCTCCTAAGTGCCCAGCAGAGCCTTGAGCCTCTGAACATGGGACCCCTCCTCTGCCCCTCCCCCCCGCCCCCACCCCTCTACCAGCCCTCCTGGCCCTTCCCCTGCTTCCTTGACATTTGAGGTTTTATGGTGGGAGTTCCTTGGCCATCCAGATCCCATCTGGGCTCAGACCTGGCCCAGACCTTCCACGCTGGGCAGTTCTCCCGGTGCCACGTGTCATGTCGTGCAGCACATGGTGCTCAGGTCAGACTGGTGATGCCGACACACCAGAGGCTCTGGGCATAACTGCTCCCTCTGCCATCAAAATGCAGCCATGCCAAAGAGCGCCAGCTCAACAGCAAGTCAGTCAACTGCGGCCTCTGCCAAGAGGTACGTGGGTGGTGCTGGCCCAGGGGGAGGTGGCAATGCCCAGCCAGGACGAAAAGACATACGTGCCAGGCACGGGGTGGAATCAGCAGATGCTTGGCGCCTGAGCGTTTGGGGAGCTGGCCCGGCCTCATACTACCTTTGTCCATCCTCTTACAGTCCCAAAGCCACTGGTTCCAAACCACAGGGCTAGGAGGAAGGGTCCCACAGGCTCATCCAAGGATTCTGACCAGGTGAGCTTAGAGGCTGAGAGGAGATTCTGCAAAGGAGAAGTGAGGCTCCCTGAGGCACAGGTTTCCAATGGGCCAGCCTCACCTCCTTATACTGGAGCAGCTCCCCCAGGATCCCATAAGCTAGGGAAGACACAAGAAGAGACACGAGGCTCTATTCTGCCAATATGACACTGATAAACCAACAGCTTTCTAAAGGTCACCAGCATCTTTGAGAATATAAAAGCTATGCACTCCACAAAAATGTACAACACATAGCATTTTAGGGGGTCCACGGACCTCTATGATTCTACTCAGAGTCGCGAGGTGAAGGGCCTCGACTATAAACCAGCACGAAACAAGGGACTACTGGTTCACTTCTTATCGCCCGTCGCTGCCCACTCAGTTCAGTAGCACCCCCCTTGCCCTCCCAAGCCAAAGCAGGGAAACGGAGATAGAACTCCGATTAGTCCATCTCTCTCTCTCTTTTTTCCATTTGCAGCTTTGGCTGAAGATTTAGTGGGTGGTTCCGCGTGGAAGCTAAAAAATGCGGTTTGGGAACTGAGCAAGTATCAACCGCCCTGGGGCGCCTGCTCCTAACCCCGGGAGAACTCAGGTACTGGGGACTCTTTGGGGCGTGCCGCTTGCGGGCCCCGCCCCTTCAGACCAGGGCGGCTCTCAGCACAGCTTTCCCGTCCTGCCCCCAGGTGCGCTAGTTGCGCCGCTCCGCTCTGTAGCATACGGCTGGATATCTTGACACCTGGGGAGCAGGTGAAGGGCCTGATTCCGCGGGCTGGCGGAGGCTAGGTCTGCACCCCCTGCCTTCCCCCACCCCCGTTCTCCCCCGAGTGCACACCCAATGTAGGGGATTAGTGCAGGTCTGTTCCGGGAGCTCGGGATGAGAGTGGTGAAGTCAGCCCTGCAACTCAAAAGCAAAGCACCGAGTGCACCCCGATGCTTTCGCAGCCCTGGTTTAAGCCCCACGGGCTGGTGGCGAGGGAGGGGGAGTAACTCCCAGGCCAAGTCTCACCCCACCTTCGGCTTGCCACCTTTGCGCATGCGTAACATCTCGGACCAGATTCTGGTCCTGTCCGGCTCACGCATGCGCAGATTTTCAGGGCGCTACCGGGGCGGGGCCCCAAACACTGTGGGGGGTCTTCCCCCGCGGCACTCTGGAAAACTCCATTTCGCCCCAAACTCTGCTCAGAACCCTCGGAAGCGAACCGCGAGGTCTCACCATTCCTAGGCTGCCAGCTCCAACAATTTCTCCGCGGCGACAGCAGCAGCCGCAGGGCCAAACCCGGCTTCCGTGAGGCACATCTACTTCCGGGTCTGCGAACTAGGGGCTGCCCGATCCCTTCCGGTTCGCCCCGGGAACGTGACGAAGGGGGCGTGGTCACCGCAGGGACCGGATCACCGTTTTGCTAACAACCGAAATTAAAGTTTTCCCACTTGGGACAGCATAGGGGGAAACATCAGGGGTTATAGGCCCCAGAAAGATTACTCGCTTGGAGAGAGTGATTAAAGGGAAAGACGAGACTTGGGGCGGGATAGGCTGAGGGGCGGGTCTGGGGTAGAGCTGGGCGGGACACTGGGCTTCTGAATTCCCACGGGATATAGGAATCTTTGATAGTTCAGGAGCGATTGTGCGTTGATTCCCCCAGCGATTTTAGAGAAATTACTCTGTGTTGGGCTCTGTGCTAGGCACAGCACGGGGAGATGACGTGGAGCTCGCTCCAGCCGAGAGATTTTGGCGTACCGAAGGCGGGGAGGTTGATGTCTAAGGAACGGATGGAAGGTCGTGGGCCTGAGGAAGGCCAGTGTCAGCCAGATCCCACCAGGACTGCTAGAGGCTGTTGTGGACCCCGGTAGGTGAGAAAGAAGTGCAGAGAATGCCCTGGAGGGAAGCTTGGGATGGGAGAACAAGCCTACCGGAAAAGTTTGGGGATGAGAAACCAAACAGACCTCTAAAAGAGGGTTTCTGTTTGTTTTAGGTTTCCTTGGAAGGGCACAAAAGTGTAGTAGCTCCAGACAATCATCGCAGCTCGGAATGAGGAAAATCCTAATTCCGAAGCTGTCCAGCAGTTAGGGCGGTCCTTTCAATGGAGGTGTCAACCACATGTCCCCTGGACATTGCCAGTGGATGCAAGTGTCAGAGGGGAGGCTAGCCCTTCTGGCCCTGACAGTGTATGATAGCCTTCTGCTTCAAAAGTCCCCACCTCATTTACTGGCCTGTGATCTTACTTAATAACCTATTTTGACTCCCTTAATAACCTACTTTGACTGAGTTTTCTGATAAGAGGCGTGTAGACTATACGAGATATCAAGATATCGTATGGTATCTTTACTAGATGAGAGTTATCAGGGAGGGTTCTAAGGAGAGTACAGTTGAGCTGAGATTTGACAGTTGATAGGAGGTCAGTCATGCAAAGAGCTTGGGTACCATGACCTAGTAAGAGGGGACAGCATAGCTGCAAAGCAGAAATAAATTTGGTGAGTTTGAGACCCAGGAAGGAGCCCAGTATGGCTGGAGAAGGATGATCAAGAAAAAGAGGGATGGAGATGAGAACTCAGAGGTCATCAGGGGCAGTTAACATTAGCTGTTGTAGTTCATGCTATGGATTTGGGCCTTTTTCCTAATGTTTTGGGAAGCTTTTAAAGGATTACAAGTGAAGGCATCCTTGCTGTGATATTTAATTTTTAGGATGATTCCTCTGGCTTTGGAGAAGGATTGTAAAAGAGGAAGCAGAGAGATCAGATAAGAGGCTATCTTGGAGCAATCCAGGTGAGAGGTAAGTCCAGGTTGTTAGCTGGGTTGCAGGGGCAGTGGAGATGGACAGAAACAGTGACTTTGAAGTACTTTTTGGAGCTAGAACCACAAGGACTTGCTGATGGATTGGATATGGGATATGAGAGAAGGGGAAGAATCAAGGATAACCTAGGTCTTTGGCCTGAGAAGCTGGGTGGATGCTGGAGCCCCCTTTAGAATATATCCAGAATCTCGCCCTATCTCACTGGCTTGTCCACTCTCTCCTGACCCAAGTCCCCTTGATGCCGGCTGGCTGGGCCTGAAGACCCAGAGGAGATCCCACAGGACCAGCCATGAGGATCCTTGGCGTTGCTCAGGATAGAAATCAAACAAAGCTGAGAGGAAGTGAGAGCTGTTTATTAAAGATAAGAGTGTGGATATAGACATAGCATCCAGGAGACTCAGAAAGCAAAGAGTGAATTTCCTTACTTGGGACCTGGGGTTTTTATTTGAGATGGTGGTCTGGTATTTCCGCATCCAGGAACAAAGGCAAGTGTTTAGGAGTCTTCCATAAGGTACTTATGCCCTGGAGCTAAGGGTCTTGATGAGTCAGTGGTCTTGGAAAGTGTTCATGACATCCCGCCCAGTCACACCATAGATGTTATCTATTGTGAAATCATTAAATTCTTGACCTTTACACGGAGTGTGGTGTCTCTCCAATCAGAGCTCCCCCCCCCCGCCCCCCATGAGGGGTGACCGATCAGGTGGAAGCCGGAGGGGTGGCACAGGCAGAGAAAGGGATTCACCCAAGATAGAACAAAAGAGATAAAAGTTCATTGAATACACTGCAAGCAAGTGGGGGGGGGGCGGTGGGCAGGATAGCAAAGGAGAGACTTTCTACAATGAGGCAGTGGGAGGGGGCTGTATTTAAAGGGGGAAGATGAGATTTGGGGTTGTATGGAATTTCCCCTTTTTTGACAACTTGCCTAGTTGTAAGTAGCCCATTGATTAGTTAGGGCCTGTGAATATTTTGAGGTGGATCACCTGATGGGCCTGTCTGTATTTGGCCAGGGGGTTGCTGTGGGCCCTTTTTACATTCCGTTGCTCAAGCCTGTTCCCTAAAAGTGGCCTCTACTAGGAGGACATACATTATCTGTTCTATATGTATAAAGCAGGGGTGCAGGTCCTAGCAAGAACGGAAGCAGGAAATGGGGCAAAAAAAAGCAGTTTTTCACGGGGTCCCTTTAGTTTCCCTGTCTCACCCTGGATCCATCATCTCTCACCTGGACCATTGCAAGAGCTACCTACCTGGTCTCCCCAGGTTCACCCTCCCTGCCCCTCCCCCAATTTCTAGCTGCTAGGGTATTCCTATTAAAATGGAAATCCCCTCATGTCAAGCCTCTGTTCAAAATCCTCCGCCGTCTTTGGGTAAAACTCCTCGTCTAGCCTTGTTACTCTGACCTCATCTCCTGCTCTTCTCGCTTGCCCTTTTTAAAATTTCAGTCCCCATCCGTTGCACTCTCTGCCCCTTCCCTGCTTTGTTTTTCTTCTTGATGTGGGAAACAAGGCAAAAGAAAAAAATTACATTTCCTTGCTACTTAACAGCTCATTGACAACTCCTTGAAATAGGCAGAGTGAACTTCCTCTAGGAACCCCGCTGCCTCAATGTTAATACTTTGCTGAGGGCAAAAGGCGATTTTAGCTTAACATTATCCTGACCCTGCAGGCTCCTGTGATTCTACTTTAAACATAGAGAAATTCCTTTGGAACTTCCTTTATCTCTACCCCCCAAGATATATGTTAGCAATCATTCTCCAAGCATGTGGCCCACTGATAACGCATCTGAAGGGTGTCACGACTGAGGGTTTACTAAACAATAGTAAATGACCACTAAAGGTCCTGGAAACCTTGTTTCCAAAATTCCTTAGAGACTTAACGCTGTCCCTAGCCCCCTCCCAACTTAAAAGTATATAATTAGTCACCAGTCACAACCCTAGTGCAGTTCTTTCTGCCTATGGGTCCTGTTCCCGCCCTTTAATAAAACCACCTTTTTGCACCAAAGACGACTCGAATTCTTTCTTGACCATTTGCTTTGAACCCCAACATTTCACATCATGCTTAGCCCTTATCTTCTAATGCGTGGTGTAATTTGTTTTTTCCAATTTATTGTAGGTCTCCCAAGAGTAGAATGTAAACTCTATTAGGGCAGAGGTTTTTGTTTTATCCACTGTTAGAGTAGGTGCTTAACAAATATTTGTTGACTGTGTTAAAGAAACTCACAGTAAAGGAGAAGTCAGTGGGAGGAGCAGGTTCCTGTAGGGGTAGACAGGAAGAGTTCTGTTTAGACATGTGAAATTTGAGCTGCCTGGGAGGTATTTTGGTGGAAGTGTTGAGTGGATAGGTGGACACACCAGTCCAGTGGGGGAAGAGGCCTAGCCTGGAGGGACACAGGAGGGAATCATTATCGTGAAGATCTAGATGCTGTGCCTAGGGAAGAGCATAGACAGAGAATGAGGCAGGTCCAAGGCCAGTGCCTGGGGCACTCCAATGTTTAAGGTTAGGTTTGAGGAGGAGCCAGCAAAGGAACACAAAGAAGAGTGTGGATAAAAAGAAAAGCTAACAATAGCACCAATCATCCAGCCCCGTTAACCGTCCCTGGCTCTGGAGTAGTTTTTCACAGTTCAGCCTCTTTCCCTGCTTTACAATGGAGACCACACTCCTGATTTCCCCTGGATCTTTGTTCAGCTGCTCGGGGCCCCAGGCTGCTGCTCCTGGGGATTAGAATATGGTGGCTAAGAACACAGGCTCTGGAGTCAAACTGCCTGATTTTAAACTTCAGCTCGGGGTGCCTGGGTGGCTCAGTCTTTAAGCGTCTGCCTTGGGCTCAGTTCATGATCCCAGGGTCCTGGGATGGAGCCCCGCATCGGGCTCCCTGCTCGGCGAGAAGCCTACTTCTCCCCCTCCCACTCCCCCTGCTTGTGTTCCCTCTCTCGCTGTCTCTCTCTCTCTCTGTCAAATAAATAAATAGAATCTTAAAAACAAAACAAAACTTCAGCTCTATCACCTACCAGCTTGTGACCTTGAGCAAGTTACATTGCTTTGCCTCAGTTTCATCATCTGTGGGGAAATAATAGTCCCCACTTCATAGGAGGGTTCTGAGGAGTAAATTACTATTTAAACAAGCAGATAGCATATAGCAAGTGTTTGAAAATGTTAGCAGTTTCTACTGTTCTTAGGGCTTGGGTCTTAGTGTCACCTGCCAGGTCGTCAGTGT